>NC_091803.1:15754896-16057927 GCF_041296235.1 Equus asinus | reverse complement strand
CTTGGCCATCCCCCTGCCTCCATCCTCAGGGGGTCTGTTCAGGACATCAGGACCAGGGTGAGGCTGGGAGGCCAGGCTTCTGGTCCTAGCACTCCTGCTGTCCTGCTGTGTGACCTAGGGCCAGCTGTCAACTCTGGTCTCAGTTTCCCCAGTGGAAAATGGCTTGAGAGAGGCAGCCTTACACCCCACCCCGGGCAGAGAGAGAGATCAGTGGGGAGTGATCAGTGGTGAACGGTGGGGTCTGGGATAAGGAAACTCCTCAAGCTGTCAAATCACATCATTAAACCATCAAGTCATCAAAAAAATCAACATCACGAAAGCAGCTGTTGTTCCCAGGAGTGGAGGGGGATGTGGAGAAAGTTGGGCTCAAGTCACGCAGCCTTGCCTTGCCCCAGCCCGGAGCCTGCGGGTGGCCTGGGCAGGTGCTGAGTGTGCTTCCCTGTAGGACAGCCACTGTGTGGAAAACGCTGTGCCCCTTCTGGGGCGAGGAGTATCAGGTGTACCTGTCGCCCAGCTTCCACGCCGTGGCCTTCTACGTCATGGATGAAGATGCCCTCAGGTGGGTGGGCCCCGCTTTCAGCTGGGCCAGACACTGCCATCTGCCCCTCCAGACTGTTTCAGTGCTGGGGCAGCTGGTGGCTCTGTATTCTCGAGGGGGAGCCCGGGAGGGTCTGGAAGGGTGCAGGGTGTGAGCGTGCGGTGTCTGTGTGTGGGGGGCATTCACAGTGCTCACACTACATCACACCTGCGCATGTGCGGGATACAGGCACAGGCACGCTGGGCTGTGTGTGTGGGGATGTGAGCTAGGAAATGGACACCCAGAGAGCATGAGCTTGGCATGTGTGTGGGCACACGTGTTGGTCCGTGTGCAGAAACACATCACATGCCCACGAGAGTGTCCAGAATCCTGGCCCTGCAGAAGGGTCGTGGGTCCTGCTCCAATAGGCTCCTTTAAGTAACTGGAGCGTCAGCCTCCTTGCTCCCCACAGGACCCTGAATTGGGTGGGGGGGTGGTCCTGGGCCCCCCGCAGAGCCCTGCCCAGCTCTGGCTCCCTCTCCACTTCCAGCCGGGATGACGTTATCGGGAAGGTCTGCCTTACCAGGGACGCCCTGGCTGCTCACCCGAAGGGTAAGATCCCCCGGGGAGCCCGTGGCCCGCTCCTGCTCCCCCTCCCCTGCCTCCTGCCTCTCGCCCCACTGTCTGCCCAGTCCCCGGCCTCCCCTCTGCTTAGAGACCTTACTCTAGACTCTTTCCAGCCCCGTGCTCAGGGAAAGCTACTTCTCCCTCCCCAGAAGGGCCTGTGGCCATCTCCTACACCCCAGCCACCGGGCCCTGGGCCCCTCTCTGCCCCTGGATTGGGACCACATACCCCCTGAGGCCTCTGCAGGGAGAGGAAGGGGCCTCCTTATGTTCCATTGCTGAGGTGTAGGTACCCGCTTCTCCCAATCCAGCTGGCTCCTCTGTACCCCGTGGGGTCCCCACAGCCCTCCCACTGCCACTCTGTCTTAAGTTTGGGATGCTGACGTTATGTTGAGGGGCCAGCCCTGCCCCAGCCTCGCTGTGTGACCTTGGGCAGGTGCTGCCTTCTCTGGGCTGAGTCCCCAGCTGCCATGAAGGTTCAGACCAGGAGCTCTTAGGTGCTTCACACTCTGCCAGCCCGAGCCCCTGTGACTCTCACGGGGCCTCCCCAGCACACACCTGCTCCTGTCTGTGAGGCTGGGGCACGCCTGCGGGGCCGGGGGGACTTTGCTGACTCATGGAGCCACTTAGCCCCTGCCAGAGGCCTCTCCTGCCCATGGCCCCAGCCAGGCCCTCGGGGTCCAGTGGCCCAGTGATGCCATTCTCTTGTTAAGATTGCCCATCTGGGTTTAGACCTTCCTCCTGGCAGCGCTAGGCAAGAGCCACTCGCCCCCTGTTTTAAGATGGGGAAACTGAGGACAGAGAGAGCATTTCCATGATGAGTCAGGGTCAGGGCCACCAAATCCAGCGTGGCACAGCAGTGAGGACACAGGAGTCACTGGACTTGGATTCTAATCCTAGCTCTTCCAGCTGCTGTTGCTCAGCTTCTGCACCTCAGTTTCCCCATCTGTCATCAGGGATAACAGCCACTGCCTCACAGGGGCTTGAGAGGATTCCAAGGGGACTACAGAGGGGCCCCGTGGCACCTGGCGGGGCTGCAGGCGAAGGGCTTGGAGGGAGGGGCCTGGGCCCCTGGCTGAGCTGCAGCCCCGCAGGTTTCAGCGGGTGGGCCCACCTGGCGGAGGTCGACCCCGACGAGGAGGTGCAGGGTGAGATCCACCTGCGGCTGGAGGTGGTGAGGGGGACCCAGGCCTGCCTGCTGCGCTGCTCTGTGCTGGAGGCCAGGTGAGCCGTGGGGGCCGGGGAGTGGGACAGTGGGCTCCACGAAACTAGAGAAACCCGCTGTGGATGCTGGGCCTCCCCTCCCCGCCTCCACCTCCTGGCCCGGTGCCTCCTCCATAAAAGCCTGCTCTCAGGGTCAGCCTGGGGAGGTTTCCTTGACCTGAAGATGCTTCCTGGATGACCTCACTCAGGAGGACGTGACCCTTAGGGGAAGGGGTGATGTTCTAATGTCAGAACTTCAGACATCACAGCACAGTGGGTGTCGCGGGGGAGGGAGGACCCTGAACTCTGACCATGGAACCCCAGTGCCGAGACTGGGCTTCCCCAGGTTTAACGCCAATATGAACTTGACATATTTTGGGCGGGGGGGTCCTCGGTGGGGTGGGGGGTGAAAGGAGTTGCTGAAAATCCCCAGATGGGGTTCTCCCCAGGAGAGACAGTGACTTGGATGGGCAGGTGGGTCTGAGTCACCTGTGACAGGGACTCCCCCACCCCCCCAGGGTATTTTTAGCTGCCAGTTCTCTCCTGCCCGGCCCTGAGTGTGAGTCACATGCACTCCAAGAGAAGCGCCTTCCTTTCTGGCTCCAGCCCACCACCACCGGGGCCTTGCTGCCTCCGGGGCAGGAGGGCGGCCCTTGTCCCCGGAATGCCGCCGTAGAGGGATGCCAGCTAGCAGCACCTATGGAGGAGCGTGTCCCACCATGGGGTGGTCAGCCTCTGAGAGGAAGCCGTCTCCTGAAAATGAGGACCGTGGCTCCCCCGGCTTTGTTTTCTGTCCCAGGGCTGGAATGGGAAGAGATACAGCCAAAGGGAACTTGGTCGGACTTGGGCAGGGTCACGGTCCCAGTCACAGTGACACCCCTCACACTCAGTCGTTCTCTCACACGCGCATCCCCTGTTCACCCACTTCCTCCCAACACAGGCTCTGTGGCCCAAGTACACACTCATGCACACTGCTGCTGAGGTTGTTGGGGACACAGTGGCTGGACCCGCCTGGCCTCCTCTTAGCAAGTCCCTGGGGTTGGGGGAGTGAGTGGTCCGCCAGGCATCTCTTCAGAGTGTGAAGGGATGTGCCCCCCACTGTTGCCAGCTCAGACCCCAGCGGGGATCCTGAGACAGCGTAAGAGGCTGTCTTGGCTGCAGAGACAGAAAGAACGCCTTGTCCTCCTCCTTCTGGGCAGATTCTCAAGGCCATGCTCTGGAATTCTCTTAGATGGTTCTGGGGAGGAAAGAAAAGTGGGCAGGAGAGGCTTACAACTTACAGTATGGAAAAGAGCAGAAAATAGTATTATGGCGAATGGAAGAGGGGTGGGCTCTGCTGTTCCTCCAGAAAGGCTGGGCTTGCTGCCACCAGATTTGGGCTTTTTAAAGATTCATCTGTGCAGAGGGCAGGACGATCGATTGGGCCTGCTCACCAAGACCCCCTCAAGTGGGGGGCTGTTGTGGGGCAGGCCTTCTAGAAGCCCGTTATCTCAGTTACAGGGATTCTTGTCTCCAAGAATCTGGTGAGGAAACTGAGCTCGGAGAGGTGGTCCCTGCTCAGGGCTGCCCTAGGCACAGAGGGTGGGCTGGGGGCCATGGCCCGGTTGCTCCATGGCTGCCCTTGCCTCCCCCACCCCCCGGTCTGCAGCTGCCTCCACCTTGGGGGATCTGTAGCCTGGTGTGGGTGCCACATGGGGCACCATGGGGTGAACGCTGTGGGAATCAGGGTCCAGGAAAGGGAGAGGCACTGTCTAGTCACCCAGCTTGCCAGGGCCTGGATGAGCCCAGGCCTTTCCAGCCTTGTATGGTTGGAAAGGGGTCGGGTGACAGCCTAGGTGGGAAGCTGGTGACGCGTGGATGCTCTGCTTCCCCCCAGGGACCTAGCGCCCAAGGACCGGAATGGTGCCTCTGACCCCTTCGTCCGAGTGCGCTACAACGGCCGGACACAGGAGACCTCGGTGAGGAGGCCAGTGCGCTGTGGAGGAGGCCGGGAGGCTCAGGGCTGGGCCCTCCCCATCACCTGGGAGCTCAGTCTGGGACTGCCATCACACAGAGGAGGCTCAGAGAAGCGGGAGACCTCTCTGAGGGTGCAGAG
The DNA here is from genome assembly GCF_041296235.1 of Equus asinus. NCBI lineage: Eukaryota > Metazoa > Chordata > Mammalia > Perissodactyla > Equidae > Equus > Equus asinus. Next base: position 16,053,488 of record NC_091803.1, on the reverse strand, counting down.
CGGGTCTCAGCCCTTCTGGCACCAACCCCTGTGGCCTCAGCTGCCTTTCACTCCTGGCTAGCCTGGGCTGAGACAGCAGACGGGGTCCAACGCTGCTCACACTGCTTTTCTCGCCTCCGGGACTCAGCTGGGGTGGTGGCCTCAGCCCTGGGGGAGGGCGTCAAGACCCGGGTTCTCAGTGCAATCAGCCATCTTTTTGCTCTGTGGCCTTGGACAAGTGCCTTACCCACTCTGGCCCTGTTTTCCCATGTGAGAAATGAATACGGGTTTGTCAGGAGGTTTTTACACCTGCTTTACAGGGCCTCTGGACCCAGGAGAGGAAGTTGAACCAGAGCCCCTGCAGCGAACCCAGGAGAGGCATTTGGGGTGGCTCTGCCCTTGGCTGGGCCTGGGGAGCCCTGTGGAGTCAGCTCCACCCCACTCACCCCGTTCTGGGCAGGTCGTGAAGAAGTCATGCTACCCACGCTGGAACGAGACGTTCGAGTTTGAGCTCAAGGAGGGGGCTGCAGAGGCACTGTGCGTGGAGGCCTGGGACTGGGACCTCGTCAGCCGCAACGACTTCCTGGGCAAAGTGAGCACCTTGCCCCTTCAGGCTGCACCTGGCCTCCCTTCCAGTCATCCTGTCCCTCCAGCTGCCCCAGAGGGGGCACTCAGGGGGTCTGAGACTCCCCACAACCAGCCACTTGTACTCAGGGACCCTCGGAAGGTACCCCCTCAAAAGAACAGTAGTCGGCAAGGAAGAGACCTGAGGGTCCCAGCCCCAGCGTGACCCCCTGCCTCTGCCCTGCCCCCAGGTGGTGGTCAATGTCCAGAGACTGTGGGCGGCCCAGCAGGAGGAGGGCTGGTTCCGGCTGCAGCCTGACCAGTCCAAGAGTCGGCGGGAAGAGTGAGTGCTTGCGGCTTGGCAGCAGGGGGCGGCTGGCGGGCCCCAGGCCATGGGGAGGCTGAGAGCGGGCTGCAGCGGGCAGGCAGGTGGGCTGTCGGGTGGATGGTGCAGCCCCACCAGGCCAGGATCCTTCTCCATCCCGGCTGGATGCTGCCTCCTCCCCCTCCTCCCCATCCTGGGCTCAGCCCTGTCCTCTGAGCTCTGAGGCAGGACAGGTCTCCTGCTTTCTGCCTGCTGGCAGATTCTGGAACAAGCCTTCAGACCCTTTCCCTTTAAGGGATTCTCTGCAGACCTCAGACCAGAGTTCAAGTCCCCAAAGCCCTGAGTCACTGTCCCTGCACCATAGCTCCGACCCTCCCCCAGATTTTCCAGGAATAGGGTTGCCAGATGAAATGCAGGACATCCTCTTAAAACTGAGTTTCCGATAAACAATGAACAACTTTTTAGTATAAGTCTGTCCATGCAATCTTTGAGACAAACTTATATTTAAAATATTCCAATTTGACTGGGTGTCTTGTATTTTTGTTTGGCTAAGTCTGGCAGTTCTATCAAGGAAGCCCTCTGGCCTCCTTGCCCACCATTCAACCGGAAGTAGAGGCTCAGCAGTGCCCACCACCTCAGATGGTTCAGCTCAGTCTCCCTGCAGAAGGCCCAGACGCCCATCGCCCCCTCAGCAGGGCAGGCGCAGGGCGGATGGCTGTGTCCAGCCCCGCCGCGTTTCCCTAGAAGCAGCCAGGGCCATCTTGATGGCTTCTGCTGTGTGTGAGGTCGTGTGCCCAGCAGCATCCTCCAGTGAACCATGCTGTGCTGCGGGCAGCAGGGCCTTAGACACTGTTAAGCCTTGGGGGGGCGCCCTCACCAGGGGGTTCAGAGCAGGGGAGCTTAGAAATTAGACCTAATGTGGCAAGTTGCTTAACCTGCTCAAGCCTCAGTTTCCCCGGCAGGTTGTCACGAGGATTGGGGTTTGGCTTCCAGGGTAAAGTGTAGACATGAAGGAGGCTGGGGAGCCCAGCGTGTCCCCGTAGGCCAAGCTCAGAGTCCCCAGGAGTCTAGAGGTGGCTGGGAGCCAGGCCCTGAAGATGGATGGGGTTTCCACCGTGTAGAGGCAGGAAGGCCTTCCAAACAGAGAAGACAGCTTGGGCAAAGAATCCGGAAGGTGGGCAGTGCAAGGAGCCGAGGTGGAGGGCATGAGCAGAGAGACTGTGAGGCTCACCCCCGTGGGGAGGACAGAGGCAGTGGGGCGGGGGCACAACCCAGGGTGGCCTGGGGCCCTGGTGGAGAGGTCACAGCCTGCCCATTCCAGGGGCAACCTGGGCTCCTTGCAGCTGGAGGTGCGGCTGCGGGACGAGACGGTGCTGCCCTCTAGCTGCTACCAGCCCCTGGTGCAGCTGCTGTGCCGGGAGGTGAAGCTGGGCGTCCAGGTGAGGGGGCCCAGGGGAAGGTGGGAGAGTCCACGGGCTGCAGGCCTGTCTTCCCTGTCCTTCTAAGCCCACTCTGAAGAACAAAACCTGAGTGCTCAGGATGGTGATGAACTAGCCAGTGCCTGGGGTCCCTCGCGATCCCATGGGAAAGTGTGCCCCCCTGCACCTCCCCCCGGGTCCTCTGAGGTCCTCAGAGTGAAGGGTTTGGGTTCCCTGTGCGTCCTCCAGCCCTACCTCTCCTTGCCGCCTCTTGCAGGGCCCAGGGCAGCTGATCCCACTCATTGAGGAGATGACGAGCACCGAGTGCCGCCAGGACGTGGCCACCAACTTGCTCAAGCTCTTCCTGGGGCAGGGGCTGGCCAAAGACTTTCTGGACCTGCTCTTCCAGCTGGAGCTGGGTCGCACCAGTGAGGCTTGGTGGGGAGTGGCCTGTCTGAGGGCATGGGGGAGAGGGGAGCCTGGAGCCAAGGACTCCGGAGATGCTGGGAGGGAAGAAATCTGGGAAGTCCTCCTGTAGGAGGCTGATGGGTCAGATTAGGGGGAAAGGGAAACAGCAAAAGGCAGAGGAGGGGCAGTGAGTTGGGCCAGCTTAGAACCCCCCAGACCCAAGGTCTTCTGTCCTCCACAAAGCGTTGTCCTTCTCCCAACCGCTTACCCACTGGAACCTCTGCTTTAGGTGAGGCCAACACCCTGTTCCGGAGCAACTCTCTGGCCTCCAAGTCCATGGAGTCTTTTCTGAAGGTGAGGGCGCACGGCATATTGTTCCTGTTTTACAGATGAGGAGACTGAGGTTCAGAGAGGCCAAGAGACAGAAGTCTCCAGTCTTCTGTCTCCACATCCAGGGCTCTTTAAAGCTAAGAATTTCAGGGGCCGGCCCCGTGGCCAAGTGGTTAAGTTTGCGCGCTCCGCTGCTGCGGCCCAGGGTTTCGCTGGTTCGGTTCCTGGGCGCGGACATGGCACCGCTTGTCAGGCCACGTTGAGGCGGCATCCCACATGCCACAACTAGAAAGACCTGCAGTTAAGATATACAACTATGTACCGGGGGGATTTGGGGAGATAAAGCAGAAAAAAAAAAAGATTGGCAACAGTTGTTAGCTCAGGTGCCAATCTTTAAAAAAAAAAAGCTAAGAATTTCATTCATTCATGCCTGCCTGCCTGCATTCATTCGTTCCTTCCTTCATTCATTCATGTAGTAGCAGTCTGTTGCACTGTCCTCCTCGTGTGTCCGGCCCCATCCTGGGTGGATACAGCAGGCAGGTGGTGTATGGGGTGCCTGGGAGGCCAGCTGCGGGGAGATGGAGGCAGTGGAGATGGGAGACAGGACCAATGTGGCTCGCGGTGGCCCCCAGGTGGCTGGGATGCGGTATTTGCACGGTGTCCTGGGCCCCATCATCAATAAAGTGTTTGAGGAGAAGAAGTACGTGGAGCTGGACCCCAGCAAAGTGGAGGTCAAGGATGTAGGGTGAGGCCGAGGGTGATTCTTGGTGGTGCCGGGGGCGGGGGTCAGCACCTGTCTGCAAATGTGTGTTTATGGCTCCTTCTGCCTGGGTCTGCCCCTCGTCGCTGTCCACCTGTGTGTCGTCTCTGTGTCCGGTCTCGGCTGATGCCTTCCGTGCGTGTGTCCCTGGGAGCCCCTGTCCTCGTCGTGTGTGCGGGCGCTGACCGCGGCCTTCTCCGCGGGCCCGTCCCCGGCCCACGCAGGTGCTCGGGGCTGCACCGCCCGCAGACCGAGGCCGAGGTGCTGGAGCAGAGTGCGCAGACGCTGCGCGCCCACCTGGGGGCGCTGCTGAGCGCACTCAGCCGCTCGGTTCGCGCCTGCCCCGCAGTGGTCCGCGCCACCTTCCGCCAGCTCTTCCGGCGCGTGCGCGAGCGCTTCCCCGGCGCCCAGCACGAGGTGCGCCCCCTGGCGGCGGGGCTGGGCGGAGGGGAGAGCGGTGGGCGAAGGGGGCGCGGTGGGGAGGACCGAGCTCACCTACGGCGGAGGGCGGGGAGGGGGCGGGGTCATGGGGACAGGCGGGGACAGCGCCAATGGGGAGGGGGCTGCAGCAGCCCAGGCCTAGGGGAGTCCAGCCCCCGCTGTCCTCACCTCCAGAACCTGCCGTTCATCGCCGTCACCAGCTTCCTGTGCCTGCGCTTCTTCTCGCCCGCCATCATGGCGCCCAAGCTGTTCCACCTGCGGGAGCGGCACGCTGATGCCCGCACCAGCCGCACCCTGCTCCTGCTGGCCAAGGTGCGCGCCTGTGGGCCCGGGCGGGATGCCCAACTGGGTGATGAACATCAGGGGTCCTTGCCTGGACTGCAGTGTGTTCCCACCTGGCTCCGGGGACCTGTGGTGGGGACACTGATGCTCTCCCGTGGCACTGCACTTTACAGTCTGCAAAGCTTTCTCATGGTCTCCCAATGTCACGGATAAAGAAAGAGGTCCGCGAGGGGAAGGAGGTTGCCGAAGGCCACACAGCCTATCAGTGGTGAATCGGGGTCTTCTGACCCTCAGATCTACTCACTCCCCAGCTGCGCCTGTCTCCCTGACCCTGGACTGGGGCGGGGACGCCTAGTGGAGCAGAGTCTGACATTAAACCTGCAGAGGAAAGTCAATAGGTTGGGCGCAAGTAGTCTCAACTGTTAGGTCCCCAAATGCCTCCAACTCTGGGATCTGTTCACCCCTGATTCCCAGTGGGGATGGAGTGGGTCCACGAGCAGAGTCTATGCCGCCGCTGTCTCTCATTCTACAGTGGGAGTAGCACAGACTTGGTGGTGGGGCGGGGGTTGCAGTGGCCGGGCCCCTGACCCAGCAGAGCCTGGCCCTTCCTGCTGTCATCCTCAGGCGGTCCAGAACGTGGGCAACATGGACATGCAGACTTCCAGGGCCAAGGAGGCGTGGATGGAGCCGCTGCAGCCCACCGTGCGCCAGGGCGTGGCCCAGCTTAAGGACTTCATCACCAAGCTGGTGGACATCGAGGAGAAGGAGGGTGAGGCCTGTGCGGCCCGCCCGGGGCCTCCTGTTGACGTTTGCTCCGCCCCCGTCCCATGGTCCCGCCCACCTCTGTGTCTCTCGCAGCTCCACCCACCGCCTCTGGTTCGCGGTTCCTCCCCCAGCCCTCCCCCGGCCTCACGTTTCGCCCTCCCTCTCGGCCCTGCAGAGCTCGACCTGCAGAGGGCGCTGAGCTTGCAGGCACCGCCAGTGAAGGAGGGACCACTCTTCATCCACAGGACCAAGGGCAAGGGCCCCCTCATGTCCTCCTCCTTCAAGAAGCTCCACTTCTCCCTCACCACCGAGGCCCTCAGCTTCGCCAAGACTCCCAGCTCCAAGGTGGGTAAGGAAGGAGGTGAGCAAGTGTGGCTCCGAGGGCTTTAACACCCTGGAGGCTCCTGTCCCTTCCTCGGAGCCCATCCCAAGGTCCACCGGGGTCAGAGAAGAAAGCTGGGCAGGACAGGCTTCTGGTATCAGCCACAAGGTCACTTAAGACCCATGAGGAAGAAGCTGCCCTGCCCAGGAGGGCATGGGGCCGGCAGCAGCTGCCGTGTCCAGCCCTGGCTCCTTGGTCAGGTGCGTGAATGGAGTGGGGGCTCAGGGGTGCTCCTGGAAGATCAGGGAAGCAGAGAAGGGCTGAGAGGAGTCCCGGGTTCCAGGCTGATGTACCTAGGTGAAGTGTCTCAATCTCTCTGAGCCTTGGTGTCTCAGCTTATAAATTGGGCATGGTGGTCCTGCTTACCAGATTGTTGAGGCTTAGATGAGATGGTCTCTCCAAGGGTCCAGAATCAGGGCAGCATCTAGACCAATAGTGTTACTAACAACACTCCATCCCCCGGCCTGGCCTCCCAGGAGCACTCTTCTCCCAAGAAGGGCTGAGCACATACTTTCTGAATGGACCTGTTGACCCCGAGCTGGGCGAACCTGACCCCCAGTCAGCCGGGCTCTGGGGACAGTCTGCCAGATGTGCCTAGCCCAGTCCTGACCTCCCAGGGCTGCTGGGAGCCCCCAAGAGGCTGGGTACTTGGTCCCCATCTGTCTGCGCTCTGTCCTGGCTGAGGTCACTCACAGAGCATGTTCCTGGGAGGGATAGGCACTCTGGGTCCCGTCTGCCAACCCTGGTGCCAAGAGGGGAGACTGAGGCCCAGAGATGGGAAGTGGGTGGACCCTGAGCCTCCCTTCCCCTGTCCACCCCAGAAAAGCACCCTCATCAAGCTTGCCAACATCCGGGCAGCAGAAAAGGTGGAGGAGAAGAGCTTCAGCAGCTCACATGTCATGCAGGTCATCTACACAGACGACACAGGCCAGCTGCAGACAGCCTACCTGCAGTGCAAGGTGCGGCTGTGGAGGGGCCGCTCGGGACGGGATGCTGTGGGAGCCCCTGCGTGGGCTGGAATGAGGAGCACGTGTCTCCCACCCCCATGGCCGCCACATCGGGCACAACAGGGTGTGTGGGATCTGATGTGCATGCGTTGCCCGTGTGTGCGTGTGTGTGTGTCTCTCCTGGGTCGGGGTGCCCGGGAGGCCGTGCCCATGTCTCTCCGTGGGCCTGCCTAGGCACCCACGTGTAGGTCTGCGTGTGGTCCAGTGCGTGGATGGCCGTGGCCCTGAGATTCAGAGCTTCGCCTTTTACACATTTGTGGGAATCTATTTCCAAGCGTCTGAGTTGGTGCCTGTCCATTTCTGTGTGTGTATCAACACCCGACAATTACACGTACATGCAAGTGTGTGCTCTGGGTGCGTACTCTCAAGCCCCCTTCTCATCTGTTCATGTATTAACTCATTCATTCAGTCATCTAAAAATATTATGGAGCACCCGCTAGCTTGCAGGCACTGTTCTATGTGGTGGGGGTACAGCGGCCGACAGAGCAGAGGCCCTGCCTCATGGAGCTGACGCCCAGGGAAGAAGATGGCCCGATAAATAAATATTTAAAATGTCAAACGGTGGTAGAACCTTGAACGGGTGCTGGTTTGTAAAGGGTGGGCAGGGACAGCCTCTGACGGGGATCATTCGAGCAGGGACATTGTGAGGGACGGAGCATCCAAGGGATGAGCTGGGAGCAAGTAGGGAGTCTGAAGTTGGAGGGGGCTTGGCTTGCTCCCGGGAGTGACTGTCCTGTGCAAGTGTAGGAGGTCACAGACCTGTGCCACGGGGCCCCATGTTCTAGGAACTCCCTGTTGGGTGAGAGTCCAGAGCCACAGGGAAAAAATGGTGACAGCAGGGCCGCCACGTATAGTTGGCAGGTTGTGGACTGCCCAAGGGGCATGGCCGAGGGGGCCAGGGGTGGCCGAAAGCCAGCCCACAGTCTGCTCACCAAGCCATGTGCTAGGTGTGGGCTGTGTCTGGGGAGAAGGGGCAGCCTTTCCTGGTTCACTCTGGGGGACACATGGTCCTGAGCAGCACGGGAGCTCCAGGGAGGGAGGGCTTCCTGGAGCAGGTGACCTCTAAACAGCACCCCCACGTGCCCTGCAGAGTGTGAACGAGCTGAACCAGTGGCTGTCTGCGCTGCGGAAGGTGAGCATCAACAACTCGGGACTGCTGGGCTCCTACCACCCTGGCATCTTCCGCGGGGACAAGTGGAGCTGCTGTCACCAGAGGGACAAGACAGGTGGGAGTGGAGGCCTGGGTCTCTCTGTGCTGCATCTGTCCACAACAGGCCTTGGGCCCCTGGCTGGGACACAGACCCCTTGAACCCTGGCTTGCTGGCCTGGCTGGGGAGCCACCTGTGCACCTGTGAGAACTCACCTGCGGCAAACCAGCCCTTCCAGAAGCTCTGGGCAAAGAGGGTTCTGTGACTGGGTAGTTGGGGAGATGCCACGTGGTGTGTGTGATGCGTGTGGGTATGTTGAAGGTGCCGAGGAGCCCTGAAAACGAGTTAGAATCCTATTTCCAACACTGTTTAACCCAGCGCTTCCCAAACTCATTGGACAGGGAAGCCTTTTCTGGCCCAGAGTGTGAGCCTCTTGCAGACCTGGGGTTCCAAGGAACACACTTTAGGAATTCCTTGCTAATGAGGGCTAAAGAGGGCCCCCGAGCCTGCACATTCCCGGGCTGGCAGCCTGTTACCGGAGCTGTGGGCTAGGGTCCCTGGGCCCTGGGCACTAGAGGGACGGCAGAAGGAGCTCCTACTAGAACTTCCTGCGGCGATGAAAGTGGTGTGTCTGCACTGTCCTGTGCTGTGCACGTGCCAGCCGTGAACACAGGTGGCGACTGAGCACTTGAAACGTGGCTAGGACAGGAACTGGGTTTCAAATTTTATTTTTTTAATTTTAATTAATTTACATTTAAATGGCCTTATGTGGTTAGTGGCTAACTTATGGGACAGCACGGTTCTAGAACTTTCAGGATCATCCTCCTTTATCCCCACCTGCTTTATGAAATTCTTGCTCCCCAGTCATGGAGGAGACCCAGCACCTGGATCCCGCGGCCTCCAGGCCAGGCCAAGCCTCAACCCTCGGAGCCTGGCGTGGGGGAGGCCCTCGGAAGCTGACCACCCACTCTAGCCCAGCCCTGGCCTTGCGGGTCAGCAGTGGCGGCTCTTTACAGGGCTTGCTGGCTGGTGGGCCTGACCCGCCGTCTCTGGCTGTCACCTTTGTGGCAGTAACCCTCGTCCTTGGGGAAGTGGGGCTCCCCAGGGCACTACGAAGCAGGGGCTGGTAGCCCCATTTTGTGGAGGAGGAAACTGAGGTTATCAAGGGCAGAAAGGCAGCAAGTGGCAGGGCCAGCTCATCCCAAAGCACGAACCCCTTGGCTCCCCTCACGTGATCTTACAGTTCTGGGTACTCCCTGCTTCCTTCCAGGTAGGCAGCCTTCCAGAAGTTACCCAGCTCCTTGGGTTGGATCCTGCTCAGTTCCCGTGCTCTGCAGTCACGCGTCCCGTGGCTCAGGAGCTGAACCCAAGGGGGATAAGCTGCTGCCCCGGAAGCATGGGGAGCCGTAGGCAGGCCCTAGGCCCGGCTTCCCAGGCTGTGCTCCCAGCCCAGCTCCTTACTGGGGGCCCCTGAGTCCATCCCTCTCCGTCTATAGGCCTCAGTTTCCCTATCTGCACTACCGGGAAGTTCATCGTGAGCTCTCACACTGCCTGCCCACAACTCTGCCCTCTCTCTGCCCCCAGATCTGGGCTGTGATAAGACCCGGTCACGGGTGACCCTGCAGGAGTGGAATGACCCCCTCGACCATGACCTGGAGGCCCAGCTCATCTACCAGCACCTGCTGGGCCTGGAGGCCGCACTGCGGTGAGGAGGCCTGTGCAGCCCCAGGGAATGAGGGAATGTGCAAGGCGGGGCCGGAGCTGGCACTGGGCTCGGGGCTCCTGGGGTGGCTGGTCTCCTCCCTTCTAATCAGGCCTGGCGCCTTCCGGCCTCTGGCAGCCACACTTGGGGAGGGGCCCCGGATCCTGCAGCATGAGGCCGGCCCCCGCTAGGACGAAGGTGCCCAGGGCTGCGGAAGCCCCGGCTCAGGGCCCTGGCTGCTTCCCGCCTGGGTGGACCCTGCCTTCTGGTGGTGTCCTCGGAGCCCAGGGATCGCCCTCAGCCGGTTCCCGGAGTTCTTCAGCCATCTCGCTCATTTCACTGGTTCTCGGTCCTGGCTCCAGCTTCGGAAAGAGAGGATGCTTTTCAGAAGCAACTTTAAAAAACAGGATGCCTGGCCCTACCCCATCGACTCAGAGGCTCTGGGGGTGGGGCCCAGCGGGGGGATCTCTTAAAGGGATCCTAAGAGCACTGCTTCCCTGAGCCTGCTCCAGTGGGGGGTTTCTCTCCCACACCCGACACCCGGGGCCTGCAGGGGTGGTGGGCATCCTCCTGGCCCCTCATTGACTCTCCTGGGGTTTATTTCTTCCTTAGAAACCTTCAGGGGCTGGCCCGGTGGCGCAGCGGTTAAGTTTGCACATTCCGCTTCGGCGGCCCGGGGTTCGTTGGTTCGGATCCCGGGTGCGGACAGGGCACCGCTTGGCAAGCCATGCTGCGGTAGGCGTCCCACATAGAAAGTAGAGGAAGATGGGCATGGATATTAGCTCAGGGCCAGTCTTCCTCAGCAAAAAGAGGAGGATTGGCAGCAGATGTTAGCTCAGGGCTAATCTTCCTCAAAAAAAAAAAAAACCTTCTAAGCTCATGCCGTCAGACTAGAACCTCTCATCTCTGACCCGGCCTCCAGGCTAGAACCTCTCATCTCTGACCCGGCCTCCTGTCCATGGCCCTGCTGTGTTAGTTTCCTGTGGCTGCTGTAACAGTCACCACACACTTGGTGGCTTCAAACAACACAGATTTCTTCTCTTATGGTTCTAGAGGTTGGAAGTCAGAAATCAGTCTCCATGGGTTAAAACCCAAAGGGGCCCATGGCCCCTTCCTGCTCTTCAAAGTGCCTCGCTCTAGTCCCTGTTCCATTGTCACGTGGCCACCTCCTCCTTTGACCTTCCTGCCTCCCTCCTATAAAGACCCTGTGGGTACCTGGGGCCTGCTTTCCTCACCTCCCCTGCCCCACATCCAGCCCCCAGCAAGCCCAGCCCCTTGCTTTACTTTCAGGATGAGCCAGATTCGACCTCCCCTCGCATTGCCACCACGCCTCCCCAGATGAGCCTCACATCTCTCATCACTGGGACGATGCAGGGGCCTCCTACCTGGCCATCCTGCCTCCCTAGGATCTACTCTCCACACAGCCCCAGAGTGATCTTCTCAAACCTAGAACAGATCATATCACTCCCGTGCTTAAAACCCCTGATGGCTGCCCACACACTTAAATCCAAAGGCTTTCCCCTGGGCCCTAGCTGGCCTGCCTCTTGGCCTCATCATCTACCACCAGCCTCTCTCTCTGCTGAGCTTGCCACAGCTGCCCTTGCCTTCTTGCTGTCTCTGGGCCACCCCACCCCAGGGCCTTTGCACATGCTGTGTCCTTTGCCTGTAGCCTCTTCCGCAGCTGTTCACGTCGTTTGCTCCCTCACCTGATTCAGGCCTCTGCTTAAATGCCACCTTGTCAGAGAGGCCTTCCTGGACCACCATCACTCTCAAACCTTAGGGAACTCATTGATATGTGCTGTTTCTTCACTTTCTGCCTGCCTCTCAGCTACACCATGAGCTCTCTGAGAGCAGATGTCTGGAATTTGCTGTGCTGAGCTCAGTTCTGAGACGGTGCTGAGCACATCCCGGCCCCTCAGTAAATGTAGGATCAGTGCATGAGCAGAGTGGGTGACAGAACAGGCTGGTCTGTGAGGTTGGGCAGCATCTCGCAGGGAGCGAAGCAGGGGAGGGCGAGTTCTGGGCAGCGGGGTCAATGCGGAGGAAAGGTCAAGGTGACTGCACCTGAGAGAAGCAGGATGCAGGCCAGGCGACCCCACAGGGAGACCCCACAGAGCCTAGACAGCATCTGAGGAGGAGGAACCTATGAGACTCAGCGGAGGGACATGTCTCCCAGAAGAGATCAGGCTGAGCGGGGAGAATTCCTGAGTGAGGCCCTTCAGGCCGGGGCCGTGGCTGCTCCCCCTCCCTCCGGTCTGCACTCGGGTTATACCTGGGAGGCCGGGGAACCTTGGAGAACTCTGGTTAGGAACAGTACTTGAGACGCCACTGTCTGCTCTTCCCACAAGAAGGAAAGTCAGGCCGTGGCCAGTGAATCAGCGGGTTTTCAGGCCTCAAGTGGCTGTTTTCCCGAGGGCCCTCTGAGACAGCGGGGACTCGGCTGGAGCTTGGTTTCCAGGTGCCTCCCGTTGACCTGCAGTTAGGGTGGGGAGGACCGGAGGAGGAGGCTGGGAGAGGGAAGGACCGGAGAAGAGAGGCCCGTGTTTCTTCCCCATCGATGGAAAGAGTCAGCCCCACACCCTGCCCCGTAGCTCCCACTCAGGAGGCCGCACGGGGGCCCCCAGCCTTCCCCCCAAGGGCACCAGGAACCCTCACTCTGCCCTCCCCGCAGGGAGAAGCACCAGGAGCTGAGTGCAGGCGCAGGGGCAGGCTCTGTGCCCACCGGCCCTGGCGAAGGTAGGTCCCTCCCCTCTGGACTCGCGCGGTGGCCTGAGCCCCCTCGGGGATGCTGTGGTTGGGGCTCCTCGGGCCCACTCCCAGACCCTCTGGCCCCAGGGACAGGCACAGGCAGGCGAGGCCCTACCCGCCCTGCCCTCACCCTGCGTCTGCCCACAGCCCCTGAGGACCCCCTGGCTCAGCTGCTCCAGGTGCTGCACGACCTCCGGGAGGCCCATGCATCCAGCCCAGCTGGCTCCCCGCCCGCAGAACCCACCTGCCTCCTGCCGCTGCAGACGTGAGGCCTGCCGCACACTCCCTCGCTGAGCCCGGCCAGGTGCTTGGAGAGCCCCGCCACCGGGGTGCAGGGCCTCGGTCCCTCCTGGTCTGGCTGAGTCGGGGGAGCCAGGGCCCAGGGGCTCCACAAGTGCAGAACTGACACCTCGTCCACCTCAAGTCTCCAGGGGTCTTCCGAGCTCCTGCTCCTCTGTGAGGCCTGGCTGCTCCCTGCAGCCCCTGCAGCCATTGCCACCACTATCACAGACTCCCCAGGGACCCTCCTCTCCTGCCCACGGCAGACCTAGCCAGGAACCACCCCGAGCATGGTGGGCTGACGCTCCTTGGACCCAGAGAAGCGGGAGGGAGCATGGGGCCCAGGAGGCCACGAGGACTTGACCTCAGCACCCTCTCTGCTCACTGCCACCACCCACCTGCTCCCCTCATGGCCACTGGCTGCACCCCCTGGGAGAGCATCGCGGTGCTCTATTGCCAACAATAAACCTGCTCTGACTGTCACAACTCTGGGCTCTCGTGGTGGGGGTCAGGGGAGGGAGTAGGTGGGAGTGGCCAAGGACTGGGGCCACCAGCACAGCCTCTGTGCATCCCCATTGCCCCTTCTTTGCATCCCCCCACCCCGGGGCCGGGCGCTCCTTTCTCCTCCCAGCTGTGGTCCCCACCACACCCCCTGGTCCCACTCCTCCACTCCCCACAGGCGATAGAGCTGATGTGTCTCACCAGCTGTCCTCTCCTCGCAGCCCCCAAGCGGGCTCTTCCTGCAAGTGTCCTGAAAACTGCACAGCCGGGTGGGTTCAGAACCTCGGACCATGTGGCCTGGCCCTGGCAGCGTCCCTTATGCCAACCCCCTCTGCCAAAGCAAGGTCCCCTCTGTCCTCACGTCCCCACCCTCATCCCCATCCATCTCTAGGTACAGGGTAACCTCCAACGTAATTAACGAGGCAGGGGAGGGGCAGGGGCTTCCAGCACCTTCTTAAAACTCATCCAGCCAAGCTTGGAACCTTGCCTGTGAATCCTAGCCTAGGACAGTCCCTGAAGGCCCAGGTCACAGGCAGGCCCCCTGTGCCAGCTGACCAGCCATGCTCCAGGGCAGGGCCATCTGGGCAGGCTGCATGCTGGGTTCTTTGAGGGATGGTACAGAAAGGCAAAGGGGGTCGAAGGAGCAAGAGGCTGCCCCCTCCCCTCTACCGTGTGGCTTTTGAGGCCATATCCGCCTGTTCTCCTGGCCATAGCCTCGATGGGGACACTGTCCGCCCACAAGCAGCCCACCAGCTCAGCCCCTTGGTGGGGATGCTGCTATCGTGGGGGCCTCATGGGCCTCTTTGCAGAGCTAGGCCCCTCCCCCTGTAGCCCATGCTTGGGTCCAGGGGTGGCTGAGCCCTGGCGCAGAAAGTGAAGGGAAAGAGAGGTGAGCTCTGACTTGGGGACAAGTCCAAGTCTGGATTGTGACGACACACACGGCCAGCCACCCGACAACAGCCACCACCCTCTCCTGCAGCGGATCCTGGTGTGGGCGTGGCCACTGCGGCCAGAAGTGGGGTTAAAATGAATAAGTGCCTGGCACTGCCCCCACGCTCATGGACCCCTCACCCCAGCTTCTCCTCTCAGGCTCCTACAGCTCAGGGTGCCACATTCTTTTTGAAAGCCACCTGGAAAAGGAGAGGGACAGAAAAGACTCCTGCCTGCCCACAGCACAGGAGGCTGTGAAGGTCACACCTGCCCAGAGATCCTACACCCCCCACCTACCCCCCTGGATTGCCAAGCCTGCTATTCACCTGGGGCCTGGGGCAGGTACCCCAGAGGTCTGAGGGTCTGAGTGGACCCTCAGACAGGCTTGCAGACCAGGGGGCTGGTGTTCGACACAGGACAGGCACCCTGGGCAGCCCTGGGTGGGCCCGGCTCACATGGTACATGCGTCTTTCATCCTCCAGGCCTGTCCCGTGGGAAATCTGGGCCAGTTCCCACCAACCTCCTCTTGGGAAATTCCTCTCAAAGTACAATTTTCAGATATATAAAAAAATGACTTATACAAATATGGAATGAACACGTGTCAGAGATTTATTACCCTTTAAGGAGGAAATGAGTGTTTGGCAAAGCTGGTGTGCAGAGCATTTTGAGAAGCTGGGTATTTGTAAGCATTCTGAGAAAAGAATGCTAGAAGAAGGTTGTGATACTAGATACAAAACTGGAAATGGAGTTTTCTTCTCTATGAGATAGAAACCTACAGGTTAATAGGTAACTTCAGTGTCTGGGCTCTAATGGAATAATATACATCAAATTAAACACGGTCCATTCCCCGAGATTAGGGATTAGCAAGCTTTTTCTGCAAAGGCCCAGGCGTGCAAGTTTTGGTCAAAATTACTATTGTAGCACAAAAGCAGCCACAGACGATGAGTAAACAAATGGACGTGGCTGAGTCCAATAAAACTTTATGTACAAAGCAGGTGGCTTGGGGGCTGGCCCGGTGGCACAGCAGTTAAATTCACACGTTCTGCTTTGGTGGCCTGGGGTTCGCCAGTTTGATCCCGGGTGTGGACATGGCACCATTTGGCAAGCCATGCTGTGGCAGGCGTCCCACATATAAAGCAGAGGAAGATGGGCACGGATGTGAGCTCAGGGCCAGTCTTCCTCAGCAAAAAGAGGAGGATTGGCAGCAGATGTTAGCTCAGGGCTAATCTTCCTCAAAACAAACAAACAAACAAACAAGAAAACAGGTGGCGGGCTTGGTTTGGTCCGCAAGCCCTCACATTTTACGATCTCTGCCCCAGTTAATGAAATAACCCTTGGCCAGGCCTGTTCAACAATGCTCCAGTATGACATTGATAGATTATGCCACACTCCCCCCCTTCACCTTATTTCCAAGGTTGGATAATGGTTCTTGACACCCACATTCTAGCAGCCCCTTTCACAGCAGTGCCAGGCAGGTCTATCTCTCTTAGGAGATGAGAATGGTCCCTTGACCTCCCCTTTGGGCACATCTGCATTGAGCTGCTGAAGATTCTTTGGAGGGCTGACAACTTCTGGAGCCCAGGCTTTCATGTCGGTCTGGGAATCAAAGGGCGAGTGAGTGAAGCCCCTGCTGGGTAAGAATCCTCTCCCCACTCTGTCCCTAGCCCAGTTAAGGGTGACCAGCCTCATCACCTCCAGGCCACAGTAATCCTGGCAATCTTTGGCCCAAGCTTTTCCAGGATGACCCAGAAGGGTGGGGGTTACAACCTCGGGGCATCTTTACCCTCCCTGCCTCCTATTCCTTATCAGTTAGAGACCCCCACCCACTTGGCCTGGAGAGTCAGGGTTCTGTGTGGGCCTCCAGCAAATGACATTGCCTCTCCCCAGCGCCCGAGGCTCAAGTAGGAAATGGCCTTTGCCAGGAAGTGGTGGTGGAAGCTCCAAATTTCCTTGGGGGCTCCTCGGCTGCTGCCCAGCCCTAGAGGAACAGCTGGAAAGCTGTTAGGGCTCCAGTCGCTAATCTGAGACCCCAGCCCCTGTTGCCTCACAGAGCTCAGGTAGGGCCTTATACTAAGCTATAGCCTGCAAAATAGCAACAAATCAAAACAGGGACTGATACACTTATCCCTCGCAGCGCCTCTCTCACACCTGTGTACACCTGCCTCCTCACCCAACTGTCGTCCTAACAAGAAGCTCAGTAGGCCACAAGCCCACTTGGCAAGCCAGTGACAAGCCAGCCGGGGGTCTTGTAGCAGTCTGCCTGGGCAGGAGGCTTATCCATCCACAACTGTCTGGCCGGACCCCCCCCCCCGCCCCCCCCACGCCGGCCACACCTGCCTACTCCCTCATGGCTCCGTTCTCCATTCAGGGGCCTCTTGCTACGTATTCCAGGGCACACTTCCAAAGAGGGATCAAGGGTCCTGGGGAGCAGAGAGAGGCACAGCTCATGGTTCAGGCTTAGCCTGGACGAGCATGTCTCAGGACGAACAGAGCATCCTTCAGCGCTCCGAGCATGCGCCAAACCGCGCCCAGATGCGAACCCCCGAGAGGAACTTCCGGACTCACGCATGCGCAGAGCCACCAGCCCCCCTACCCCGGTCCCTCCCTCGGGCGTTTCCCGCGCCTGCGCAAGATCCTCCAGTCCGATAGAGGGCAGTGAGCCGGTCCTCACGCGGGTTTGGCACCGCCGGCGTAACCCGGAAGCAGTCGCTAACCCGGAAGAGGTTGTGTTTTAGGGCTTTGGAGGCCGCGGTGGCGGCAGCTGCTGCTTTGGAGGTGTTTGCGGAGCTACGATGAACGCCCCTCCCGCCTTTGAGTCGTTCCTGCTCTTCGAGGGCGAGAAGAAGTAAGTGGAGCGGGCCGGGGTGGGGAGGGTCGGGCCGAGGGCCGGTCGCAGATTTTGGGGCTTCTCCTGCCGGTCCCCTGCCGGGGGGAATGAAGCAGCTTTGGCTTGAGCGTCCGCTCGGCCGAGTCTGCCAAACGTAAGATGACAGCAAGAACAAAACTGTAATTTAATCACATCCCAAAATGAACCTCACGAATATTTATAGGAATATAAAAATATCCAGCACTAACAAGATTAAAGTCACAATTTCTTGCATATAAAAAAATTACCAAGCACAGCCCTGCGAGATGGTGGTGAGTCTCCCCATTTTGCAGATGAGGACACTGAGGCTCAGAGAGGTTAAGTAACTCCCCTGGGCACACAGGAAGTGGCGGGTCTGCATTCGAACCCAGACTGGCTCCAAAGTCTTTTTGCTCTGGAATCTGGCAGCCTCCTCGCTCGTCTTCCTGCCCGCCGCCTTTGTCCTCCGTGCTGCAGCCAGGGTGGCGGTTCCTAGACTCGTATCCGATCTTCATTCTCTTGCGTAGAACCTTCAGTGACCCCTCACTGCCTGCGGGGTGAAGGAGAGTGTAGTCTCGGGGTCGGACAGCCTGGGCTTGGCTCCTGGATCTCCCGCTTAAGGACTCTCTGTCTTTGGGCAAGTGACTCAGTCTGCCTGAGGCCCACTTTCCTCATCTGGAAAATGGGCTTATTACTGCATTGAACCACAGGGTTTTCTCTAAGGGGAGATTAAATGAGGTAGTTTATGTCACGCGCTTAGTCCAGGGCTCAGCACGTAGAAGACCCTCTTAAAGGTTGGGCTTTCCTTCTCTGAACAGCCTGGCCTGCAGACTCTGTGGTCTAGCCCTTGCCAGCCACTTCAGTCTCCCTGAGAGCAGCGGTTCTCAACTGGGGACCATTTTGCCCCTAAGGGGCTTTTGGCAATGCCTGCAAACATTTTTGGTTGTCATGGGTGGGGGGGTGCTACTGGCATCTAGTGGGTAGGGCCAGGAGTGCTGCTAATATCCTACAACGTACAAGACAGCCCCCTACAAAGAACTATCTGGCCTAAAATGTCAGTGGTGCCAAGGTTGAGAAAGTTTGCTTCAGGAAAAAGGAGCCATCCAGAGTGGGCAAGGGTCCCCCAGGATGAGGGCGTGGCTGGGGTCAGGATGGAGAGACCCTGCCGCTCTGAGTCAGGGGTCTTTATGGGATGAAGAGATTGGGAGAGGCTTCCAGGAGGACGTGGGACTTGAGTCTGCCGTGAACGGCAGGGTTTAGACTCAGGGGAGGAGGGGAGCCCCTGCCCCCCATCTGTTGCCTCTCCTCTTCCTAGGATCACCATTAACAAGGACACCAAGGTGCCCAATGCCTGTCTGTTCACCATCAACAAAGAAGACCACACCCTGGGAAACATCATTAAATCGTAAGTTCCAGGTCCAAGGTTCCCGGGCTGCGTTTTGTGGGGCTTTCTGAGGCAAAGCGCAAGTTCCAGAAGATTTTCTTGACTGTGTTTTTGTGCTAATGAGCGTGGAGAAGCAGTCA
Organism: Equus asinus; assembly: GCF_041296235.1. Lineage (NCBI taxonomy): Eukaryota > Metazoa > Chordata > Mammalia > Perissodactyla > Equidae > Equus > Equus asinus. The sequence continues at coordinate 16,035,150 of NC_091803.1, read as the reverse complement.
GGGTTAGCTCCCACCCACCAGCCCGTTTGTGACATGACCCCGGTGACACCTGGCGTTCCCGATGTGTGTGGCAGAGATTGGAACTGAGTAGAGTAGGAGGTGGGAGAGGGCTCTGTGGTCATCCGGTGCCCCTGGTGGGTACCTGACATTGGTTGGTGAGTATTTATTTACACCTGTGAAGTCCTGGCCAGGGAGGTGGTCATGACGTGAGTGCCGCTCTGGCCCGGAGACTTGTCGTTCTGCTGAAAATGCCATCAGTGAGGCCTGGCTCGCCCCGGTCTGCGTGCTGAGGCCGTGAGCAGGAGCTGCCCGGTCTCCTGGTATAGGTAGGGGGCAGGGTTGCCCGTCTTCTGTTCGGATGCCTCCCGCCCTCAGCCAAACCAGTGGTGCACCTGGGCTCTTCTGGGGCCCTGCTGCTCCACTCCTATGTGAGCCCAGTGTCCCCACTTGTGCTGGGGCGCTGCCTCTTGGTGCTCACACTTGACTGAGCTGCTCTGGAGAACAGCTGTGCTTGCCCAGGGCACAGCACACAATGTGCACTTCACGTCCCACAGCCTTGCAGAACGGTCCCCACGTGTGTGGACGGCAGCTGCCAGCCCATGTTGCCCAAAGGACTTCCACTTCCATTTCACTAACTGCTGGGAGCCGGGCCTTCTCCCCTGCTGCCTCTCCTTGCTGTGCCAGATGCTCTCTGGGGGCTGGGATGGGGCATTTGTGTTCTAGTTTACTGAATACTGACTGGAGTTTTACTGCCTAGGAAGATGTTTTTGGGGGCGTTGGCCCCAGTGCACTTGCTTACAGGCCTCAACCCACCAAGAAGCTCCCTTGGTTAGAAGGCCTGGTAAGCCCCAGGGACACTGGGCTCAGCCTCCTTCCCACTGCCCATCCCTGTGTCTCAGACAGCTGCTGAAGGACCCACAGGTGCTGTTTGCTGGCTACAAAGTCCCCCACCCCTTGGAGCACAAGATAATCATCCGCGTGCAGACCACACCAGACTACAGCCCCCAGGAGGCCTTCACCAATGCCATCACAGACCTCATCAGCGAGCTCTCCCTGCTGGAGGAGCGATTCCGGGTGAGGAACCAGATGCGCAGGCTCTATGGCCAGAGCCGCAGTGTTCTCACGCTCATGCCTAGGATGACCCCTGGGTGGTTTCCTGATTCATTTGGGGGTGTACAGAGGTGATGACAGAGCAGGGACCTCCACCACAGCCTTCAGGCAGCACAGACTAAGGGGTTATGGAGTTGAGCCCCGGGGCCTGCTGTCTGCACCCACGGGTGGGACCTTACCTAGCGCTCCAGGGTCTGCTTGTGAGCTCTTCGTGGTCCCAGTGGGAGCAAGGGGTGCAGTGCCCCATGGGGATGCTCCTCCAAGTCTCTTGTCTGTGGTGCTGGCTGCTCTGTGGTTTGTAAGGCCTGGGTGCTTCTAGGGCATTTGTCTGGCTAGGGGGCAGCTCATCCTAGGGTGGGGTCCCAGGAAGGGCCAAATGGTATGGTCACACCTGTTCCTGCAGGGACCTCAAAGTCTAGACTGGATTTAGAGGGAAAGATCCATCCTGTCAGATTTCCACATCTAGGTCAGATGCTCACCAGGAGGCGCCTCTGCCCCACTGCCTCCCACCAGGCAGCAGGACATGTGCTGCACACAAATAATGGGTTGGGCAGGGCTGGCTCAGAGGGTCCCTGGGGCTCTCGGCCTCCCTGCTCCCTGGAGCTGCTCAGGCCCGGTTTGCAGCCTCTGTTCAGTTCATGGCCGCGTTCTGGAGCAGGGCCAGAATTCCTGTCGGACCTCCGTCGGGGATGCTGGGCTTGCGTTCCCCATGCCCTCACCCTGGTTGTTCCAGCTAAGTGTGCTGTCTTCTTCCTCCCCCAGGTTGCCATCAAAGACAAGCAAGAAGGGATCGAATAGTGGGCTGGAAGGAGTCTCGCTTGGCCAGTTCCTATCCTGCACTGGGCCTTCTCCAGGCGCCAGGTGGAGAGCAGCTCCTCCCAGCTGTGGGCCTCCTTGTAGAAACCCCAGTGAGCCCCTCACCCCCGACACCCACGTGTCCTGTACATAGATTGTTTTATCTTCCTAATAAAGTGTGGCAGGGAAAAGACCCGGATGAGGCCTGAAGCAGGGGGGACTTCACAGCAAATGGATTGTCACTCTCGGTGGAGGTAGATGACCTGTTTCAAAGCCACTCTGCTTCAGAGTGAATTGGCCCAAAGACTCAGGTTTCTGTCAGAGGGTGGTAGGAACAAGCTCATTCTGGACAACTGGGAACCCGGGAGGAGGTGGTCTTGAGCAGAAGGGGACGGAAAACCCGTGGACTTCCGTGAGTCTCTGCTCTGGAAGCCTCAGCTGCCAGCTCTGCCTGTCACTCAAAGTAGGAGGAGCAGACGGGTCCACAAACGGCTTGCCACAGGCTTCTCTACCCCAGTAGAGTTTAATAAAAATAGTCAAATGTGAAAAGCTCCCTGTCATTAGCAAAAGCTGAATAAGTTAAGTTGTGTCCATGGGCCTCTGCGTAGAGGCAGGAGCTTGTGCTCAAGGCTAGTGTTTCCTCCAGATGGCCACGATGTTGGAGTCCGTCAGAGCGGTGAGGTAGGTAAAGGTGGGGTTGGCCACCACTGTGTTCACCATGGTCTTCGTCACTGCCTGCCCGAGGGCCCGGGGCTGGGGCCACTTAAGGATCTGGTGGGAGGAGAGGGGGCTGGGCTCCGGCTTCCTAGACACCAGGCCCTTGTCCTGCACCAGGCCCCGGCAGGGTGGTGGGAGTGAGCTGTGCATACCTGCGTGGGTGCCTGCGGGGCTGCCAGTGGCAGAGGCTGCTGCGTTAGGATGCGCTTGATGTCATAGACCCACACGTTGCCCTCCTCGTCCCCACAGAGCACAATCCCTTCATCTGCCAGGACACAGAGAATGGAATCTCAGGTGGGGCAGGGGGTGGGCAGAGCTCCAAAAGGTGGCAGGTGGGACGGTGCGGGTGGGCTCACCAGGACAGGCACTGAGTGAGAAGTAAGCCAACTCAGTGTGGGACCACTGCAGCCGAGCCAGGACCACTACTGCCACCGTGGACTGGCTTCCTCGGCCCAGCCACGTCTGGCTCCAGCTCCATAGGCAGATGGTACCCAGGCCATTCCCCTTGGAGGCTGTGCGGGGAGAATAGAGAACTGTGCCTGGGGGGGCCCCCTCTCCAGTCACTTCCTGTCCCACAGTGGGGACCCCTCTGAAGCCTTCAAACCTAAACCCCAGGCCAGGGAGAAGTGACCCATGAAGGCCTTACCAGGGCCCATGTGGGTCCCAGGAGGCCAGGCTGTTCTGAGTCAGGCCCACTCACCCACGACATCGTCATTCACAAACGCCAGCCCGTCCACTCGCCGTCGAGATGCCTCGGAGCCCTCGAAGACAAACTCCACGTCACACACCCTGGGGCGGCAGAAGACGCTGGTGGGCTACTCCTTACACATTTTGTAAAAGCTGCTCATCCACTCAAGTGGCTGCCAGGGACCTACTCTGGGCTCTGCCCTGTGCGAAGGTCAACAGATGCAACCAGAGAGACCCCTTCCGGGCCTTGGAGGGGTTCCGCTCTGCCCTGGAGGTGGGAGCCAGCACCTCAGGCTACTGAGTCCCAGGTGCTGGGAACTCAGAAGCATGAGGGGCTGCTGCTTCCAGGATGGGAGTGGGCTGTGTGGCCAGGAAAGGTTCTGGAAAGAGGCAGTGTCTCTGGGACTGAGTGACAGATGAGCAGGAGTTCGCCAAGCAGCTGAGCACTGGGGACCGGAGGGGAGATTTGGAGCCTGAGGACAGTGGGAGTAGCTGCTGAATGTTTCCAAGCTGAGACTGTGTGTGGGGTCACACTGCTTGGAGAGGCCATGCAGCAGCAGCCTGGAGTCCTGAGAGGCCACCTGGAGCCAGAAAGGCAACCAAGTAGCAACCATGAGAAGCAGATGCGTCTGAGATGCGGGAGGAAGGCCACACACAGGGCTGGGGACCAGGCAGATGTGGGTGGGCAGGGAGGGGGCAGGCCCAGGGCCACCCCCAACACATGGCTGGACAACAGCCACAGCCTGTGTGGAGACCTGCCCTCCTTCCCTCCCAAGCAGCTACGTCACCAGCCTACCCTGGCCCAGGTAACCCTGTCACCTCATCTTGTGCCATTTCCTCCAATTTTCCAAGCTGTGGCCAGACTTCCATGGCCAGTCTTTGGTGGTCAGCCAGCTCTCCCCGCCACCGGCCCTTGGCACATGCTGTTCCCTCTGTGTGAGCACGTTCCCTTCCCTCTGCCTGCCTGATGCCCTTGCAGGGGACACTGGGAGCCTGAGAACCCATCCGTCTACCACGGGTCCTTCTGCAGAGGCCCACTGGCCTCCCTGTCCCCCTCTCAGACCGACACCTGATTCTCTTTCCTTTGTAGCTTTGTGGGGTTTGAAGTGGCCACCTTTGTTTAAGGCCTGTCTCCCTGACTAGGCTGTGGGCCCCACGAGGGCAGGGACCCTATGCCAAGCCATCTCAGGCCTTCTGGGTGGTACAGATGGGCCACAGGCCTCACCCTGGCCTTCCCAGGGCCTCATCCTTGTCTAGACACATCTCTCTTGTCCTCCATTAGTCCTGGGATGCAAGTTGCTGTCCCCACTTTACAGATGAGAAAATTATGCTAGGACAGAGAAAGGTCACTCTGCTGGGGGGTGGCAGGACCTGGGGTTGGTGAAGCCCCAGGTTGAAGGGGAGGTGATCACAGCCCAGTCCCCAGCCCAACACCAGGGAAGGAATGGGTCACTTGGGCGTTTCCTCGAGAGACTAGGAGGAGGTGGGATGGGGCATGTGGTTTGGGCACCACCCCTGGCAGGTGTGCCTGGGGTCGGACATCTGGACTGGCAGCCACCTGGCTCAGAGGCTTGGCTTTCAAGGCATCCCCGCCTGGCCTCACCTCCTCTTCTGAGGCTGGTCCAGCCGCACATCCCAGCAGCAGCAGCCACCCTCACAGCCAGCCAGCAGGTAGGCATCTGGGCAGGAGGCCACTGGGCAGAGACGCAGGGGGATGGAGGTGGTATCGAGCGTGAGCAGCTGGCTGCTGGCACATGAGAGAGACAGCATGAGCCCATGGACCCAGGGGTCTGCTCACCCTAGCAGCCATTCCCTCCCCCCAGCCCTCCCCCCAAGCATCACCTGGCCTGGAATTCATAATCGTGGTTGGGCACCCCAATGTCCCAGAGGATGATCCGCTTGTCATAGGAGGCCGCTGAAGAGGCGATGGGAAGAGGACAGGTGGCCCTGAGGAGGCCCTGCTCCCTCCTGCAGGCTATATCCCAGGCTGAGACCATGGTCCCAAGGCCAACCCTCCAAGGCCGGGAGGAAGGGCCATGGCTGAGAGACAGAGAACTCAAGGACCTACAGTCCCTGTCCCGCTCTAACCTAATGCACCCCACGCCAGGCAGCCATCTTTTGGAGGCCTCTGCTCACACAACACCCTTGTTGGGCTCACCACACCTGAGGGCCAAGGGTATCACCCAGGTCAGACAGAGTGGCTCAGCTTGCTGGAAAGCTCCAAGGCCACAGAGCAGGAGGAAAAGTAGGGTCCGAAGCCCAGTCAGTTGTCCGTGAAGCCACGTTGGTCCCACCACAGACAGAGCCGATCTCGCAGCCCAGTGTAAGGCCCACCAGCCACATGAGCTCCCACCATCCCAGGGAGCACTGAGGCATTGGGCTGCAGGACGGGGGTGCTGGGGAGCCCCCGGGGGATGGGGAGAGGGTCTTACTGAAGAGGTGGGTCTCGTGGGTGGGGCTGAAGCAGAGGGTGGCGATGGCCTTCTTGTGGGCCCGGATGACCCCGCAGCAGAAGCCGGCACGCACGTGCAGCAGCCGGACCAGCCCCCGCAGGCCTGCAGCCGCCAGCACGCTCCAGCGCTTCTTGTGGCCTGCCTGAGTGACCACCATCAGGGCTGTCCAGGCCACGGAGAAGAACTCCTTAGGGGGAGAGGGGGCATGGTCACCGAGGGGCAGAGCTGCGTGTGTGCACAGGCATGCAGGATAGGCTGGGAAACTGAGGCCCAGCAGCAAAGAAAAGGTCACCTGGTGCATAGGAGGCCGAGCCTGGACCCCCAAGACAACACTCCCGCCCCCAGGAGTCAAGGCTCTGCCTGCCACCCTGCAGGAGCAGGCCCTGGCACTCACCTCGCCTGGCGCCTTGTACTTGTGCAATACGATGCCCGTCTGGCAGTCTATCACACACACAGCCTCCCCGCCACACGTGGCCACAGTCTGGGATGTGGCCCCTACATGCCCTGTTTTGAGGGGTCAGCCTAGTAAAAACATTGTCTGTAAAGTTCCCGTCTGCAGCTCCCTCTTCCTGGCCTTGACAATACTTTTAAGCTCTCTGTTCCTCCAGATTCCCCATCCACGCAGGCGGCCCCCTCCAGGCGGCATTCCTAGGTTCCCTTCTTGTTCCCTCTGGCCCCCGCCCTGTCCCTGCCTGCCCACCATGCATGTACCCTCCTCCCAAGCTGGCTCGAAGGCGCAGGCCCAGAGCTGCGTCTCCAGGTCCCGAGGGCTGTTGTTCTTGCTGTGGCATTGTAGGAAGTGCAGGGGCTCCAGCTTCGGGGCAGGCTGTGGGGGAAGAGTGGGGTCATGGCAGCCCCAGCCCTAGCTCCCCACCACATGCTCCCTGCCACCTTGCTAGGTTACCTGGCTGTCATCAGAGCCCACGGGGCTGCCCTCCACCGGGGCGGTGCACACCCGCTTGTTGGGAGAGAGGTTGAGTGGGACATCATCCGGCCGTTTCAAGGCACCTGGCTTGGCCTGTGGAGGGGGCAGGGGGCCAGGGGAGGGCTGAGGGCCTGGTGACCATGAGCTCATCCGTCCAGGCTTTCCTCCTCCCCATCACAGGCTGGACTGCACCCTCCATGGTGTGGGAGACAAGGGCTGGTCCAGGGTCAGAGGGAACTAGCATGGGCATCAGAGACTGTCTCCTGGCTCATTTCCTGGGCCCCCTCTTCCCTGCAGCCTCCCTAGGCAGGAAGGGCAAGGCAGGCCCTAGGAGCCCGGGGAGCTGCATGGAACCACACTCACCCTGGGCTCCTGGGCAGCTGTGGCTTTTGAGGGCCTCTCCGGCCTGTCTGCCTCATGTACCTGAATCCCACCAGAGGCCACCAGTTCCTCAGAGATCATCCGCACCTGGATGGGGCCAGGCCATCAGGGAGCTGAGCATAGTCCTGGGGGCCCCCAGCCCCTCCCCAGATGCCTGGACAGCGGGAGCTTGTGCTTTCCAAGGCAGGAAAGGCCCTTTCCAGCCCATAGGGCTGCCTTCCCTGACCCGCCTTGGTCCCCACTGCCCCTCATGGCCAGAGACCTCCAGGGCAGCTCAGGGCACGGAAGCCAGCAAGGAGCTGGGAGAAATGACCCCCAGCACAGTGGGGTGAGGACATACCCGCCACTGGGTGAACTCGCTGAGGGACTCGGGCCCATAGCGGACATCCCTGATGGCAGACCTCACAAAGTCCTCCTGGGCCTTCTCCGCCTCCTCCTCTGGGCTCAGGGTAGCCATGAACTTCTCCCAGTGAGCTGTGACCTGGCACCAGGCACCAGATTCAGGCCCAGCCCACCCCAGCTCTCCCGGACCCTTCATGGCACCTCTGCCTCCAACCTCACGGGCACGGCTGTCTCCACCTCCCTGCCTCCTGCAAACCACAGCCTTCTCAGCTGCAGGCTGAACAAGCCTAAGCAACACACACGAGTACCAGCCCCAGGAGGAGGGGCTGGCCCAGGGTAAAGGCACTGTGACGGCGTCTCAGCCTCCCCTGCGGGGCCCCGGCCTGCACATGGGAGGGCACGACCTCCAAGCACGAGAGGCCAAACACCACAGCCAGGCTCAGAGCGGCACATCAGGCCAGGGGCTAAGGGGCGAAGAGCCTCTGTTACCCCCAAGAGACCTCCAAATGTGCACTTCTGTCACCCCATCCCCAAGGTCCCCGACTCCTCCCAAGGCCCAGACCCCTCCCAGCTCCCTCACCCTGCTGGTCAGCTCCCGGTTCAGGCTCTCCACCTGAGAGGAAGTGGAGGAAGCATCCTTGCCATTGACCTTACGGAGCTTGGGCAGGAGAAACGAGACTTTCAGGTTGTCACTGACCTGGGGGATGAAGAAGGAGTGGCTTGGGGGTGCCTAGCCCCAGGCTCAGGCGCTGCTGAGCCCGAGCCCAACAGAGTGCTGGCCCTGGGCATGGGGCTGGGGGTCCCCCACGTACTGTCAGGAAGGGGTTGCCCTCTAGGCTGAGCTCCTCGAGCTGTGGGAACTGGCACAAGGTAGTGACGTCCCCCAGCTGGTTGTTGGCGCAGCGGAGGATGCGCAGGTGGGACAGGCCCAGGTTGGCAGGCAGCGTCTCCAGTTGGTTGTTGGAGAGGTCCAGCTCTTGCAGCTGTGTCAGGCGGCTCAGGAGCTTGGGGTCCAAGTGCTCAGAGAGCAGCTTCAGCCCTGACAGGCTGGGGTGAGATGAGGGGCAGACCAGGAGGGCTCAGGGGCAGGCGGGCCTCCTCGCCCCGCCTCTGGCAGCCCAGGGGCCTCCGAAGGCGTTTTCACCTGGCCTCTCTTGCGCATGCACAGCCTCTCCCCAACATCCCGCTTTTTTTTAATCTTAGAACTCGGGCAGCATGGCCCGCTCAGGATGCTTTTCCTGACTCTCTGGGGGCGCTCCTCTGTAATTGTCGCAACAGGTTGCTCAGTACTCTTTCTGCAAGACTCCCCAGCAGCCCGGGCCTTCTTCAGGGGAAAGGCCACTTGGAGCCAGCTCGGCCCATCTCGTAACGAGAGGACGGCGTTTGGCCCCAGCGATTAGGAGAGTTCGCCGAACCGAGAGGGCCGTTACGGGGCCGGGCAGGGAGTCGGCAAGGGTCCCCGCCCTTCTTCCCGCCCGCCCGGCGACCACAGCCCGGGAGGCGGGCTGTGTGGCCTCGGCGCCGCGGACCCCCAGTCATCCCCGGCCCGCCTCTTACTCCAGGCTCCGGATCTTGCCCAGCCGGTCGCTCTTGGGTCGCCCCCGCTGCATCAGCAGCCGCGCTGAGAGGGGGCCCATGGCGAGGAGGCGCGGCCCGCGCGGGCCCGATCGGCGGCACCAGCGGCGGCCGAGCCCGCTTCTCCCGTCGGTGGCGCCGCGCGAGCCCAGGAGGTGGCGCCGCGCGAGCCTGGTGGCAGAGACGACCGGAAGGAAGCAGCTCGCGGACCTCGTGCCCTGAGGACCTCGCGCCCTTGCGCGCGGACTACAACTCCCAGCGGCCCCCCGGCCCGCGGCTCCGCGCCTGCGCCTTGCGCGCCAGGACGCGGCGATGGCGGCTGCGGCAGTGGCAGCCCCCGAGGTCCTTCGGGAATGCGGCTGCAAGGGCATCCGGACCTGTCTGATCTGCGAGCGGCAGCGCGGAGGGGACCCACCCTGGCAGCACCCACCGCAGGTGAGGTCTGGGAGAGGAGCCGCACCCGCGGCTCCGCTCTTCATATGGGGAAACTGAGGCCCAGGTTGGCCATGAAGACGGGCCCCAGATCGAACGGTGTCAGGGGCCCTCGCGGTGGGGCGTTGCGGGGAGAGGAGGTGAGGGCTTTGAGGAGGAGGCTTGGAGTCGGGAAGGGGCTGGGACGCGGGTGCAGTCCGACCACAGCGCGCCTCTGGGGCTGCGGGGGAGTCTGACAGCAAACCTTCACATCGCCCCCTGTATCTGGGGCTTGGAGCTTCACGGGCCCGCGGGGACACGACACGGAACGAGAAGAGGGTCCGAAAACCAGGGCAGAGGGCCCCAGAAGGCCTTGGACGGAAATGGGCAAGGAGGAAATTAATGCAATTAATTAACCAAAAAGGACTCAGAGCCTTTGAGCTGCGCAAGGACGTTCCAGCGGGGGGACTGCTTGGGCAAAGGCCTGGGGGAGGTGCGTGTGCTCAGACGGCGTGATGCTTCCGGTGAGGGGGTGATACTGTCGCTGGGGCCTGGCAAGGCTGCACTGGTCCTGAGGCTGTGGAGAGCTCCTGAGGGTTTTAAAGGAAGTTACAAGTGAATTTGGGAAAGATCGTGGGAGGGGTGGGGCGGACAGGAAGGTGTGGAGGCTGGGAAGCCAGACAAGAAACTGTGGCAGTGTTCCTGGTAAGAGCTTGGAAGGTCCTGTGGGATCAGTTTAGCAGTTCCTCAGAAAATTACGAGTAGAATTACCTACGGTCCAGCCCTTCCACTTCTGGGTAGATACCCGAAAGATACTGACAGCGGGGTCTGGAAGAGATATTTGCAAACCCATGTCCATAGCAGCACTATGCCAACAGCTAAAAGGTGGAAGCAACTCTAGTGTCCATTGACAGACGAATGGATAAACAGAATGTGCTACTTTACCACAATTAAAAACTTTAAATAGCAGTTAAGTTCACGGGTTCGGATCCTGGGTGTACATGGCACTGATCATCAAGCCATGCTGGGCAGCATCCTATATACAAAATAGAGGAAGATTGGTACAGATGTTAGCTCAGGGCCAATCTTCTTCACCCCCCCCCCCAAAAAAAAAGCCAAAAGTCTGAACAGTGCCGTGACTATGGGTGCGGAGACACAGGCTCTGTGGGGGTAGCACCTTCCCAACCTGATGGCTGGGGGACAAGTGAAATGTCCAGCGTGTCCCGTGTGAGGTGCCAGGAGAGAGAACATGGTGGTTCAGGATGGGGTGGGGTGGTAGCAATGCCTATGGAACATAAAGGGGAGGAAGCAGAATTCACTGGGCAGGGAGGACCCCAGACTGCCTGTAGATCTGACAGTCACAGCCAACCCAGCCGGAAGCTCCCAAGCAAAGACTGCCCATTAGGGAGTCCCGTGTTGGACAGAACCACTGGCAGGGGCTGCCCAGGACGAGGATGGCCCCCCTCGAAACCTGAGGCAGGTCCTGAAGGCCCTGTGGCAGGAGGTCGTTAGGCTGGCACTCCTCGAGGAGGACTGGCAAATTCTGATCTTTCTCGAAGGGAAATTGAGGCAGCGCCTGTGGCTGCCACAGCATAGGGCAGGGCCCAGAAACGTCCCTGCCTCGGCTGGAAAGGGCTTCTCCCCTCCAGCCTCCCAGCGTGTGCCGCTCCCTCCCTGGGCAGCCCCGGGGCCTCAGCTTTAGGGGTAGCATATTTCTCGAACTCCTGGTCTAGGCAGAATGCTTTCACACACTTTAATCCTCAGAGGCTGGAAGGACAGAAGATGCCCCACAGCCACAGCCACTGCCAGGGGGCAACAGTGTGGAATCTGAGGCTGCTTCCTGGCTGTGCAGCCTCGGGCTAGTTCCTTAACTTTGCTGAGCCTCATCTGTAAATTGGAGAGTGAAACATGATCATGCAGATGCTCTTCCTTGTTATGAGGAAAGTGAAAAAGGAGAGGGCTTAGGGCCCTTCCCAGGAGGTTCTGCCTCCTTCTGGACTCCAGCTGCCTTCCAAAGTGGCTTTGGGGGAGGATGACCCATCCGGCAGGGGCTGCTCGCGAGGGGCCTCAGGGGCACCCGTGTGCTGAGGCAGGGCTCCAGTGGCTCCAGGACCCCTTCTTTCTTGTGCAGAAAACACACCGTTTCATTTACTACTCTGACACTGGCTGGGCCGTGGGGGCCGAGGAGTCTGACTTCGAAGGCTGGGCCTTCCCCTTCCCGGGTGTGACGGTGATAGAGGACTTCGTGACCCGGGAGGAGGAGGCCGAGATGGTGCAGCTCATGGACCGGGAGCCCTGGAAGCCCTCACAGTCTGGACGGAGGAAGCAGGTAGGCGGGCCCAGAGCTGGGAGGACGGTCGCCCCGCTGGGCCCCTCCAGACTCCTTGTCCGGAGCCTCTTTGCTCACCTCCCTCTCAGTGCTCTCCTCCTCAGCCACACCCCTCGGCCCCCAGGGCCATCGAGGGGCAAGCCCCCTGACCTCAGGGCACGGTGGGCAGGGCTGCTGAGTGGTGTGCGTTGGCAAGGGGGATCTAAAGCAGACAGCCGCTCAGCTCTTTCCGCGCCTTTCTCTAGCTGGCCTGGTGCTGGTGACTGTCACGGTCATGGTCGGGGTAAGGATCGAGGAGGGTTTCTTGAAGGCTACCAGGTGCCTTCCTGTCTGAAATTCTCTCCCCATCACTGTCGTCTCCTCGCACCTGTTCTGCTGATCGGGCCTCCACATCCTGCACTTTCCCTGTGTCGGGGGTCACAGCTCCCTCCTCCCTCCGTTCCTGGGCTCCAGCGATCCTCCACTCCCCAAGGACCTCGAGCCAGCCATCAGGCTGCCTTTCTCTTTGCCTCCCCGGCCCGTCGGCTTTCCTCACCAACTTCCATACCATGGCCAGTTACACTGTCTCTTCCATTTGTTGTACTCTTTGCCCTCACCCACAGCCCTGGTTGAGTCCAGCCCCACCCCGCCCCTGGGCACCCACTTGAGGCTTGCTGGCGGGGCTCCCCAGCTCTGCTCTCTACCTCGAGCTGGGCCTTTCCTGCTCCGGCAGACACACCGCCCTCACCCCGGCTCGTTCACTCTGCTGCTCTCCTTCCACACCTTCTCTTTTCACTCCCCACTCCGCTGATGACCGGGCCTCCCTGAGAACACAGCTGCCTGTGCTGTGCCGACACTGTTCCCCTTACCTGAGCCCCTGGCCAGCTGTGGCTGGATGCTGTCCCCTCCTGCTCGGAAGACACTGTCCAGCGTTGTTCCCCTCTCTCTCCTCGAGATCAGATTTGCCTCAGCTGGGTCTTTTCCACCAGCCTACCGGTGAGCTCCATCTCACTTGTCTCTGCAGCAGAACTTCGCAAGAGCTGTTGGATCTCTTCAATTCCTCTCCTCCCTTAACCCTCTCAAAACCCGCGTCCAGTGCTGACCTCCATGCCCTAAACCCAGCCCATCCGCAGGCTCGGTCCTTGGGGCTCTTCTCTCCCTTCTGTGGACGCTCCTTGGCTGCTCTGCGCGAGGCTGCGCACGCTGTTGGCGTATTCGGGACACCCATGTTCGTACCTCCCACCCAGGCTTCTCTCTTGGTCACACCCTGCACCGGGCTCTGGCTCTTTGCCCCCAGCTGCAGCCCCTCAGTGTCCCCATCTCAGCCAGCTCCATCTTCCACCTGCTCAGGCCGGAAGCCATGGGTCTTTCCAGATTTCTCTCTGTCTCTCCTTGGTAGTTCCTGTCAGCTCTTTCTTCCTTCAAACATACCCCGAATCTGAGAACACCCCCCCATCGCCACCCCCAGGTGCAGGAGCTTCCCGCAGCAGCCCTCGCCCTTTGCGGTCAGCTTCAGTAGAGAGAAAAGTGACCCTGCTGATGTCCTGTCCAGTCGAGTCACCGCTCTGTCACAGAGCCTGCAGAGCCTCCCCTCTCAGCCCAAAGGCAGAGTCCTTACAGGGCCCTGGAAGGCCCTGCACTGGCGGCCAGCCCACCCTTCGTGTCTACTTCTGCTCTCAGCGTGTCGCCTAGGGCAGTCACCCAGCCTCCTCAGTGTTCCTTAAATACTCGGGCTTTGCTCCTCTACGCCCTGCACTCCATCTCAGGCTTCTGCCTGCTGCCACAAGGGGTGGCCTGCAGGAGCTGCCTCGCCCCGGCACTCTGCGACCTGCAGAGCCTGGAGGGGCCAGGACATTTCCACCGGGCGGAGCCCCCCTCCACAGGAGGGGCACCCGAGGGGGCAGGAGTCTGCGGATAAACGCTCCTCTCTTTCATCGCTCAGCCTACAAATCTGAGTTGTGTTCCAGAAGGCTCCTCTCTGATGTGTTTTTGTTTTTTAGAAAGCGGCTACCTGCCATGAAATCGACCCACTTCAAGGGCACAGTTCAGTGGTTTGATTTTTAGTATATTCACCATATTGTGCAACCATCACCACTACCTAGTTCCAGAACATTTTCATCACCCCAAAGGTGGTGATAATCCATTGGCAGTCACTCCACTCCTCTGTTCCCCAGCAGCCACTGATCCGCCTTCTGTCGCTGTGGACTTGCCTGTCCTGGACGTTTCACATAAACGCGAGTATATAAGACGTGACCCTTGCGTCTGGTGTCTTTCAGTTAGCGTGACGTCTTCAGGGCTCATCACTTTGGCGCTGCATCAGCGCCTCACTGCTTTCTTGGGCCAAGCGATGTTCCACTGTGCAGAAGTACGTCGTTCATCCATTCATCCGTTGGTGGACACTTGGGTTGTTTCCACTTTTTGGCTGTTGTGAATAGTGCTGCTGTGAACGTTCATGTGCAAGTTTCTGTGTAGACGCCTGTTTCCAGTTCCTTTGGGTGTGTAGCTAGGAGTGGAACTCTGGGTCATGTGCTCTCTTCGCCCTCGTGGTTCTGAAGCCCAGTTGTGCCCGGCGCTGACCGGCAATGCTGCTGCCTTGGGTTGGCCTTCTCGCCCTCGCTGCTCATCCTTCCCAGATCCTTACTCCTTTGCATCACGTCCTGGAACAGGCCGCCTGCCCACGGGCCTTGTCTCGGCTCTGCTTTCTGCGGTACCTGGGCTAGGACATCCCCTCGACACTTCCTATCCCCCTTCCCTGCTTTATTTTTCTCCTTAGCATTTACTGCTATCTGCTGTTGGCCGTTTATTTACACCTCCTTGGTGTTGGCCTCTTCCTGCTAGAATGTCAGATCCACGAAGTCAGGAATTTTTGCTTGTCTTGGTTGCTGTCATTGAATTCTTCCTACCTGGTCTGTGATCCTGTTTCTGTAAACTCACACTTTCTCCACTTCTTTCTTGTCCTCGTCCTTCAGGACTATGGCCCCAAAGTCAACTTTCGGAAGCAGAAGCTAAAGACCGCTGGCTTCAGAGGCCTCCCCAGCTTCAGCCGGGAGGTGGTGCGGAGGATGGGCCTCTACCCCATCCTGGAGGACTTCCGGCCTGTGGAGCAGTGCAACCTGGACTACTGCCCTGAGCGTGGCTCGGCCATTGACCCCCACCTGGACGACGCCTGGCTGTGGGGGGAGCGGCTGGTGAGCCTCAACCTCCTGTCCCCCACCGTGCTGTCCATGTCCCGGGAGGCGCCCGGCAGCCTGCTGCTCTGCTTGGCCCCGTCGGGCTTCCCAGAGGCCTTGGTGGAAGGTGTGATGGCCCCCAGCAGGTCCGTCCTGTGCCAGGAGGTGGAGGTGGCCGTGCCCTTGCCCTGCCGCTCTCTGCTCGTGCTCACGGGAGCCGCGCGCCACCAGTGGAAGCACGCCATCCACCGGCGACACATCCAGGCCCGCCGCGTGTGCGCCACCTTCAGGGAGCTGTCGGCCGAGTTCTGTCCTGGCGGGAAGCAGCAAGAACTGGGGCAGGAGCTCCTGCAAATCTCTCTCTCCTTCCAAGGGAGGCCCATGTGAGCCGCCTGCCAGGGACAGGAGCTGGCGCAGGGTGTGGCTGGGGCCACCGGCGCCAGAGTTGACCACGTGCCAGGGCTGAGGGGAAGCCCGGCACTGGGGCCTTTCTTCCCAGCTCACTGGGTTTAGAGAGGAGACTGCACGACCCCCTGAGGCCACGGCAGTGGGAACCCTGCCCGGGCACTGGTTTTGATGGGTCTCTCAGGTCAGTCCCCTTTGACCTGCACCATGGCCACTTGTTCGAGTTATTTAATTTGTCACATTTTGAGGGCAGTGGCATAATTTGAGCTTAAAAATCGTTGGCACCACTTAAAACCATTCTCTCCTTTATCTGCCTCTAACACGGTTTTCCGACGTCCCACCTGTGGTCCTGTCATTTGGGTAGCGTGTTGGATTGGAGAACGGAACTGGCAGATGATCTGAGGTTTTTATTGTTTCAGACTTCAGGGCGGGTGAGAGCTTCTGAGTCAGGCTCTGCTTGGTTGTGCCTGACCCTGGGGGTGCGAGATCCATGAGGACAGGGAACTCTCTCCTGAGAGTCGGGTACCCCCCCGCCCCCACAATACTGTTAAAAAGTGGGGGGGGTGGGGGGAACATCTCTTCAGCTCCCAGGACAGCACAAAGTGCTTCACTTTCTGGCACTTTCTGGATGGGTGGCTGTCCTGATGCACCTGCGGCCAGGTGGGGAGCAGGTCGTGGAGGCTGAGGGCGATGGCGTGGGCCCTGGCTTGCATGGCCAGCCCTCTTTCCTGCTGCTTCTATGACAAAGTACACTCGGCTCACTGGCCACATGCTGGGAGCCAAACTCTGGGGAGCAGGGCCCCATCACAGCCCAGAAAGCTTCACGTCAGCACTGGTCTTCACAGTCACTCTGGAACTTTCTGAGAGCTGTCAGGGTAGGGGAGCCGCTGACCACTGTGCGCTATCTGCAGAGTGGCATCGCGGCTGCCAGGCCACTGGCTCGGGCTGGGGAACCCTGCACAGACCCAGTGGAGAGGCTGCTTGGGCTTCTAGTGGCTGAGGGAGCCCAGCTGCCGGTGCGGGGGTGCTGGGCTCCCAGCCACCTTGACTGCCGCTCCCTGGGTCAGCTTGCTCGGAGCAGGAGGGCTGAGGACAGCTTCCTCCAAGGTACTGTGACCTCCCTGCAAGCCCTCTAGCTCCGGCTCCAGGTCCCATTCGGATGCAAGGCTGGGTGGAGCTCCAGCGATCCTGCTGCATCTGCGCAGCCAAGCAGGCTTGCGGGCTGCCTGCTCCACTGGGGCCAGCGGGGAGCCTCTGCCCTCACAGGCTGGGCCTTGGAGCAGCCCGCTCTGCTGCGTGGAGCCTGCAAGATGCTCTGCTGACAGAGGGCTCTGGGGGGAACGCTGCACACCCAGACCCATTGGGGAGAGGCCTGTTAAGGCTAGGGGAGCCACTCGGCAAAGCCCGTTACCCCTGGAATCACCCAGTGCTTGTGAGGGCTTGACAGTGGGCCCTTCAAAACCATGCAGAACACAGCACAGGACGTGCTCCCTGCCGTGATGGTCAGTATGGCCCTGCAGGGGACACCGCGGGATGTGCTCCATCACGTCACAGTCAATGTTGTGACCTGGAAGCTACTACATGAAGACCATCAGGCACGTGTGCCCACTGTCTCACTCGAGCATCCGCTGCTCAGGCCACCCACTGAGGTGGCTGGGGTGCTTCAGCCACTGCCCTTGACGGGTCTGAGGGGCTGCCCCCAGGAGCCACAGCCTGAGGGGTACGCGGTCTAACCCTGTATTTCAGGTGGCCATTCCTGCATTCAGCACGCTTTCCCTAAGTGCCAGGCGGATGCAGTGCTGACTGTCTGCCTGTTCCAAGGCTCTTGCAGTGACAGACTAGAAGGCACAGGCCCCCGGGGACATGCTCACATGGAAGTTCCCTCTTCCAGAGTCGCAGGGAGCTCAGCTGACACGCCTCAGCCTGCCCTGCTGTAGAAAAATGTTGAGGAAACTCAGGCCGTTTATTTGTTGGGCGGTGGGGGGGGGGGGGAGGTGGGTAGCGGTGAGGCACAGGCTGCTCCTCATGGGGCGGAAGGGCTGAGCTCCGTCCAGGGAGATTCCTCCGGGTTATTCCTGCGCAGACTCGTGTAGAACCTGCCTGCACCGTCCCCAGCGATGCGTGGGGACCCACAGACATCAGGGGCTAGGAGGGTTCTGCGGGTTCTAAATGGGCTAGCAGGAGTCTCTGGCCTCGCTCCTGTCCCACCTTGCCCACTGGGGCCCACCCAGGGCTCTGTGCACCCTACCTCACAGCCTTCCGGAAGCAGCCAAGTCAAGATTGACGCTTCTCTGAGCAGCGGCTGGGCGGTACGTGGTCCTGGCCAGGGCAGGCTGCTGAGCGCACTGGGGAAATGGTCCGTGGAGTGGGCTTGCCGGCCACGGCTCTGTAGCGAGCCCAGATCTTCGGGTTCCTGAGCCCTGGGGAGTCCTCCTGGGCTGCAGAGGCGGTCTGCCCCCTGGATGGGCAGAACCTGTCCATACAGTGGTGCCGGCTGCTTTGCACACCTGATTCCTAGGAGCCTCTGGGTTGAAGTGCCAGGAAGTTAAAAATAATAAAGGACAGAAATTCTTCCCTAGAAGGGGGCCTCTACCTCAGTGGGTGAATGACTGTCACAAAACAGAATGTCTGGTGGGGGCCAGCCCTGTGGCCGAGTAGTTAAGTTCGCGCGCTCTGCTTTGGTGGCCCAGGGTTTCGCTGGTTCAAGTCCTGGGCACAGATACAGCACTGCTCGTCAGGTCATGCTGAGGTGGCGTCCCACATGCCACAACTGGAAGGACCCACAACTAAAAATACACAACTATGTACCTGGGGGCTTTGGGGAGGAAAAGAAAAAATAAAGACAAAACAGAATGTCTGGGAGCTTCCTCCTGAGTGTCACCAGGCTGCGGGCGGGATCGCACTCCTGCTGCCCGGCTGGACCCCAGCCCCTGCGCCACAGGTCCCCAGGGTGGAGAAGGCCCCATGAAGCCAGAGCTCTGGAGGCTCCTCCAGGAGGGTGTGGGGGCCTTCAAGTCGCCCTGTCCAGAGGGGCTCTGGT
This sequence comes from Equus asinus, assembly GCF_041296235.1. Classification (NCBI taxonomy): domain Eukaryota; kingdom Metazoa; phylum Chordata; class Mammalia; order Perissodactyla; family Equidae; genus Equus; species Equus asinus. The sequence goes on along the minus strand of NC_091803.1, from coordinate 16,016,831 downwards.
GGCGCTCCGCCACACATGGGCTGCCCCTTGCCATGTTTCTGGGACAGGAGAGCCTCCCTCGGGAAGGGAGCGGCAGGCAGAGGCACTCAGATCTGGGGGTCCCACCTGGGAGACCTCGGCATGTCTGGGTCTGAGTGCCCTGCAGTCCATTCCACAGTCCACCTCTCCCCCCCAACCCCTAGCCTGGGGAGTCTGTTAGGACACCAGCTGGTGACCAGCAATGTTAGGAGGAGCAGGAGGGCCTCAGCAGAAGCCATCTGTCACCGAGGATGCAGCAGACACCAGGGAAGAACTGGGGCCTCCACGACCTCCACCAAGAGCACAAGCGCGTTTCTTAGCTTTACTTGTTTATTCAGTTCGATCCAGGGCAACTGTCTCCAAAACCCATACACGGGACAGGGTGTGCGCACCGGACGTGATGTACACCATGTCACGCATAATCGATCAGCACAGGATGGGTTAGGGGCAGGTGAACTCCATCCACTCAGGCCCACGCGGTTTCGTCCTCAACAGACCTTCCTAGAAGACACTAAAGTACATTCTGCCTTTGCAGTTTCTAAAATAGAAACATGAGTTTTGAACCTTCTGGTCGGATCCTAAATGGAGCCGGTGTTCCACTTTGGAGAGGGCTCCGCCTCGGCGGCGTCTGTGCCGTGAGCACCAGGAGGCTGTGCTGGAGGGGAGAGGGCAAGCCCGAGCAGGCTCCAGGGCAGCCCCTGCGCCTCTCCCCACCGAGAGGAGGCCCTGTACTCGGAGCACTTGGTCATCAGGCGAAACCTCCAGAAACTGAACTTCTGGCCTGTAATTTGCTTTCTCCCTCTCCCAAACCGCCTGCTGAGTTGTTCAGACTGCAGCTCATCCTGTCTCCCAACAAGCTCGGGCTGCCCTGAGGTTGCCGCCCTCCACCAGTCCCCAGACCACGGTCACCTCTGTTCCCGTAAAAATGCCCTTTGCCCCATGCCACTGGGAACTAGAAAGGCTGGAGCTGGGAGAGCCCTCTGGACAAAAGAGAACAGGAAATCACAGGAACATTATTCTCCTAATCGGAGTTAAAAACGGGGTATGTGGCATCTTTCCTACACGTGGCACTGTCCTTGGGCACCGAGCTGACCCTGATGCTGCCCGGGCCAGGCCAAAAGCTCTGCCCATGGACCAGATGTAACAAATGGCCCCCAGCTGGCCCTGATGGGATGCTTCCCACGGTCTGGGAAGCGTGGCACTCCGTGAGGCTGACACACCTGGGACAGGGGCACCAGATGGCCCAGGAAAGTGGGCAGTGGGAACGGACCCAGCACAGCCCCTTTCAAAAGGCTCAGGCCAGAGGAAGGGCCTGCTGTCCCCTCCCAGCTGTGGGGAGGAGCCAGCCTGTCTTGTCCCTGCCAGGACACCAAGTAGCTGTCTTGCAGTGATGCTGACATTCTTTACAAAGCAAACACATATTAAACCAGACGAGCCTTTTTAATAAGGCTCCGGGACAAAATGGGCATGCGCTAGAGAGCAAGCAAGTCACGACAGACGCCTGCAGAAGATGCAAGGGACACACCCTTCTCCCTTCAGAAGATGCCAGGGCTCTTCTCTGGCCCCACGAGACATGCTGCCTGGGCTCCCCGTAAATGTCACGACTTGCACTGGGGATTCTGAGCACAGCTCCCAGGGGCCCTCAGCATTTCAGAGTCACGTGTTAGGGTTTCTGTGAGCAACAGTGTGTCACATTCCCAGAAACCTCAGCCAGGCCAGCCTGGATTTCTTGGCACAGGCAACCCAGACCCCACAGACATAGTAAGCTGTCAAGAGAAAGGCCATCAGAGCACGAAGTCCAATACTACTTAGGAAAACAGAAGAAAGGGCCTCCCTCCAGGTGGCTGCTGGCCAATGTGGTAAAGGTGGTTTTTCAGAGCAGCTCAGGGTGCAGAGTGCTCACACCCAGGCTGGGCTGTAGCATAAGTGTGTACAGCCAAAGAACCTGGGCTCAGGTCTCCCCGATGCCCGAGTGAAAACACCAGAACCCACATGCGCATGGCTGTGTAAACGTGTGGACTGGGCCCTGCGTTTGGCTGCGAGGCCCGGGGGGCCCAGGTGTGGGGCACTATGTGGGCTCTTGCCTTCCCTGTGGTTGTTCCACATCATTGTGAGCAGGACCTGCATTTGCCAGGGCTGGCCCTGGGCTCCACCACACACAGACCAGGCCAGGCCAACAGCCTTGTCCAGACAGGAAGTCCCCCAGGCTGCCCCGTCCCACGGCTGGGACCACGGGTATCAGAAAGATGAGCCGGCTCTGCTGCCTGAGCAGGTGCCCCTGGCCTTCTGCAGCCACAGCTCAGAGGGGCAGCTGACTCAGGCTCAGAGGACATTCTGGGGCCAAGAGACGGAAGCCTCTGGACTGTGGGCCCTTTCCCATCCTGGTGGCCCCAGTGGGTCTACATGACCAGGGCTCTAGGCTGGCTGAGAAGAGAGAATTTGAGCCTTGTGGGGAGCACCCCCCAGTTAACAGCCTCCTCAAGCGGGCATCTCACACGGGACGTGCACAGACAAGTCTGCACTCTGCCAGGCCTCTACCTTGCAAGTCTCCCCGTCTCCCTGGGGTCTGACAAGTCTGCTGCCTACTGGAGCCCCGCACCTGCTGGGCTGACATGGGTCCCAGGCTCCTGCCCTGTCCCACAAGCCAGGCCACCCAACTCCCCCCAGGACAGGGGAGGGAAGCTCCAGGCCAAACTGTGATCCTGTGCCCCATCTAATCTCAGCAAGCTGGTACCATCAGATGTGCCACCCGACCACCACAAAACCCACCTTGGGTGTCACAGGGCAATCCGTTCCCTGGACTCACGGCCCTGCCCCGAGCCTCTGGGCCTCTGCACCCGCTGGCCACCCAGTCCATGTCTCTGAGATTGCCCTTGACTGCTGGGGGCTGCTCGGAGCCCTGCAGGAAATCCCCAGGGCCAAAGACTCGGCTTATCTTTCCCCTAAGCTCTTTCCAACAGTCTCTCATTTAATTAAAGATTTCCTTTTTCTAAGGGAAAATCCAGGTTTTATAGCATTAAGACAGGAGTCAAACTTTGGTCTTGAACGATCTGGCAGTGTCTAGGCAGCCTCCTTAGCAATCTGCAGTTTCGAAATTCTCCAAATCGCAGGCGACCCGGGCTCGGCCTGGCGCGGGGCCCTCAGGCCGCGGGGCGGCGCCTCACACCACCTGCAGGCTGCGCTCGTGCCCGTCCAGCTGGACCTTGAGCTTGTGCAGCTCCTCGATCTCCCGGTTGTGCCGTTCAGTTTTGTGGCGCACCAGTGAGCGGTAGAAGTGGATGGTGAAGACCACGAAGATGAGGCCCACGGGCACCATGATGATGGTGGACACAAGGGCTGCCTGCCAGCCCGTGTGGCCGCCGGGGCCGGCCGGGTGTCCGGGCTGATGGCGCGCGTCCACCGGCAGGAACTTGATCCAGCAGAGCAGCACCACCTCGGCCAGGAAGAGCAGGATGCCCAGCACGGTGGAGAAGCCCCAGGCCAGCTCGATGTAGGGGTGCATGCGCTCGTGCGGGGACTCGCTGATGGAGTTGAGGTTGTGGATGTTGCTCACGGCCTCCACGTTGGGCAGGATGCACGTGCTGATGAGCAGGGCGAAGAGGTGCACGGCCACCAGCACCGTGGTACAGGCACTGAAGGCGATGAGCAGCGGCCGCGGGTACTGGTACTGCGTCTCCAACTGCACCTCCACCATGGCCACCTGCAAGGCAGAGCGGGCGCTGCTGGGCCGGGCCGGGCCCCCCTGACTTGCCCGCGGGACTCAGCGCGTTCCCGGCCTCACTGTTCAACCACTTTGAACTTTCCCTTTTTCTAATGAGTTAAAGAGGATCTCACCAAGGACAAATCTAAAAAAGTCCAGAAGAGACTAAAGAAGCACAGGGGGGTAGGGGGGCCACCCTCTGGGGGCCTTTGCAGACACAGAGTCTGGGTGTATCTGGGTGCCAAGCTACGACCCAGGGCAGAGGCCACACTTCCCCGGGAACATGCAGCTTTGCTGGTGACATCGGAGCCAGGCTGCAGTGTGGCTTAGCTGCAAGATCCCTGCTATTTTTCAAAAAACAAAAACTGACCTTTCAAAAGGTAAAATAAAAACTGAGGCTCCTGGGGCCGGCCCAGTGGCACAGCGGTTAAGTTCGCATGTTCCGCTTCTCGGCAGCCCGGGGTCCGCCGGTTCGGATCCCGGGTGCAGACATGGCACCACTTGGCAAAAGCCATGCTGTGGTAGGTGTCCCATGTATAAAGTAGAGGAAGATGGGCACAGATGTTAGCTCAGGGCCAGGCTTCCTCAGCAAAAGAGGAAGATTGGTAGCAGTTAGCTCAGGGCTAATCTTCCTCAAAAAAAACCCCAAAAAACCAAAAACCCGAGGCTCCTGATGGCCCCCAGGCTCAGAGCTGCCTACCTGGACAGCCTCACACAGGCCACAGGGTGCATGTCTCAGCTGAGACCCAGAGCTGAAGGGAGAAAAACCCACATCCTAAAGGCCAGGAATGGTGATATCAATGAGGACAAGGGTGAGGAGGGAAGCTGGGGGAAGGGGGCTGGGGTGGGAAAGCAAACTGAATCATTGACCACAGTCACAAGATGCCAACAGGGAATGTCTGAAATGGACAAACCAAGACACAGCAGTCTCCAAATGTTATTTGGAGCCGGGCAGACTGAAGGAGCTGCAAGGGGCTACCTCCAGGGGGTGGGAAACACGGGCTGCTGGGGTTTGTTATAAGCCCTTTAGCAGCACCTGTGCTTAATTTGTAAACTACGTGCATGTATTAACTGATAAAATAATTTTTTTTTTAATGCAAGGGGTAAAAAGGCCCACGGGGAGAACCAGAAGCCCAGCTTCTCTCTGTAGCAGCGACTGTCTATAGCCATTAAGGCGGGAGCTGCTCACCACAACCCTAAGGGGCTTTCAAACTACAGACTAGGCAACACGCCCCTCCACGATTCCCCAGGTCAGACCCAGTCCCTTCAGAATGGCTCCTCCCACCCCGCTCTGCCTCCCCACCCCGGCCCAGCACCGCACCCCAGCACTGTGGCCCTCCCCAGGGGAGGGTTTGGTCCAGACCCAGCAAGCACTCTGGGGCTCACCAAAGGCCTTCTCAGTCACCCAAAGGTAAGAAACCAGACCAGTCAAAGAAAGGGGGCGGGGAGGCAGAAAGAGGGAAGCTAGAGCGAGGCTTTTACACCCATTGTGTTTGCCTCCTAGATCTGGGCCGTCCTTGTTTTTGAAAATTTACAAGAAAGATTTCACAACTTCTTCTAGCAACTACCGCCTCCTAGAGCGAGAACCTCATCCCCTCAGTGGAGCTGGACCTTTTGGAAAATAAAAAGAAGATATGGCAGTCCTAGTGGACCACAGCCGAAGAGAAAAACTCAGCAGCGATTATTGCTCCAAAAAGACAGTGGCCATCCGACACGAGTTGAGGGGTGATCTTTTCTCAGTGCCCCTGTGGCCTGGGTAGGCTCTCGTTACCACAAAGGATATGGCCCCAAAAAAGGATGTTGGAAACCGCAGAGGGCACGGAGATAAACAAAGATGATTAAAAGGCCTACAGGGAAAGCAGTTTTGTCCACCTCAAGAGAGAAAAGGCCAAAAGGGCATTTTCCAGTGTGTTTATGCAAAGATCTTACTAGGGGGCCTCGGATCAGTGGTTCTCTGCCTCAGGGGAAGGATAAACAAGGAGGAATATGCTTGAGGTCAGCCATAGCGCTTGTTGGACAAAGGCGCAGCTTTGCAATGCTAATCAGGGCATGCAGAATAGAAAGAGGGGCTCCGCCCAGCAAACTGCCCGACGGCTTCTCCAGGTCCCTGCCCTCAGCTATGGCTTCCATTGCTGAAATGCTGTGGGTCCGTACTTGTCACTCCTTTCTCCAGTCTGAATAATTATCTGATTCAATGGTGCACATTAATCTAACCCAGGAGGCACGGTGCTGCTCGCCCCACCCCTGGGCTCGGTTGCGTGGCTTCCCAGTTTTCACTGTTTCGGCTGAATCTCGGGTACACGTTGGGGGGGCAGCCTCCCTGAGCGGAACCTTCTAGAAGAGAGGGCAGGGGCACTGTGTGGCTTCTGAAATGTATCCCCAGACTGCTTAAGGAAGCACTTGTTAGTACCGAGGCAATACTCCATAAACGCTGGAGGAGTGAATTATTACTGGAGAGGGCGACACACAGCTCTGGGGTGGCATCCGGAGTTTCCCACCCGGCTCTCACTCTAAGACCGCTTCGCGGCCCTGTGGCTGCCCTTCTGTCTCAAACGACTCCTCCAGATTCACCCTTTGTTTTCTAACTTTGTTCACAGGCTTGTTTTCAAATTTTTGTGGTTTTGAAGCCTTCAGCTTGGGTGAGCTTTTCGTTGGCTGGAAAACAGTGGAGCTTCCTCAAATTTGGAAACCCAAATGTTCGGAAGGCCGAGGTCTAAAGAGACGGCTGCCGACAGGAAGTGACTTGGAGAGGAGAGCCTCTCGCGGCAATTACATCATGCGACACTGCTTGGAGTTAGTTTCCCAAAGTTAAAAATAATAATAAGTATAGGCCAGGAAAATTTAATGCAATACTATAGTCCTTCTGATTTAAACAGAGATGTCTAAACTTCTCACACATATTCCTTAACGTGAAGTCTGAGAAAATATTCTGTCTTTTTAACGTGACTGAAACATGGGAAGAAAACTGCTACGAGCCAAACTTGGACACCACATGATCATACGGTTTGTAATTATGTTAAGAAAAAGTAAAACGCAACAGCTATTTAAGGCTTTGCTTTAAACTACAGACCTAAACCCGCATTTACTGCCCTCCAAGTTGGTGACCTCGGCCCTCCCGGATGAAGTCATGCACTGAATTTGTGGTGTCTCATTTCTCCAAGGGTGGGCCACCCGATGACCAGGCAGGCCCTCGCCGCAGGAGTGGCCAGAGTGGCTTGCTCTAACAGCTTTTTATTTTCCGCATTCCAATTTGACAACTGAGGAGCTCGGCTAGGGGAAAATGCAAATTGTTTTTACATCAAAAAAAATATTTGCTTCCAGGACCTCTGAGCAACAACGGAGAAAGCGGGTGGCTGCAGCTGTGTTCTCCCTCCGGGACAACTCCCTGAAGGGATGTGGGTCAACCAGAGACGTGCCCGAGACGGACTCCTGTCCTGGGGATGACTCAGAAGGAAAGCCAAAGCGGCAGCCGGGAGCCAGGCCCAAGGCTCTGCGCCGTCACCCTGGAGGCCACCTTTGGGGAACATCTGCGTCCCCAGCTGGGCTAAACTGAGCAAACCCCAATCCATCCCACACTTCCTGCTCAAATCCCTCAATTTCCAAACCCTCGGCTGGCACCTGAGATGGGCGGATGTGGGCGCTTTTCTCCAGGAAGCCCTGTACACTGTAGCTATTTTCATTAGCCCCCCCACTTCCTTGTCAGGGAAATACTTGCTGTGAACGTGAGAGTGGGGCTTCCTGCAGGCTCTGAGCTCGGGGACTCCCTTGGATCTGCCAGGAAAGCCCTCTAGTTGACAGAGCAGTCTCCCTGGAGGAGCTGGGACCTGGGGGCGCTTCCTAACCGTCCATCCTGGCTGCCAGTGGGGCCCAGAGAGCGTGCTTTGCTTCCCACAGCACGGCAGGATCTGGATCGGCAGAGGCCCCTCGGGCGGGCTGCCGTCCCCCTGCGCGCCTGCACTCACCATGGCGAAGCCCGAGAGGAGGGCGGAGGTGCGGCTGGAGGCCTTCAGCTTGGCCCTGCTCAGGTAGAGCTTCCTCCAGGACAGGGCCTGCACCGAGTGGTGGTTGGAGGTGACCAGCTCCAGGTAGCTGCGGCGAACCCAGTCCCGGTAATCCATGCCCTTGTGGCCCGGCTCGGAGCAGGCAGGAGTGGAGGGGTCCACAGGCACGTTGAGCTCGGCGCTCATGGTGGGAGCCAGACTGGGGGCGGGAGAGACACACTCAGGCCTCCCACAGGGTTCCCGGGGCCTGGAAAAGCCAGAACCCAAGACCCTTAACCTTCCCTGGGGTCCGCTGCATAGCCCCTGTGCCAGGACCATGCGGTCCAGCGGTAGCAAGCGTGGGGCCCTGGTCTCCGAGGCCGTCCCCACACGGGAATGTGCGAACTATCTGCAGGAGGGGAGGGTCAGGAGTGCATTTCCAGGAACCACCGCAGTGTCCAACGCTGTTCCAAACGCTGGACTCCGGCCTCCCATCCCAGTGCTCAGAGAGGCTCCAATCAAGTGTGGCTGGCGGGGGAATGGAATCCCAAGGTGGGCCAAAAGCATCTAAGGCATCCTCTGGTTCGCACCTGCCTTCAGGGAACAGGGAGCTGCAGCCTTTAGAAAGATCCTAGGTGCACAACTAGAAGGACCTGCAACTACAGTATACAACTATGTACTGGGGGGGCTTTGGGGAGAAGAAGAAAAAAAAAAAAAGACTGGCAACAGATGTTAGCTCAGGTGCTGATCTTTAAAAAAAAAAAAGGAAAGATCCTAGGAGCTAAACTTACCAAACCTGGATTTGACCCGACTGTGTGATCCTGAGCATGACCTCTGACCTTTGTGACCTCACTCATCCCCAAACAGAGACATCCCCACCCAACATAGGGCTCCTGAACAAGACAATGGACTTGAAGACTCAGAACTGCTTTTCGATGTTCAGGCGCCAACCACAAAACAAACATTCCCAAGTAGCCGCTCGTTTCTCAAATCCAGCTTAGACTGTCATCGGCATGGTTCACCCAAAAAATACTTGGTTTGTAGAACCACAGTGAAGCCACATCTAGGCTGCAACGGAAGCCTTCAGCAAAACGAAAAACTAAATCCACCAACTGACATGAACACGTTTTATGGAGAAATGGGGGGGCAAGCGCCCTGGCGCAGCAGTTAAATTCACATGTTCCGCTTCAGCGACACAGGGTTTGCCAGTTCGGATCCCGGGTGCAGACCTACAAACCGCTTGTCAAGCCATACTGTGGCAGCATCCCACACATAAAGTGGAGGAAGATGGGCACGGATGTTAGCTCAGGGCCAGTCTTCCTCAACAAAAAGAGGAGGATTGGCAGCAGATGTTAGCTCAGGGCTAATCTTCCTCAAAAAAAAAAAAAAAAAAAAGAAATGGAGACTGGAGACCCCAGGAGTCATCCCAGCTAGACAGCTGGTCTGACAATAACACGGAATCAAGATCAGAAGGACTGATCTGTTGAGATTTGTGAATTTAAACCCAAATCTCCACTAATCCAAATAGAGGATTGGCGGTGTCCTGTGGCCCCAAGGGCCACCCGAGCAGCAGCTCTCCAGGATCGGCTCTAATTAATGTGCAGGGCAGGATTCAAGGGCACAGGCACCTCACAGCTCACTTGGCATCAGATATCAACTTGTATGCTCAGGCCCGCATAGGCCTCATGAAAAGCCTACTTAAGGCTGTTACAAACAGATCAGCGTTTCTACGTCCTAGGGAGCATGGCTGGAGGTGGCTGAGGGGTGGTGGTGAGGGTATTTACCAGGCTGAGGAAATGCCCCAAATGAATCCATTCATGGCACTCTCTAAAAGGGCTCTATGGGAAGGGGTCCTTCCCACAGGAGGGGAAAAGCTCTCTCTTTTGGGGTGCCTTCCTCTGTTCTCCGCCAGGCTTCAGAGGCACAGCTTTTACTGGCCAACAGGATCCCCAGGGAACAGTTCTGCGCTCTTCTCTTTCTGCCAGGGGATGCCAATTCCTAGGTCATTTATAGGAATGCTGACTTGGGAGCCTGGTCACTAACCCCTTGCCCACACCTGCAGCCAGCAGCACAGCTTTCAAGCACTTCGATCACTGGAACGCCCCGTCCCTTGGGGAGAATTCAGAAATGCTGCTCACTAACCAATGTGTTGGGTAGCTCGAAATAATTCAGAATAGCAGATGGAAATGGGCTTTCTCTCTTTTTTTTTTTCACATGTCACAGAAGCGAGACTACAGGTATGAGGAAGGCAGTATATGGCGTGTGGAGGGGTGAAAGGTACCACCTTTGCCCCGAGTATCCATCTCTCCATCTCGCATCCAACAGATGGTTACTGGACCCCAAAGTAAAACTGCATTTGGTACTTAGGCATCAACGATGAAAGAGGTGAGGCTCCTCTGCGGGAGCAAGGTAAGGGGGTGATTCTCATCCAGTGAGCTAAATTCTGCTTTAGTGGAGGTGGGGAGAAGGGCCTAGGGAGCAGAGGGGCTGGCTGGCTGCCTCCACCTTGGGCAAGGAGGAGATGCCTGCTAGGGAGCAAGGATATAGGGGACGAGGACGTAGGCGGTGAAGGCAGCACTGGCAACGAGGGGCTCTCCCTCAAAACAAGATGTTGTGTGCATGGGAGGGTTCTGAGAGGCAGGGGGACATGGCAGGGAGGCTGGCTGCCGCGAGGGTCAAGGGTAAAGGGGCTGAAAGACAGGATGCAGGGAGTATGTGGAGCCCAGGGCAGCCCAGACAGTCGGACTGTGCTGGACTTTCTCTGGCGGTGCCCGGCCGCGGGGTGTGGAAGGAGTCGGTGAGGGGAACAGTCTGGGGTGAGCCTGCTCTGTGCGCCCACTGAAATGGTGAGCTGACTGGAGGTGGGGGAGGGCCTGGTGGCCTCCAAAAGGATGAAGGCATGTCTGGAGCAAAGAGGAGGGAAGCCCAGGGGCCGTCAGTGAGCGTGGCTGGGCTCAAGTTCGAGGGTGGAGAGCGGAGCTGCAGATGTCCTCAGACTGGCAGGGGGAGGGAAGGAAGGGCTGTCTGCCTGCTTAGAGCTGGGCATTGAGGCAGGCCTGTGGGTCCAGAAGAAAGAGAAGCCACATCCTGCAGAGGGAGCAGCCTGGACGGGATTCAAATCCATCCTGACCAGCCCCAGCGGCCTACCTTGTACTCCTCCTCCTGTTCCGGAAGGGGCAGAGGCTGCTCTTTTCACTTCAAGGCTCGGAAGGGGGGGTGGGGGAGGGGGGGCCAAACGGAGCCCGACATTTCTGACAGGTGGCAGAGGCTCCAAACGATGCTGTCCTGGCTGAACCTTGTGGGTCTTTTTTTTTTTTAAATAGGAAGCAGTCAGAGAACAGAGGTCTAGGAGGGTAACGGGTGACCCCCCTCTCTAAAGATTAGCAACTGTCCTTGGCCGGCCTGTTTGAAACATTCCCAGGGGTGGGTTTTGGGGTTTGCCTGTCTTAATTTCCTTTAAACATCTGGGGCACGAGCAATGGCGAGTGCCACGCAGAAACGTCTGTTTCTGACTGTCTTCGTCGCGCCGGCGCGAGGCGGGGGCCCAGCAGCCCCGACAAGAGTCTCCCAGCGGCGTCCACTGCATCTCTGTCCCTTCCCCTGGGAAGCCCCAGCGGCCGCAGGACCCGGACTGGACCCGCGCTCCGACCTCGGAGACTTCTGGGCGCCGCACCCCGCCTGGGGATCCCGCGGGGATGGGATCCCCTGGCCGTCCCCCGACCCCGCAGCCGTCCCACCTCAAGCCTGCCCGGGAGAAAGCCGGTCCCCTCCCCCGCAGAGCCTCCCAGTGCCATCCCGCTCCCCGCGCCAGACGCCCCGCGGCGAGCACTCACCGAGCTGCCCTGCCCGCCCCGCCCGGCTCCGGCTCGGGCTCCGGCTCGCGGCAGGCGGCGCTGGCGTGGCCGTGCGGCCCGGCTGCCCCGTGGCCCTGTGGCCCGGCCGGGGCGCCGAGCGCGGCCCCCTCCCTCTTTCCGCCCGGCCCGCGGGGTCCCCCCGGCCCCGCCCCCACCGACTGCCCCGCCCCCGCCGGCCAGCCGCAGCCGCTGCCACGGCAACGGCGCGCCGCCGTCACGTGACCGGCCCGCGGGGGAGCTGCGGGCCACGTGACCCGGCGATGCGGGAGAGGCGGAGCTCGCGGCCCCTCCCGGGGGGACCTGGGGGTCCCTGCTGCGTGGCGGGAGCACCCCAGGGTTGCCAGCCGGAGCGCGGACACCCGCGAAGGGTGCGCATCTCCCCTGCTCCCCGGTGCGCCGCGGTCACCGGGGACGTGGAGTGGCGCGGCGGCGGCGGCGAGGCCCGCCGGAAGCCTGGGCATCCCTCGCTCTCCGCCCCGCCGGCCGTGCGGGCGCCCCGGGCCTGGGCGACAGAACGATGGGGCCGCGCTTTCTCTGACGCCTGGGTCTGGCCAGCAAGTCCAGGGCGGAGTGTGTCCTGCGCGGCTCGAGGTGTGGGTCTGAGCGCAGAATGGGGGCACGAGGTTCCCAGGGCGAGCCCCGGAGGATGCCCGGGACCGGCCATTGGCCACGTGGAGGGTTGGGGAGAAGCCAAAAGGGCGCACCCTGCAGGGAGCGGGAACAGGTATCCCGTTATCAGACTACAGGGTGGGCGGGTGTGAGGTGGGTGGCGTGCGGAACAGAGGCGGAAGGGGAGGCTCCGTTTGGGAAGGGCCCAGGCAGCCATACCCGGGTTTCCCAGCTCGCAGAGCGCGCACCGGAGCTGGTCAGGTGGGCGCCAAGACTGCAACCCCCACCCACAGGGGGCCCTAACCCGGGTGCAGCACTCTCGACACCGGGTAGACGCGCGCCCAGAGCTGTTCTGTGTTCTGGGTCGGCAGAGCACCTGGGGGAGAAAGCGTTTCTGCGGTGCCCCGGCCCCTTTCCATTCGCTCCTGCAGAGAACCGCTCACCCGGAATAGCGAACTCTCCGGTTTTACCACCGAGATGTTCAGACAGGAACGTTCTTTTCAGGAAGTGCACACGAGTAATTCACTAAGAGGTGAGATGGGTTCATATCAACCTGCCGTGCCAGACGGGCCCTCAGAGTCCTTCCTGTGTGGCCTACATAGGAGTTCTCCATCTGTCACAACAGCACTGGACTGTGACACATTTATCCAAACGAAAGAAAAATTCCACTCGTGTCAGCCAGTCTGAGTTTTCTGACAACTGGAAGAGTAGATGTTACAGATGCCAGGCCAAATGCATTTATACTTAAAGACTCATTTTAGAAGCTATTGCTGAGAGCCCGAATGATACCTTTTAGTCCAGGAGGACACTTAAAAACAGACTAAGCCACTTTCTCCTTGGTCACTGCCCTATCAAATCCTGGGGTCTCATTACTGGCCCCTCCCTCCCCACCATCGCTGGCTATGGGAAAGGGATCATTTGAATTCAGGGGGCAAAGTCCTCAAAAAGCAGTCATAGTGTGTGGCTTTGAAACCTCCAGCTCTTGGTGAAATGACCTGTAGGACAGGAAGAGAGCACTTTGTAGACTAGAGTAGTTGCATCATAGATGAACATTTTTTCAGCAACAGACTCCGCTGGCTTGAGTTCCCACCCTTGCAGCCTGACTGCCCCTCCCTGGGAAAACTTCCCCTGCCGGTTAGGCACGCCCCCACCCCCAGCACATTCATCCAGCGTGCCTGCACAGAAGCACAGCAAGTCCCATTACCAGTGCTCCTCAGAGCAAGTTTCCTAACCAAACACGGAAAGTGGCTTTTCCCCTCTAGAAGATTCAGGAAGGGGACGGCACCATGTTGGAAGGAGAGAGCTCTACGGATCACAATACTAATAGCTGGAGAGCTCCTCGGGGCACAGGTAGTGGAGTGGGAGTTACCCAGAGAAGGGGGTTCAGGTGCAGGCACACAAGTACAGCCAGCCAGCTGGGATGTCGGCTGCAGGCTGAGCTATTGCCCTAGCTGCTTGACCTTGCCCTCTGTGAAATTCTGAATTCGAATATCCCACTTTCGGACCTCTTGTTTCTCACTCAGTTCTCAACCCCCCACCTCTCTTCCTTGACTCTCTTTTCTCCCGCTCTGCCTTCTCTCCTCTTCGGCCCGACCCCTTCCAACCTCTCCTGCCACCACCTTTCCCTCCGTCACGCCAGACATCTCAGGAGAGCTGTCGTCACTTGCTTCAGGTCCTCCCCAGCCCTTTGCAGCCCACCGACATTGTGTTGCTAAAGCCAGAGGATATTTCGGCTGCTGCCTTGTCTGTCAGTGGGTACCCTTCCTTCCATCTGGACACACTTCTTCCTTGCTCCTGTGACCCCACCTGACTCTTTTCTCCCTGTGCTGGCTCCTCCCTCTGCTGTCTGGCCCCTGGATATGGGTGTTTCTCAGGCTTCTGTCTGGGCCCCCATCTCTATACTCACCCTGACTGGTCTCCCCACTCCCCTTGTTTCACAGAGTCCCATGACTCTCCAGTCACACCTCCAGCCCTGATCTCTCCCCAGGCTGGCAGGGCATGTCCCACAGGCCCCCAGCCTCTGCATGCCCACAGCCGAATTCCTCACCTTTCCCTCACATACCTGCTCCACCATCCACCCAGCTGATGACAGTATAGATCTGGTGTCATTCCTGACTCCCCCCTCCCCCTCGGGTCCTATGAACTCTCCTGCCTAAATGTCTCTGGCATCTCCCCGATTTCTGCCTGTCCCCACTGGTGTCTACAGTAATGCAGGCCATCATCACTTCTGCTCTGCATTACTTACTGCAAGAGCCTTCCACCTGACCCTTCCAGTCTGCTCTCCACACTGCAGAGAACTGCACCCCCCCCCCCCCCCCGTTTCTCCCCCTTCCCCCTCCAGCCCTTCACTTTCCCTGCAGCCTTAGATCACTGCAGTCTCCTTCACATGGTGATTTAGAGGCCCCGGCAGGGCGTCCCCTCCCTCCTCGGGCTTGCTCTCTTAGCACAGCTGCATTACTGTGCTACGCAGGAGCTCATCCCGCAGGCCTGGGTCACAGGCCCACATGACACCCTGTGCTACACCCACCCGACCGCAGTGACCTTTTCCTTGTGTGTGTCCCTGATCGGATTTGGAGCTCCTTGAAGGCAAGGACTGCATCTTGCTCAGCACCATCCCCGATGCCCAGCAAAGTGCACTTAGGAATCCACTGCATTTAGCACTTCGGAGTGCTCAAGAAACATTCGCCACATTCTATGGAATAACAACACTGAAGGCTGCCTCAGGATGTGCCCCAGGTTAATTTCTAAGGATGCGCTCCTTATTAAGTATGTTAATACATGGGCATCATAGCTCACTTTATCAAGTAAGCCAAAGAGTCAACATAAATTCACTTCCAAAGGGGGGGAGGAGGAGAGATGCATGTTTCCCACAAAGATGGCAAAGGAAACAGTTTCCACCCAGCACCCCTCCCATTCAGCCTAGAAAGTGGATTTAGTTATATTCCTATTTCCAAAAGTCAATAGAACATCACTCCTCTAACTCACTAGTTTTTGTTTTTTCCAAAAAGATAAATGTTGAAAACAGGGAAGTAAATGTAAAATAGTTAATGATACTTAGTATGTTCCAAACCAATGTTTCTCAAGGTATGGGGAGCGGCTCCGCAGGACAGTCTCCCGGGGTCCCTGTCTCTGTGCCTACTTAGGGCCTGCAGTGTGGTGACTCGGAGTCTCTGGGGTGTGGCCGGGGAGTCTGGATCTCTTAGCAGGCTCCTCTGCTGGGGCTGCTGCACTTGGGCACCCCGTCAGCAGCCTCCAGCACACAGCTAACTGCGTACATCTACCTCCGGTTCTTCCCGCCGACACCGTTTCTCAGGGTCAACGACCTCCCTGCTGGCTTTCAGTCACTGAGATTTGCTCAGTCACTGACCTGACACCTGAACACCCATGATGTCCCAAGCACTGTGCTAGCACTAGGGGTGCAGCAAAGAACAGGACAGGCAGGTCCTCGCTCTCACAGGGCTCAGAGGAGAGCCTGGGGCGTGGGGGTGCTGGTGTGGCAGGGTGCAGAGAGAAAACAAGTGATGGGTGCCAAGGGAGAACATGAAACAGAAGTGTGGTCATGGGCTGGAGGGAAAAGACCGAGGCAGGAACAGCTTCCAGGGACGCCGGGAGCAGGATGAGGGTAGTGGGCACGAGAGAAGCAGGCAGGGGCTGGAGAGCAGGCCCGGAGGCCCTGTTCACAGTGTGAGGGAACTACTGGCACTTAACACAGGGGGCGACAAGATCTGGTTCTGCTGGCTGCTGCGTGGAGAAGAGACTTCTTTTGAGGGGAGGGGCACGAATACAAAGAGGCCACAGCATCCATCCAAGCGAGAGATGCTGGTGGTGTGGACTGGGGTGAACGGGGTAGAGACGATGACTGAGCAGGTCCAGGATCTGCTGATGGATGGATGCAGGCAGGGGGTGAGACAAGAGGGCCCGAGGATGCCCCTGAGTCCTGGGTTAGGCGCTCGAGCAATCGTGGATGTGGTGCTATTTACCAAGGCAGGAAGGCAGAGGAGGAAGGTGTTTAGGGGTAAAACCAAGCTTTTCATATACTGAGCTCAAGGTGCCCAGCAGATATCCATGGGGAGACGTCGGGTCGGCCGCTGGACGGGAGCCTGGGGCTTCAAAGGGAAGGTGAAGCCACAAACTCGGAAGACACCAGTGAGGAAGGGATTTACAGCCACGGGTTAGGTAAGATCTCCTGAGGCCTGAGGGTTGACAACAGAAGACAGCGCTCTGGGTCACCCCAACATTGAGTTAGAGAAGCATGGAAGCGGGCAAGGGGAAGGCAGACAGAAGGGCAGGAGGCAGGACTGTCAGGAAGGCCAAGAAGAGCTTGGAAACTATAGAGCGCCACCAAGGGCCTGGACTGGGCAAGCCCGGGGTCCCAGTGCAGTGACGGGGATGAAAGCTTGCGGAGGGAGGAGAGCGAGGAGAGCGAGGCGGTGGCAGCAAGCAGAACTCCTGGGGAGTCTGTGGAGAGGGGCAACAGGTGAATGGGGTGGGAGTTGCGGGGGAATATGGGGACGAGGGGAGACACCAGAGCTGCTTGCCACAGGGAGGGCCTGCAGCTCCAGGGTGCTGGGCGGGGGCGCTCTGCACTGGCTCCGAGGCCCTGAGCCGGTGGGTGGTGTGGTGGGCACAAGGGTTGGCCTGAAGCTGTGCTTTCTCCCTGCTCCTGCAGACACTTACCTGCAAAATAGTGCAAAAAACCTGTCATGATAGACAAGTCTGAGCTGAAACAAGAAGGCAGAGTACTGCCTTGTTTGACCTCAGCTGGGAATGGGGATCAGGCAACTCAGATTTTTTGCTACTCTGTGCACGTCTGCAAATGACCACTATAAAATCCTTACATATTACGATGAACTATTCCATCATTATGCGCGCACACATTCGCCCCAGGGGGCTTATCAAAGGAGGGGTCTTCAGCCCCCAGCCCTGGCACAGGAAGAGCAGCACCCCCTCCCCCCAGGTTTGGAGAGCAGTACCTGGACCCTCCTCCCCGCCAGGTGTGGGCTCCACACAGCTTTACCCTCAGAGCAGCACAGTGCTATGGTGAGGGCTAGGATGATAGCTTCTGGAGTCACACTGCCTGGGTTCAAAGGCCACCTCTACCACTTTCTTGTTGAGTGACTCGGGCAAGTTTCCAGACCTTTCTGTTTAGAAATTGTGTTTGATAAATCCCTATGAGATATCTAATTGAAGGGCAAAGAGTATTCTTTTTTTCTTTTTGCTGAGGAAGATTAGCCCTGAGCTAATATCTGTGCCAATCTTACTCTACTTTATATGTGGGTTGCTGCCACAGCATGGCTGACAAGCAGTGTAGGTCTGCGCCCAGGATCTGAACCCGAGAACCAGGGCCACTGAAGCAGAATGTGCCAAACTTAACCACTATGCTACAGGGCTGCCCCTACAAAGAGTATTCTAATGCAGATAACTAGGCCTGGCACAGGGCTGTCACATGAAGTGCTCACAGAAGTTTGGTGAGTGAGTGTAGGCCTACCTTGTCTGATGTCTCAGAATGCTTATACATGAGGCTTCCTGAGACAATCAAGTTATGTGCACCTTTTCTGTTCAATTCCAGACTCCTCCCCGCCCATGCACCAATCGACAAGGGCATTACTTAACAATTCTCCCCAGTCATGGCTTTTCTGAGTGGGGGCGGGCCCAGTACCACCCACTCCTTTTTCACTGATGACAGCTAATTGCTCCCCTTTCCCAAATAAACACTACCTTGAAGAACAAAGACCTAGAGTCCCTCAACAGAAGGTACTGATGACCCCTTAAGAACGGTCCGAAATGGCTGCAGGTCATCTCCTAGGTAAACATCATTTTCTGAGCTCTGGTAAAGGTGTAAAACACACACATCCACCAGGCATCCTGTTTACTTAGCCATCTGCCCATCAGGCCACACACACCTGCTGGGGTGTTCCCCTCAGCTCCTGGCCAGGGGCACTGGGCAGAAGCAGGAAGTGACTGGCCCGGAGTCCCCATCGCAGCAGAGGAGGGGGCAGGACTCAAACCCAGGCCTTCAGGCTCCAAGCTCTGGCCCCCTCCACAGCCCCCAGTGCAAGACAACACCCAGGAAATCCAGGCCGCAGACTCAAAGCAGGAGTCAGGACACACGTTTTGGAGGCAGGTAAGGAAACCAACAGTTCAAAGACAGGAGAACAAAACACACAACATGCAGCCAGGCCCTGACAGAGAAACAAGGGTTTCAAAATGTCCGGCCAGGGCGTGTGCTCATTTATTAGGGCTGACTTTCCACTGCACCTTCCTGGGAAAGACAAATTCCTGTGACTTGAACGGTTGAAGGGACAGCAGCTAGGCCAGATGCCACGTGGCTCAGGGCGGGCCAGGGAAATCAACACAGCCCAAGTGAAGGAAAAGTAGAATGTTTCTTAGTTTCCCTTCACTCAAAACCGTTATGTCCTTAATCCGATCAAATTCCACAAAAGGCACAAAATGTACTCAGAAACTTGGAGATAAATAATCCAAAAAGTGAGCAACGGCTCTAATGAGGAACCAACTCTGTCCCTCCTGTTGGTCTGAAAGGTAGCCCTTGGTCACCTCCCATTTTCTGTTCAGATCCCCTCTGATTTTAGGATGAAAATGCAGCTTTTGGCCAGTCCGTCCCCGTCCCTTTCAGTTCAGCCAGGGTTCCCCATGCCCTCTACTCTGTTTCAGCCCAGACTAGATTTTCTACCTGTTTTGTAGTCTCCAGCTGTTTTCCCCAAACTCCTTTCACACATCAAGCCGCCTTATGGCTCAGTCCCGCTGGTCAGGCCCATACCTCCCTTTGTGCATGCCTGGGGCTTCCCAGTATGCACTTGTGTACTGGGAGCTGCTGGGCAGGAGCACGTATTTGGGGGTGCAGTCTGTGCTCTCAGCTGCAGGACGCCCTGCAGTGAGAGTCAGCCGCAGGGCCAAGGCCACTTCCCTCATGAGTCTGGGACCAGGCCCATGTAATAGGAAATCTCGAGGCCCCATCCCTATCAAGTCATTTCACAGCCTTGTCTACAGCTTCTGTAACTGATGTCACACAGGCCTGAACAAAACAAACTTTTTCTGTTCTTTACTAAATAAACATTCCTTTCACAGAAACCAGCCCAAAACTCGTCACTGTCCAAATACGGGAGCACAGGAAGCAGGGGCAGAGGGCTATACATCTCCCCCTTCCAGTGGGAACATTAATGAACGCTGCTTGGCAGTGCGCTTGAGCGTCCAGGAGCCCGTCGTCTGTCCCACAGGCTCTGAGTCCTGCCCACACGGGCACTGGGAGCAGCCAGCACGGGTGCCCATGTGCTTCTACCCAGCGAGGCCTTGGGAGGGAAACTGAGCTGAAACAGCCCCCTCCCCTCAGTCGTGTGGAGGGTTTTCTGAAGCCGTGGTCACAGAGTGTGCCAGGCTCCAGACAGCCGCTGTGGCACACATCGTCACCGTCCCATGATGAAGCTGGGCTCCTCCTCCTCCTCTGTTCCAGACGCCTCCTCAGAGCTGCTGGACGGCTGCTCCTGGGACTGACTGGATCCTGGAATCACAAGACATTCGGATTAGAGACGTACAAACTCACTTGGAGAATCAAGGGGCACTTTCAAACAGGAGGAGAGGGAAAATTAAGAACTAGCTGTTTCCGGACAGGACAGCGAAGAGCCAGAGGAGGTCCTCACGTCCATCAGTCCCCAGTGCCACTCCCTGCGTATAAAGGGTCAGTCACAAAACTGACCCACCACTGCTAGTGGGTGGATCTCATCCTTATAAAAAGGTCCCGAAGCACACACAAGAACCCCATAGGGGCCGGCCCGGTGGCGCGGTGGTTAACTGCGTACGTTCTGCTTCGGCAGCCCGGGGTTCGCGGGTTTGGATCCTGGGTACGGACATGGCACCGTTTGGCAAGCCATGCTGTGGTAGGCATCCCACATATAAAGTGGAGGAAGATGGGCATGGTTATTAGCTCAGGGCCACTCTTCCTCAGCAAAAAGAGGAGGATTGGCAGCAGTTAGCTCAGGGCTAATCTTCCTCAAAAAAAAAAAAGAACCCCATAAACTGGGCCTCAGTGCTTTTTCTATGGCCACCATTACCACCAATGTCTGTCACCTTGGCAAGGCGACATTCCCCAGCCAGCCCTTTAACATTTAACGCTGGGCTGACAACACTCCTGCTGGCGCCTCAAGCTCTCACCGCAGTCTGCAAAAGGATTTTCAAAAACTGCATAGCAGAGGGCTCTGCCCACCACAAATATGCCACCTTGCCAGCTCTTCCCACAGACCCAGAAACCTTCTCTCTGCACTCTACATGCAGCTCTGAATTCCAGTATTTTCCCTGGCCTGACTGCCAGTACCCACAGTGCAGCTGAGCCAGCCAGAAGCAGAGCACAAAGACAACCTGTTCCCAACCCCGCCTCCCCTTCCCCTCCTCTCGGGAGCAGGGCAGTGGGCAAGAGCTGGAACGGGGCAGAGCCAGAGCCCAGAGAGGCAGACAGGCCCTCCAGCTCACAGTCCACTCCTGTGGCCACCAGCAGGCACGGTGGGCTCACCTGGGCCCGCCAATGGGCCTCCTCCCTGCAGACAGGCCGGAATTCACTCCAGCACTCCAGAGCCCACAGGCACCCAGAGCTTCGCTACTGCTGTCATCACAGGGTCAGACAAAGAGCCTCAGGTGGGAGGCCCCGGGACACCCAAGACACAGCACAGGCTAAAATTCACCCTCACACCCCAGGAGGGGACACTGAAGAGCACTCATGGCCATGGGCTGAAACGACCTCTAAGGTTAATTTAATTAATGCAGGGTATTCCTCCTTCTCCTCAATCTCATGTCAAGGAACGAGAAATTTCAAAAGTACAAACGGTGAGCATGTTTCAATAGCTACTATTCGTTGAAGACCTACTATGTGCCAGGCACTGGGTAAACCTTTACGTACACTGTTTAATTCTAACAACAGCCTAGGAGGCAATCCATTTTACAGGTGAGGAATAAAGCTCAGAGAGGTTAAATAATTTGCTACTCAAGGTCTCCTAATCAGTAAAACAAGGACCTAGGATTCAAATCTGGAGTAGCTGACTCTCTAGGTCTCTGCCTACCTTGCCTGCAGAAATGAAAAGGAGACTGAGGCAAAAGAAAGACAAGGTGGAGGCAGGGTGAGGTGAGCACACTGCATGGCAGACACACAATGGGATGTGATTCAGCCCTAAAAAGGAAGAACATTCTGATGCGTGCTACAACATGGACGAACCCTGAGGACAGCACGCTAAGTGAAATAGGCCAGTCACAGAAAGACAAATACTCTAGAATTCCTCTTACACGAGGTACTTAGAACAGTCAAATTCATGGAGACAGAGGGTAGAGCGGAGGCTGCCGGGGACTGGGGGGAGGGGAGAATGGGGAGTTAGTGTCTAATAGGCGTAGCTTCTGTTTTACAAGATGAAAAGGGTTATGAGGATGGATGATGGTGACGGCTGCACAACAACGTGAATGTATTTAACACCACTCAACTGCACACTTAAAAACCAGTTAAGATGGTCCATTTTATGTTACGTGTATTTACCGCAATAAAAAAGCGAAAAAGCCTGCTATGCAGATATTGAGTGAGAAGCTGGAGGTGGATCTAAAGCCTAGCGCTGAGCTCCCTGGACTCCTGGGGCAGCATTTCCAAAGCTCCCTCATGTCGAGACATGCGTGGAAAAGGACATTCTTGGGCCCCTGGGGCACCTGGTCCAAGGCCTTGGGCACGCAGTCTCCACCCTGAAGGCCCAGGGGATTAGGGCTCTGCCACTTGTAGCCGTTCCCCACACACCAGCTGGGGAGCTCTGCTCTGGAACCTGGTCTGCCAAGGCTGAAGCTGCTGGTTACTTCTGCTGTGTCCTGTAACTCAGTCCTGGTCTGTCTGCCTTGAGCCTTTCTAAGAACCAGCCACACCCACAAAGGTCTAAACCCAGCAGGACAGAGCCGAGGGTGCGATCTGTAATTCTGATCTTAAAGAAACAGTGCAACCCTGACTGACCGGATGTTTGTGGAAAGCTGTGCTTTAGATGCCTGAGGGGCTGAGGAACAGGAGGGCTCCGCGCATTCCTTGGGATTGACGAGCCCCTGAAAATGTAGTACCTCACCTGACAGTAAACACAGCTGATTCCTGTGTGTGGAAACAAGCCACCAGGGCTTAGAAGTATCACTCTCAAAGAGGAGAAGCCTAGGAATCTGGCGCACATTCAAGTCATTTGGTAATTCGACAAAATTATCTCACCCGTTCATTCTTTCAACATAATAAATAAATAATAAAGTGCTTATTACTACTCTGCTTAATGCTGAGGACACAGAGTTAAAAAGATGCTATCACACACAAATCAAAACAACGAGATACCACAACACACATATTAGAATGGCTAAAATTTTAAAAATTGACAATACCAATTGCTGACAAGGATGTGGGGCAACAAGGAACTCTCATTCATTGCTGAAAGGAATGCAAAATGGTGCAGCCACTTTGGAAGACAGTTTGGCAGTTTCTTACAAAGCTTAACACACTTTTTTTTTTTTTAAGGAAGATTAGCCCTGAGCTAACATCTGCCGCCAATCCTCCTATTTTTGCTGAGGAAGCCTGGCCCTGAGCTAACATCCGTGCCCATCTTCCTCTACTTTATACGTCGGACGCCTACCAAAGCATGGCTTTTACCAAGCAGTGCCATGTCCGCACCCGGAATCCGAACTGGCGAACCCCAGGCCGCCGAAGCTGAACATGTGTACTTAACCGCTGCACCACCGGGCCGGCCCCTGAACACACTCTTATCATATGATCCAGCAATCACCCTCCTAGATATATACTCAACTGATCTGAAAACTGATATCCACGCAAAAACTTTCCCATAAATGTTTGTAGCAGCTTTATTCACAATCACCAAAAACTGGATGCAACCAAGATGTCCTTCCATAGGTGAACGGATAAACAACTGTGGTACATCCATACGACGGGATACTATTCCACGATAAAAAGGAAGGTGGTATAAAGCCACACAAAGACATGGAGGAACCTAAAACGCATTTTGCTAAGTGAAAGAAGCCAATCTGAAAAGGCTCCATATTGTATGATTCCAACCATATGACACTCTGGGAGAGGCAACACTGTAGAGATGGTCGACGGACCAGTGGCTGCCGGGGACTGGGGTGAGGAGGAGGCCGAACAGGTGAAGCACAGCGGATTGTTTGTAAAGGCGGTGAGACTATCCTGTATAATATTCTAATGGTGGGTACATGATACCATGCATTTGTCAAAACTCACAGAACTTTACGGCACAAAGAATAAACCTTAATGTAGGCAAATTTAAAAAATCATTTAGGGGGGCTGGCCCCGTGGCCGAGTGGTTAAGTTCGCGCGCTCCGCTGCAGGCAGCCCAGTGTTTCGTTGGTTCGAATCCTGGGCGCGGACATGGCACTGCTCATCAGACCACGCTGAGGCAGCGTCCCACATGCCACAACTAAAAGGACCCACAACAAAGAATATACAACTATGTACCGGGGGGCTTTGGGGAGAAAATGGGGAAAAAATAAAATCTTTAAAAAAAAATCATTTAGGATGTCAAGGATCCCAGGATGGAATGCAAAAGGTGACATATGAATCCAACTGTATTACAAATGGATGAAACCACCTCTGTGAAGGCAGTGGGGGAAAGGTGCCGACCTAAGTAATTCTGGAAATAGTGGAATCTGTAAAACTCAATGCAAAAGGAACTGTACTCTAGCTTATAAAGTTGTTTCCCAAAGGCAACAGGTTAACAATTCTGAAACCATTATCCACGTATCCTGGAACTGACCAATTAAATAAATGGATGGTGGGAGCCAGGTTACTCACTGTTTGAGTGGGAGGTTACAGGCAAACAAGTTGAGGTGGCTAGAATGATCCATATGGCAAGGGAGTAGAGTCGCAGACATCAGTAACTCATGTTTAGCTTAATATAAATAGACACAGATGGTTACACACATACTCGAGTATCTGTAGATATGTGTATATACACTGGTTAGTATACACATACATATTTTCTTGCTTTGCAGTTAAGAGGGGCTAAAAACAACCACCCCAGTAGCAAAGTGCACACCTGGCTCCCAGATCTTGATCTCTAATGCCAGGACCCCTCGGAGAAATGGCTGATTCTAGGTCTCGGCAGGAAATATACAAGATAAGTCTGGAATATCTTGTAATGCCAGAAAGCAAGGACGTGCTAAACAAAGAAAAAAGAAACAAAACAAAACAAAACCCCAAAGCCCATAATGATGAGAATGTGCAAAAGGGATACAGGTGCCAAATGAAAGAGCTCCCAATGGCCAAAGCTGGAGCAATCTGAGCAACAAAAGACAAACAGGATTAAGCCTGAAGCATAAAATAAATATCCACGAGTCCATAGTGATGTATATAAACAAACAGGGAAGAAGAGACAAATCTGTGCAGAAGAATTTCAAATAATTTATGTGGCTACTCCGCTCTCACGGAGGGGGTGCATAAACCCCTACTCTTTAAATGTGGCCTGCACACAGTGACTTCCTTCCAAAGAGGACCGTGTAGGAAGGGGGAAAGAAGAGTAAATTTACAGTCGAGAATCCTGACAAGCACAGCCTCAGCCAGGTGACAAGGTCAACATCAACAGTAACGAGTCATCGTGACAGTATACAGCCTTGACAGGATGTGATAAAGAATGGGACTTTATTTCTGTGGTCTTCCTTCCAAGAATCAATACCACTAGTCTAATCATGAGGAAAACATCAGACAAATCCCAACTGAGGGACATTGTACAGAACACCTGACCCTCAAAACTCTCAAGGTCATCAAAAACAAGCAAAGCCTCAGAAACTGTCATAGCCAACAGGAACCCAAGGAGACATGATGATTAAATGTAATGTGATATCCTGGTTGGGATTCTGGAATAAGAAAAAGACATTAGGTCAAAACTAAGGAAATCTCAAGAAAGTATGGACTTCAGCTAATACATGTATCGATAGTGACTCATTAATTGTGACAAATGAACCATATTAACTTAAGATATTAATAGGGAAGACTGGGTATATGGGAATTCTCTGTACTATACTGTCTTTGCATTTTTTCTGTAAAGCTAAAACAAAAAGCTTTTTTTATTAAAAAAACACCAGACACTGTCCTACCCTCATGGAACTGAGATTACAGCTGAAGAGATAAGCACAGGATGTGATTTAGCAGATTCTATAACCAAGTATGTGCAAAACCCTCCGGGAGCAAGGGGGACGGAAAGGCTAGATGGGTTAGGCTGGGTGGGGAGGGAGGTCAGGAAAGGCTTTACAAAGAAAACACTGCAAGAGGAAGGTGCGGGATGAGCAGAAGCTCTCCAGCAAGATGGGGAGTCAGGCAGCATGAAAAAGAAAGGAGCACAGAGTCTGGGCAGGCTCAGGGAGGCGGCAGAACAGAGGTGTGAGCTCAGTGAGAGCAGAGGGCGTGCGGAAGGAAGTGGCCAGGCCAAACTGGCGGAGGGAGAGATGAGAAAGGGCCAGACAGGGAGGGCCAGGAATGCAGGGGCTGCTGACTAGGTTTTGGGTAAGCGCTGGGCCAGTGGAGACACACTATCTGGGATCAAATCCCGCCCAGTTGCTCACGCCCCCTGCAGCTCTGCGCCTTCTGTCACCACTTGGCGCCTAAAGTCCTTCATTTGTAAAATGGGGATAACACCACCGCCTATCTCCCAGGGCTGTGAGGACTGTGTGTCAACACCCGCAAAGCACTTAGTACACAAACGTTAAGTAAGTGTTAGCTGCTGTTATTATCTAAGAAGAGGAACGAATGACAACCCACTCTCTGTTTCTACAGAGTGTGGAGGCCGTACAAAGGTGGGTGGTGTGGAAGGTGAGGTGGGAAGACAGCAAAGGCTGTACTGCGGTCCTGCCACATCTGGATCTAGATTTCTGTAAGGTTTTTTTTTTGTTCTTTTTTTTCAGTTATCTTTTTTTTTTTTTTTAAAGATTAGCACTTGAGCTAAGAACTGTTGCCAATCTTTTTTTTTTTTTCCTGCTTTATCTCCCCCAGTTCCCCCGGTACATAGTTGTATATCTTAGTTGCAGGTCCTTTTAGTTGTGGCATGTGGGACGCCGCCTCAACATGGCCTGATGAGCAGTGCCATGTCCACGCCCGATATGACAAAACCCTGGGCCGCCAAAGCGGAGCGCGCAAACTTAACCACTCGGCCACGGGGCCAGCCCCCTCTGTACGGTTTTTTTTTTGAGGAAGATTAGCCCTCAGCTAACTACTGCCAGTCCTCCTCTTTTTGCTGAGGAAGCCTGGCCCTGAGCTAACATCCGTGCCCATCTTCCTCTACTTTATATGTGGGATGCCTACCACAGCATGGTGAACCGGCGAACCCCAGGCTGCCGAGAAGCGGAACGTGCGAACTTAACCGCTGCGCCACCGGGCCGGCCCCTGTAAGGTTTTTATTGAATCCTCAGTGAGACCATAACTTCTTCTGAAGTCACATTCTTATCCACGAAGAGGAATAATTTTTAAAAGCCAGTGCTGGCAAGGATATAATAAAAGTGTACCCTATTGCCCAGGATTGATGGCAGTAAAAATCGACACTACTCCTTTGGAAAAAAACTGGCAACACATTTCAAGACCCATGCAAATCTTTTTATAGTCTGTGATCGAGTAATTCCCACTGCTGGCAATTTATCTTAAGGAAAAAACCCAGAAAGGCAGGAGGGAGCCAGGTACATAATATTCATTCAAGTGTCTTCTCAAGACGACAAACACTAGAATCAATCTAATGTCTAACAAAAGGGAAAGGGTTAGGTAGATCATAGCATATCAACTGCTGGATATTATCAGTCACTGAAAAAACTACGAAGGAGCGGAAATGCCTGCAATGTTAAATAAAATAAGCAAAACGGAAAACTGTTCATATATTATGATTAGAACTACATACAAATGCCATGTGCATATGGAGAGAGACTAAAAGAAAATGGATAGAAAGGTGATCTATTGGGATGATGATATTTGAGCTTTTCCCATTACTCTTATACTACTGTTCACGTATCTTAAAATCCAGGAATCTGAGATTTTATTCAGATTACAGGAATACTATGTAAAATGCCACTGAGTGTAACTGAAACTGATATTAACTTTTTTTAACCAGATAAATAAAGAGACTAGAAAGAAATCCTTCCTTGTACTATGGAATTGCAAAGACATGGGAAAATATTTGTAATACAATGTTATATGATAAAATGAGGACAGCTATAAATATGGTATTTATATAAATAGGTTTATATATGTATTAAAATGGAAACAAAAGAAATGTCATTAAAATGTTAAAGTGATTATTTTTAGTAAGGATTATAGATAATTTTATTTTTGACGTTGTTTTTTGCATATTCCAAAAATTTCTAAAATGATCATGTATTTATTCTCAAAATATCATACCTTTATTCTCAAAAGACACAACGGATATGGATAGTTTTCCAACATAGTACGTATAAAACTTTGGCACTGAAACAGACAGTTCAATCCGAAACATACATTAAGTGCCTTCTGAACACCAGATCCCAGTTGAGATATGACTCTTTTTTTTTAAGATTGGCACCTGAGCTAACATCTGTTACCAATCTTTTTTTCTTCTTCTTCTCCCCAAAGCCCCCAGCACATTGCTGTACATTCTAGTTGTAGGTCCTCTGGTTGTGCTGTGTGGGACGCCACCCCAGCATGGCCCGATGAGCAGTGCCATGTCCACAACCAGGATCTGAACTGGCAAAACCCTGGGCTGACGAAGCAGAGTGCACGAACTTAACCACTTGGGCGGCCCTGAGATATGATTCTTTACTGGGGGCAATTTTGTCTCCCTTTCTGACTAGGGAACATGCGGCAATGTCTGGAGACATTTTTGATTGTCAATGACTGAGGGGACCACTGGCATCTAGAGGGTAGAGGCCAGGACGCTGGTAAACATCCTACAATGAACAGGCTATAACCCCTCACAAAACAGAATCATCCAGCCCAAAATGGCAATGGTGCTGAGGCTAGAAATTGCTCTTATATACCTGGTAACAAATCACCTTAAGGTCACCCTGGGTGTCTTTGGTCGGCAGGCCTATGTCAGGATAAGAAACACTGGTGTTAGAATACATCGTTTTGGGAGTCCAAGGCTTTCTTAATAATCCACATGGGCTTAAGGCCATCCGTGGTGTCATTCAGACAGCAGCCCCACACTGCAGGGCCTCTTCACTGAATTACTGGACCCGCGTGGACAGCAAGTGGGGACACTTCCTCTCCAACAACAAAGCGGAACTCCTAGCTGGCTGCCCCTTACAGCTTTTGAGAAGAGCCAAAAAGCTTGAGAGATTGCCTTCCCGGTCCATCCAGAGCCCAGCGGTGCACAGCGCCACCCTGTGGCACAACTGAGCGTCACGACATTAAGTTTCTACTCATTTCAACCAGACAGCTGGGAAATCGATTTTCTTTCATGAGATGAAAAATAAGGAAGGAAACTGAGAAGGCGAGGTAAAAGGCACACAAACCATTTTTGTGACAGCTATTCCTCTAGCAGTCTCTATCCTGCTCACTTGGTACGAAGCAAATACAACCATGTATTATTACTAAGCAGTTTTTAGTATGTACAGGTGCTAACTTCACAATTATAAGAATAGGGCCCACGTACTCTAACAATGATTTTCAAATTTGACTACAGCCCATAGCCCACATAGAAACCGAAAGAAAATTTCACAAAATACCTATTCAGAGTGTGGTACTCTGCTATTTTCTAGTCTATTTTATCCACGTTGGAAACAGCGACAGCTGCAACTCCCACCTGTTTTCTCACCCAGTGAGTACAGGGTCACAACCCCCAGTGTGAAAAGACACCATCCTGCTACGGTGTAACTCCATGATGTGACATGGGCGCAGACATCTATCTTCCTGATAGACTGAAGCTCAGGACAGGGGAGACCCAAGAGAGGGCGCAAGAGTGGAAGGCTCTGGACAAAATCTACCTGAAAGTACTCAAACCTGTTTTTGTGATCGCAACTATTCTTTACAGCCTGGGGCAAATTAAAGAAAGGTCACTGAAACTGCATGGTTACATGCACCTCATGTCTAGCGGGGTCAGAAAAGCAAGGGTTGGCTGAAGAAAGCCCAGCTTTGTGGATGCTGCCACTTGTCTCCTGCGGTTCTGGGAGCAGTTCCTAAAGAGCTAACGTGATTCCACAGACCCAGTACAGGTTCATGAAGTACAAACCCAGAGCAAACTAACCTCAGTTTCTCGTTCTGAAAGCGTTCTTAGATTTACCAGTGAGGGAACTCCCCCAAAATACGGTAAATCAGCAACACGTTCGGCAAAGTTATCAAATCACAGAATATTAGATCTAGAAAGAGCTCATCATTTTACAAGCTAAAAAACCAGTCTGCTCAAACAGGAGAAGCCAGATGCTTGAGGCCAGGGTGAGCCAGAGTGAGAGCTGAGCCTGGAACTTAACATCTGTTGTACTCACTCCCTGACTTCAAATGACCTCTTAGTTTCCTAGGACACCTCTGTGACAAGACAAGACGAAAGAAGAGTGAGTCTGGCTGATTCTTAGCTAGAGAAAACCTCCAGCTTCAGAGTAAGTGAACATGTCCGTCCAGCCTCGATGGAGCTCTCCAGTGGACGCTGGAGGGCTCTGGCCCCAGCACAGTGTGGCTCAACATTGTTACCAAGGACAGAGGAGGTAAGTCTAGCAAACCTGCCATGACAACACTGGAAAGACAGGGTAACATGCTGAATTCCAGAATCAGAATTCCAAAGGATTTTGGGAACCTGCATTAACAGAGCTAATAACACCAAGTTGAAATACAGAGGAGCTGAATGTAAAGTCCTGTATTTGAATTCAAAAAACCAAATAGAGGCTTCCAGGTAAGATAGAGCAAGCACATTCGACCCTGTCTCTAGACTGAATACAGCTAGAGAACCTGGACAGAAGACATGGACTCTGAAAAGTAAGCAGATTGAGGAAAAAGACCAGAATATAAAGTGCCACTGGAACAGCACTGAGTTTCCTGGCCTTTTTTCCCCTCCAGTATCCCTGAGCCTGGACTTAGGGTGATCCAACACGCAGAAGTGGAGACTGAATACACACAGACAGAGCTCCAAGAGAAACCCTCCAGTTCTGCTTTGAGGAGTAAAAGGGACTCCTAATGCCCAGAGTGAGGGAAATCCTTGTGTTTCTTTTCTCCGTTCTCTTACACCCTAGCTCCCAGGCAAGCCCACCAGGGGCACAGTGGCAATAGTGGCCGGGGCTTGCAGGCACAAAAACTCAGATGACGTCCAGGAACCTTTCTCTCTGATCAAAGGAGCTGTGGTCCTAAGATGGTCAGGCAAGCCCCTGGTGCTTTTCTTCTCCATCCTCCCACCGCTCGCCCCTGGATACAGGTGCAGATGTAGGAAGCACGTGGCAGATCGCGTAAGTAAAGCCCCAGCTTTCTGGGTCGAGGTCTGAAAAGGGGAGCCCTAGGAAACCTGAAACCACCGGGGAGATCACAGAGGGAGGAGATTAGAAGAGACATTCTCAAGTTGTTTATGGATCTGGGCTCATCCTGACAGAGCAGGCGTGGTTCTGGCCCTAAGCACCACACCAAACACTCTGAGAACTGAACTCAAAGAACCAAACCCTGCATGGCCACTGGGGGGCACATGCAAGACACATCTGGAGAGCACAGCAAAAGCTTCGAACACCAAACTGACAGTGGACCCACAACCCCACAAAAGGCTGGTCAGAACCTGTGCTCCAAACACAACCAGACTGACCGCCTGCTAAAACAACATTAACAAGACCAGAGCCTCATAATATAACATTCAAAACGCCCAAGATACAATAGAAAACTACCCAGCATACAGAATCAGGAAAATCTGAATATGCACAGGCAAGGACAATCAACAAATGCCAATGCTGAAATGACCCAGATGTTGGAGTTACAGAATATGTTAAAGCAGCTATTTAAAAATTTTTCTAGGAAGTAAGGGTGAACACTCTTGAAACAAATGGAAAGATGGAAAACTGCAGGAAAAAAACAGAAGGTATAAAAAAGAATCAAGTGGAAATCTTAGACCTTTTTTGAAAAACCCAATAATAGAGATAAGAAATTCACTGGAGGGGCTGGCCCATGGCCGAGTGATTAAGTTCGCGCGTTCCGCTGCAGGTGGCCCAGTGTTTCGTCAGTTCCAATCCTGGGTGCGGACATGGCACTGCTCATGAAACCACGCTGAGGCGGCATCCCCCATGCCACACCTAGAAGGACCCACAACTAAGAATATACAACTATGTACTGGGGGGCTTTGGGGAGAAAAAGGAAAAAAATAAAATTAAAAAAAAATTCATTGGATAGGATCAATAGCAGAATGGGGAGGACACAGGAAAGAAACAGCTTGAAGTCAGATCAACAGGAATTATTCAATATGAACAACAAAGACAAAAAAAAAAAATAGGAAAAAAATTCCCAACCTTGACAAAACACATATGCCTATAGATTCCATTAGCTCAGTGAACTCCAAACAGGACAAACCCAAGAAAATCCATGTGCAGACACATCATAATCAAACTGCTGACATCTAAAGACAGAATTCTTGAAGGCAACCAGAGAAAAACAATGACGGGAGAACAATCTGAATGATCACAGATTTTTCATCAGAAACCATGGAAGCTAGAGGAAGAGGAAGAGCATTTCTAAAGTGCCAAAACAAAAAACTGCCAATCCAGAATTCTATATCTAGGGAGAATGTCCTTCAGCAACGAAGGTGAAATAAAGATAGCCTCATATGAAGAAAAGCTGAGAAAATTCATAGCCAGCAAACCTGTTCTAACTGAATGGGACTAAAGGAAGTTCTTCAGACATAAAAGAAATGATACCAGAGGGAAGCTTGGAACATCAGGTACAAAGGAAGAGCAACAGAAAGAGTAACTATTTTGGACTATTCGCCCCTTGAGATCTTTCTTTTCTTTTCTTTCTTTCTTTCTTTTTTTTTTTTTGCTGAGGAAGATTTGCCCTGAGCTAACATCTATGCCAATCTTCCTCTATTTTGTATGTGAGTCGCAGCCATACCACGACTGATGAATGGTGTAGGTCCACGCTTGGGAGTTGAGCCTGCAAACCTGGGCCTCCAAAGCAGAGCACATCAAACTTAACCAGTATGCCACAGGGTTGGCCCCCTTGAGATCTTTAAAACATATTTGACTATTGAAAACAAAAATAATAACATTATCTGATGGGATTTTCAATGTATGTAGATGTAGTACATAAATGGTACATAACATAAATGGTAAAGGAACCTATGTGGTGGAAGTTTCCACATTCCACTTCAAGTGGTCAAATACTGATTCTAAGTAGACTGTGAAAGTAGCATATATATAGTACTCTCTAGAGGAATAGCTAAAAAGCTATAAAAAAGTTAAAAAGGGGTATACTTAAAAACACAATAGATAATTAAAATGAAATAACAAAAATGTTCAAATAATCCCAAAGAAGACAGGAAAGAGGAAACAGAAATAAAAAAGAGGGAACTACCAAAAAAAAGAAAAAACCACATAAATAAAATGGTAGCCCTAAAATCTAAATGTATCAATAAAAAGATAGAGATTGTCAGAACAGATTAAAAAACATGACCCAAACATTTAATGCCCACAGGAAACATACTCAACTACAGGTAAGTTAAAATTTAAAGGGATGAAAGTACTTTCCGAATGACAGAGTAAGGATCTCTGAAAATCTGCTCCTCCATAAAAGCATCAACAACACTGATAATAATCATCAAAAACAACTTTTTCAGAACTCTGGAAACGTTCATTGGATTGTTTGAGAAAAACGGCTGAAGTTTTGTAACAACAGTAAGCTTTGTGGCATTTTAACTTGCCCTAGTCCCTACCCTCTGTTCCCAGATCTGACATGGCCCCAAAGCCAACAGCCTCATAATCACAGTAGCTGTGAAAACCAGCAGCCTAGTAGCCACTGGAGGAGGTAAACTGCACTGGGAGTTCTTCAGACTTTCCATACCGAGCGCACTGTCCCTATGTGACCTGTCTGGCAGCTCTCTGGAAGCTTCCACTTTCAAGGCTTGTCTTTATTCAATCTGACTCAGTGCAAATCACTCCCCCCGCCCCCACCACCCTGCACCCGGGTGTTTGTCCAAAACAATCAATGGCAACGGGTTAACATCACAGCTGCCTGAGGCAGTGCTAACAGCTGAAGCAAACAAGAAATTGACCACAAGCTTAAGAGGAAAAGCTGAGAATCTCGAAGGTCGCATGCATGTGCAGAGCTGTGCACATGTCTAAGAAAGACAAGTGATGGCCCTAATCTCACTTCTGGCTGACTTTGAGAGGAAGTAAAGGCTTAAGCAAAATGGTAAACTGCCTGCCAGAATGTGGAAGGCATGCTCCAACACACACCCAGAGCCTGTTGGCAAAGACTTGGGGAGACTTACTGGTTCAAGGCACTTAAGGAAATCTCTAATCTTCAGCTAACCACTAAGCTAACCAAGCAGGGACTTCAGTAGCCATATACAACAAAAAATACAGGCTTTATAGAATTAGTTCAGGAAGGTCAGTAAACACATAAATAGCAGCAATGATAACCAGCAAAAACCACAAACCCTGGAAAGGGAGGATCAAATCACCCAGAGCCAAGGAGACTTTTCTATTTCTCAATATAATGGGTCCAAGCTACAGTATTTCCTCCAACAGAACATGAGACTGGCTCCTGTGCCCAATCCTCCAGCCCTTGGAACAAATACTTCCACATTCCTCTGTGCGTGTGTGAGTGGGGCAGGGGGGAGGGCAGGGAAAGTAATGAGGTGGTTTATTTGAGGCATGAGGTCCTAGCAATCACATTTTGACATTGTAAAGTAATTTATTCTAGGAAATGGTGGGAACAGTCTAAAACCATACCATATATACCGTGTCACATGGTACATTTACAACTCAGAAGGAAACTGGTCCTGGAAGGGGCCAATCATATTTCAGCACGTCAGTGAAAGTCTGACTTTATCATAAGACTAAAAATCACGATTGTCCAGCCAGGACCCATGCCTAGTCGATCAGGAAACAGCCACTGATTCAGTAATGTAGAGGACAGTATCATTTTTTGGTTTCTTTGCATTCTTGGTCCTTTCCATCTGGGGTCCCTCTCTCCCTGATTCTCAGCCCAGGGGCTCCCAGGAAAATGGCTGGCACCTCCGGCCCTGTGATGGGTTCAGAGGTGGGCAGGACTGGCAGCACTGTGGGACAGGATACTGACACATTACTCACTCCCATTCCTCCTTGTTAACACAATCTCTTGTCTGTCTAGGGTGGCAGTGTACTCAGCTCCCAGTGATGGATCACGGAAGGTTAAATACAGTCACAGCAATTCTGTTTTCTAGTCATCTAGCCTGATGGCAGCAAGGGATGATAAAGTGACCTAGTACTGACCAATGAGCTATAAGGAGATGTCTGCTGGGCACTTCTAGGGGATCTTTTCCTCTTCAGTTAAAAAAAAGAAACACAGAGAAGTACCAGTCACCTCTTCCCACCCCCTGCCCCCCTTCTTCCTGCTTTGAACACAGGTATGATGCCAGGAGTGGCAGCAGCCATCTCATGCCCACAGGATAAAGGCCAAGAGAACTGCTGAGACGCTGGGCCTGACGCTGCTGAGCTACTGAACCCCACTGGGCTGCCACCTACCACCAGATTTGTTGTTACATGAGAAAAACGAACTCCTCTTTGTTTAACTACTGCTAGTTGACTTTTCTGTTTCTTGTAGCCAAAAGGATTCTTAATTGACTTGCCAAGTGACTCAAACAGAGCCAAAGAGACACAAAAACACTTTTCCTAGGGACATCCCCTCAGTCTTTCCTTCTAGGAACAGCTACAGATATCTCACAACCACAGGGAGGACATGAGCCTGCCTGAGGACAGGGAGCCAGGGGACAGCGAGAAACAGTGAATGCCAACAACCTCATTGAGCTCCTTTACTAGCCATGCCTGAAGGGAGGTTTATCCCGGACTTACTGTGAGCCACTATCTTTCTTTTTTGCTTAAGCCAGTCTGGCTTTCCGACACTTGCAATTAAATGAGTCCTAAATAATAGAAATAAGCCCTCATTTCTTCAGCAGTCAGCCACCCAGCTCCAAACTCTAAATCTCATTCTTGACAGGTCACCTACTATGATCAAGACTGAGAAGGTTACAAGCAAGAAAAGTGGGTACCACTCACCTTCTTGTTTCTTTTGTTCAAGTTTCATCTTCTTTGCCATTAACTTCTTCTCTTTTAACTTCTGGCTACAAATGTAAAATACAGTCATGTGCTGACTAACGACATTTCAGTCAATGACAGACCACATACAATGGTGGTCCCGTAAGATTAGTACCATGTTGCCTAGTGTGTAGTAGGCTATCCCATCTAAGTTTGTGTTAAGTATACTCTATGATGTTTGCACAACGACAAAATCACCTGACACATTTCTCAAAACTTATCCCCACCGTTAAGTGACGCATGACCGTACATTAACTCCTTAACCACCTCATTGTATATTCTAGAAAATAAACATCTACTTATAGGATCTTTAAAGACTTATAATTACACAAACACTACAATAATAAAACAAAAGAAATACTTTCCCATCATTCTGCTACTCCAATATCATCATCATCATCAAACTGTTTTCTTCATGAATCAAGATCAAATCCTCGTGAGTCCTGAGGTAATGAAAGCAATCTCAGAAATACTGGAGATGCTTTTTCATCCAAGATATTTAGGAACTGTCTTGAGAATCTGCTCAGCTCTCTAAAAGTTGAGGGAGCATTTATTAAAACACACACACAGGAGCAGCCTGTATACTCATGTAGTCACTCAAGGAGGTCACAGACCCCAAAGAAGCAGCTAAATGGGAAGTTTGCTCAGAGCATCTTGTTAAACTTGATGTTAAACTACAGACATGAATGGGACACAGAAATCCACATGATCACCAAAGTGCTGACCGCCAAGCTCTGGAGAATCTGTAACAATTTTGAGGGAGGTGTGGGGACGGGCACTAAGTGACTTGATCTCTCCCCAAGTACTAGAAGAAAAGCTCTTCCTCTACTGGGCTGCTCCACCGTGGGCTGTAACACCCAAGACCTCTACAGGTCACACAGGTGAACTCTGGGCCGCAAGGACTCATTCCCCAGCCATCTACTCTCCCACTTCCCGCGCTTCAGTCTCCTTAGATACGGGACACTGCAAAGCCCTTACCGCTTTTTCCGACGCTTTGCAGTTTGCTCCTCTGCAGCAATTTTATTCCTTTCCAGTCTCTTCTGGAACTCTGCATCCAACTTTTGCTGCAAAAGACCCCCCATCAGTTAGACACACTCTGGGCTGGGTACAAGAGCCCTAGAAGCCACACCACTGGGGGTGCTATAAGGCACATCTACGTCTCCAGGGCCACTGTAAGAGGCTGCCCCACAGGTGGGGCAGCAAATCAATAAATGGCTCTCTGAGGGCTAAGGAACTCTTCAGTCTGTTAACATACCACTCATGCACAAAATATGACAGAGACAAAGTCCTTGAGGGAGCCCACTGTGCAGTCCTCGAGGGCAGACGCAGCACTATAGCTCTGTGTGGCCAGGGCCTTGGCTGGTGTGATTTACTAAAAAATATGTATTTGGTCTCTGCTCACTGTTTCTGGCACACAGCTCCTAAAACCTTATAAATTTCCTATCTAAGAGCCGCAGGGGCATCTTTCATCGTAATAGTTTCGTTCCTGGTTCCTGAAATAGCTCCTGAGATAAAGGTGAAATGGGTGTCTTTTGTTATTTAGAACAAGCCCCTCTGAATCACTTCTGGAAAGCCCCTGAGGAAGAGGGCTGGTGGCCAGGGGAACTTCCTGCCCCATTTCCTGACCTCCAGGGAGGGGAGAGGGGCTAGAGGCTGAATTAATCACCAGCGGCCGATGACTTCATCAATCGTGCCTGTGCAGTGAAGCCTCCAAAAGTCCCACAAGGATGGGGTTCGGACAGCCTCTGGGTCGGTGCCATGTGGAGGTGCTGGCAGAGGGGATGGAAGCTTTGCACCCCTCTTCCACCTGGCTGTTCCTGAGATATATCCTTTTATAACACACCAGAAATTAGTAAGTAAGAC
This sequence comes from Equus asinus, assembly GCF_041296235.1. NCBI lineage: Eukaryota > Metazoa > Chordata > Mammalia > Perissodactyla > Equidae > Equus > Equus asinus. Next base: position 15,979,569 of record NC_091803.1, on the reverse strand, counting down.
AGCTTCTTCCATTCTGTGAGCCCCTCTAAGCAAATTAATTCACCCAGAGGAGGGGATCGTGAGAAACCTCCAATTTACAGCCAGTCCCTCAGAAGCACAGGTGACAACCTTTCAAGTGGTGGTGGGGGGGGGAGGAAGTCTTGTGGGACTGAGCTCTTCACCTGAAGGATCTGACGCTGTCTCCAGGTAAACAGTGTCAGAACTGAGCTCAACTGTAGGACACTCAGCTGGTGTCACAGAATTGCTTGGTGTGGGGCAAAATCCCCAAACATTTGGTGACCAGAAGTGTCAGAAGTGTAGCAGACTACTGAGAGAAGAAGAGACACACAAGAGTGTGTTCTTTCTTTATAGACAGCGACCGGAGCTCAGCAGATGGACTGGTCAGAGGGCCAGAACTGGAATTTTCAAGTCCTAAGTGTTACAGATATCAAATGACTGATTCTAAAGCTGTTTAACACGTACTGCCATCACCTGCTACTAACACACACACAGACCATATACGTATATGCGAGTAGATATACCTACATATATATACACCTCTCTCCATCCTTTGTATTATTTCTTCCTAGCAGCTCTCTGCTCCTAAGCCTCAGTTTCCTCATCTAGAAAATGGGAGAAATAATAATTCCTCTCTCCCAGAGTCTTGAGGAAGAATAAAGAAATGCGATAACCTAGGAAAGCACTTGTAAACTTACAAAGACATCTACTGATATCAAGTGTCATCTCTGTTTCTTCCAGTCACAGCCATAAAGGTCAACAGTCTGCACTGCCAGGCTGTGTGGATCTGCTCAGAGTGACAGAGAAATGCTCTGAGGACAGGAATCATGAAGGAAAAAGGAAGGGTCTCCTTTCAAGAAGGAAATAGCTTTAAACAGGACAACTAGAAGGCTAACTACAAGCACTTGGTTTGTTTGGAAGCGGAGCTATAAACATCTCGATCTGTGCTGCCAAAGCAGCTGCACTTACCAAGTGAACGGAACAGGGCCCGGCGGGCCGCTGCGCCTGTGACCCGGCTGTGGCAAGGGCTCAGGCAGGAGCAAGTGGGACGCAGCCTGTGGGCGGTGACATCCCATCTGTCACTGGGAAAGGAGAGGATTCTCTTGCCTCTTCTTTTCCTTCTAACCTCAGAGCCTATCTTTCACCACGTGAAATAAAAACCTTTGTGTCTGCATGGACTCAAGGTTTGTGAAACATTCTGTCTTTTCTGTATTTTCCCTGGGTCTTTGATCAATATGTAAAAACTTCAGACTAACTGATGGTATTTGAGACAACAGCCTGCTCTATCTTCCCCTCTAAAGTAGTTTAAAAGAAAAAAGTGCTTCCAGTGGTCTGTATATATAAAGTTTGGTTTATTCCTGACAGTACAAACTCATCACAGTGACCTGGTATAGCTACGTGACAAGCCACCTGAAATCTCCCACAGGAACTGAGAATGTCACAACCAGAGGGTGGCAGGAGCTGGAGACGAACCACCAACATCTGGGGGCCAATAAAGGCTGCAGGAGAAGCAAATACCAGGTGAAAACTGCCAAGGCAATGATCCCATTCTGTTTCAAAATCATAAAGATAGTTTTCAAACTCAATTTTGGAGATTCCTATCAATATTTAGACAATTTCTTCTGTATCTTGTCTGTGTCTCTTCTTTTTTGCTGAGGAAGATTTGCCCTGAGCTAACAGCTGCCAGGGGAACTTTCTGCCCCATTTCCTGACCTCCAGGGAGGGGAGAGGGGCTAGAGGCTGAATTAATCACCAATCTTCCTCTTTTTTTCTTTTTAGTATGTGGGCCGCCGGCACAGCATGGCCACTAACAGAGTGGTGTCAAGTCTGCACCCAGGAACCAAACCATGGCTGCCTACGCAGAACTCACAGACCTTAACCACTAGGCCACTGGGGCTGGGCCTTGTCTGTCTCTCTGCTTTACTATTGCCCCTAGTGTTTTATGTTGAAACTTTTCAAACACAGAAGAGTTGAAGAATTACACAGTGCATATACCAACCATCTAGATTCTACAAATGACATTTTGCTACTTGCTTTATCACACATCCATACCTCTATCCATCCATCAATCCATGTTATTTTATTTGATGCATTTCAAAGTAAGTTTCAGGCATCAGGACATTTCACCTCTAAAGATAAGCATGCATATCATTAACTAGAGTTTAATATTTTTGTATGGGTTTTCTATTTTTTCCATTTAAGGTAATACTTATATATAACACCCAAATCTCGAGTGTACAATTGGATCAGCCCAGAAGTTCCCTTACACCTCTTCCCAGTCAACTCCTCACCCAACTCCCAGAGACAACTACTGTGCTGATTTTTTTTTCACACAGATTCATTTTACCTGTTGTAGAACTTCATATAAATGGAACTGCACAATTTGGTCTCTTTTGTGCAAGACTTCTCTCACACAGCATAATGTCTTTAAGAATCACCCATGTTCTTACATGTATCAGTAATTTCTTCCTTTTTATTGCTAAGTAGTATTCTATTTTTACACGTTGTTTGTTTTAATTTTTTAAAGTATTTTATCTCCTTTATATAACAAGAAATTCTAATTTTCTTTCCCTTTTTTTTTTAAGATTTTAATTTTTTCCTTCTTCTCCCCAAAGCCCCCTGGTACACAGTTGTGTATTTTTAGTTGTGGGTCTTTCTAGTTGTGGCACGTGGGATGCTGCCTCAGCATGGCTTGATGAGTGGTGCTAGGTCTGCGTCCAGGAGCTGAACCGGCGAAACCCTGGGCCACGGAAGTGGAGTGCATGAACTTAACCACTCGGCCATGGGGCCGGCCTCAGAAATTCTAATTTCCTATACAGGAAGAGAGTCGTATTTTTTTAAACCAAATTATCAGAAAACCAAATGCTCTCAGGTAAAGTGGTTTCCTCTTTCATAAAAATGAGACAAATAAACATTATTTTAAAGTATCTGCATCTCTCTAAAATGCACCAATGTATTCCATGGCATCAGGGTCAGATAGAGGAAAAGGACTTTTCAGCACATGTTGTAAGATTAAGAACAAGGGGCAATCTCTCACGCACAGTGTTAAGGAGATGAAATCAGATATACAAAATAACAAAGAATTAGCCAAATGATATTTGATTTTTATTAAGTAAGGTGGGCAAATATAGGAACACTATACACAGGATAGTATTTTTTTCCTGATTCTCACTGGTAGCCAACAACAAAATATAAAGGACCACCCAGCACCAATGCAATCAGAAAACGTAAAATATCTTTGAACAAATGTGGTAAGATATATGCAAAGTTTCCATAAATCATAATGGAGAGATACAAAAAGATTTAAACAAATGAAAGACTAAGTTTTTTCTTTCTTTCTTTTTTCGAGGAAGATTAGCCCTGAGCTAATGTCTGCCGCCAATCCTCCCCCTTTTGCTGAGGAAGACTGGCCCTGAGCCAACATCCATGCCCATCTTTCTCTGCTTTATATGTGGGACGCGTGCCACAGCGTGGCTCGCCAAGTGGTGCCACCCAGGATCCGAAGTGGCAAACCCCGGGCCACCGAAGTGGAATGTGCTAACTTAACTACTGTGCCACCAGGCCAGCCCCAAAGACAAAGTTTCTAGACGAAATGACGAAACACTCTAATATCCATTCTCATTCAAGTTAAGTTATAGAGCCAACTCAATTCTAGTAAAAAATCCAACAAGATTTTTTTTTTTTGAGGAAGATGAACCTTGAGCTAACTGCTGCCAATCCTCCTCTTTTTGGTGAGGAAGACTGGCCCTGAGCTCACATCCGTGCCCATCTTCCTCTACTTTATATGTGGGACACTTGCCACAGCATGACTTGCCAAACGGTGCCATGTCCACACCCGGGATCCGAACAGGTGAACCCCGGGCCGCCAAAGTAGAACGTGTGCACTTAACCGCTGCGCCACCGGGCCGGCCCCGCAACAAGATTTTTGATGTGGATAAAATAGCTCCAAAAGTCAATTAAAAAAATAAAACGGGCTGGCCCCATGTCCGAGTGGTTAAGTTCCTGCACTCCGCTTTGGTGGCCCAGGGTTTCATTGGTTTGGATCCTGGGCGCGGACATGGCACCACTCATCAGGCCATGCTGAGGTGGCATCCCACATGCCACAACTAGAAGGACCCACAACTAAAATATGCAACTATGTACCGGGGGGCTTTGGGAGAAAAAGGAAAAATAAAATCTTTAAAAAAAATAAAATAAAATAAAACAAGTGAAATCTCCAAAAGAGTAATTTTCAGAGCAACAAGAGAGAGGTTTCTGGCTCTCCCAGTCAAGTAACAGAAAGGTTAATAGTTCTTTTTTTTTTTGGAGGAAGATTAGCCCTGAGCTAACTGCTGCCAATCCTCCTCTTTTTTCTGAGGAAGACTGGCCCTGAGCTAACATCCATGCCCATCTTCCTTTTATATGTGGGATGCCTGTCACAGCATGGCGCGCCAAGCGGTGCCATGTCCGCACCCGGGATCCGAACCGGTGAACCCCGGGCTGCAGAGAAGCAGAACGTGCGAACCTAACCGCTGTGCCACCGGGCCAGCCCCAGGTTAATAGTTCTGAAAGTACAATTTCTAAAGCACTTCTCAGTTCTAAATCAATTATTATTAGACACTGGTCATGAAGAAGTGCCAGCCTCCAAGCTAGAAAACTCAAAGCAGCAGACACACAAAAGCACACTACTAGTCACACCAAACACACAGCTAACTGGAGTTATAGGCATTCAGCCAGAAAGAGCGAGAACAACAGAGAAATAGTAACTCAAGTGGTGTGGGAGATCCTGCTTTCTATTCCACCTCTTGGCAAATGGCCTGGAGGGGAAAGTGGACTCTGCCGTGTCTTTCTACACACACGGAAGTCTCCCTCCTCTCATCCGTCTCCTAGTGTGAGCACCCTGCTGTGCCGAGTCTGACCTGAGAGTCACCTGCACTCTACTTGAGGTCTGCTTCCCATACCAACTTTAGAAGGCAGGCCTTGCACAAGCAACGACCAGGTGGATCTACTGTTCTTCAAACACTTTTCTGTAAAATTATAAGCGCACATTACAATCCACACCAAGGGCTCAGCCAGCCTCCTCGCTCACTGACCTTCTCAGCCATGGCATCCATGTAGTCCTGTCGCTGGTACTCTCTCCGGCGAAGATGCCTGTACACGTGGAACTCTCCACTGCCGGCCCCTGCGCTTGAACCTACAGCCAGGACAGTCCATAGTTCTTGATGAAAATTGCCAACATAGGGCACCCTTAATCAAAAGGGCACCAAAGACACTGGAAATAATAGAAAGGACTATGCCTGCCCTATTCCCCAATGCACTCCAGAATCTAGCACAGTGCCTGGCATAGTGGAAGCATCATTAAATATTAGCTGCACGAATGCTGAATGTGAAGTTACTAAAAATTCCACTCTAATGCAGTATTAAGAGGAGGAACAGCCTGCAGTTCAGTGACCAGAAACCTAGAAAAGAGCCTATGACCTTTCCCTGCCCAGCCAGATGATTTCACATTTTTCAATTTCTACTGAGTTGAAAAGATGTCCATGATATATTAAGTGAAAAAAGTAGGTTACCAAACAGTATGTGGAGAACAACTACATTTTTGTAAAAACATTTTTTCTTTCGCATGAGTGATTTTGACTATAAAGAGGTTTGGAAGGCTGTATCAGAATGTTACAGGTATGATGTTGGAATTACAGGTGGTTCAAACTTTCTTATACTTCTATTATTTATTTTTCTTTATAATTAGGATATGTTAATTTACAACCCAACAAGATAAAACTATTCCCATTTAGAAAAAAACAATACACATATTATTAAAAATAACACAGAAGAAAATTCTCTAACGCCAAACCATGAGCAACAATACTCCTTCGTTGTGAGCAAAAAATTGAACTAGCGAACATTTTTTTTCCTGTTAGAGATCTAATTAACAAATACCAACTGCAGGATTTTTATATCTACACCTCAAAAATTATATTTACATACTGCCCTCCCCTCCCCCAAGACATTACCCATTACATCTCGGACAAATTCTGGGGGAGGTCGAGGTGCCCATTCACTCATTTTTTCTGGAATTGGAACTGCTTTGTCCTGCAACATTTAAACAGGAAAGCACTGTAAGTATAAACCTGCGGAGAGAGTCACATCTCTTCTAACTAAAGAATTTTAACTGGACTTGTGAAGTAAGGCTGCTTTGCTCCTGGGACCCAAAGCTGATTTTATCTTCCCTCTGTCTCAGCTTTACTTCATCCTGTATACTTTTGGGAGTCTATCACAGCCCACAGCGTTGCCAGGGCTACACTTAACTTTCCAGAGCAGAACTCAGAAACCTAAGACACCCTTCACGGCTGGAAACCCCGAACTTTAACCCTACTGTAAGAGAGTCAACTCTTTTCAGTCAAAGGTCTAAGAGACCTTCTCATCCAATTATTTTCATGATTGAGGGGACCAGGCTTGGACGGGGGGAGTGACTTGTCCCCGGTGTCTCGGCCAACGCCTAACAATCGGCGCTGTTTAGAAGAAAATAAACCCTTGTGCTAACGCACAGATTCCATCTTTCCAGTCTAATACTTCTGTTCATAGAAAGTTAAACTGGAAAGGGTCTTAGAGCGCGGGAAGCCGCTGCACAGCACCCTCATCCACGCGGGGCTCTAACATAAGGACGGAAGAAGCTCACTATCTCCGGGGTAGCTTACTCTCTCCTAAAGACTGGCCTTGGGCTTCGGGTACCGCGTTCCTGAGTTTGGAGGCGGGGGAGGTGGGCTCGCGGGCCCCCAAAGGCGCCCGAATGGAAGGGAGTGGGACTCGGAGGGGCCGTCGAGCCCGCGCCCCGTCTCACCGGGTTCTTCATGAGCCGCTCCAGCTTGAGCTTCTGCTCCTCCGCCGCATTCTTGGGGATGACAAGCGCTTGTGGCTCTTTCTTGGGCCTCGGTGGTCGCACCGAGGAGGCGGCGAAGCTCGCCATGACAGCTTTCCTCCTTCCCCGGCAAGCGGCGGCGCGCACGTATGACGACAGAGCCGCGCGCCAGGGATGCAAGCGCAGTCTCCCAGGCGGGCGGGGCTGGGGCGGAGTCTCAAGCCGGAAGCAGGCTGCTGAATATTCATAAGCCCATGGTGGAGCCGGTTATTTTGATCAAAGCTGTTTGATTTCATTTCCTGTTTCTGAGCAAATCGGAGATCCGAACGCCCACGCCCCTGGGTGGGGGGAGGTGGCCCTGCGTGCCTGGGGGTCCGGGCCCCGCCCACCTTTCCAGTCCCCGGGCGCTTCGTGGCTCCGCCGGCTGCCCTGCTAATGGCTCTCAGCATCCCCTCTCGCCCCCGGGCCTTTGTCCTGGCCATTTCTCGGTTCTGGTCCCCTCCCCCTCCCATTTCTGACAATCTCTTTATTTAAGATAGCTGCAAACATGTCACTGTGAGCTCCCTGAGGACTGGGGCTGCGTCTCTTTTGTCCACCTGGAATTACTCTGCATCTGGCACCCAGCAAATACACCTCGGTCGAGTGAATGAGCCTTTCTTATGAGAAAGCTGTTTCTCACATCTGGGAGCTGGCCTGGCACTCACAGCTAGGCCTTGGTGTTCTCTTGTTGGATATAATTTCCCGGAACACCAACATCACACAGGGCCATTCTGTGACTGTGATGGAAGCAAGGCATAATCAAGACTGCTCTGTAATCATGTTTGAACTCAGATGAAAACAAGATTATTGTTGGAACCGGAAAAAGACCAAACATTTTTGAGTAACTGCTGCTTCTTCACAGCAATAGCCTCCATTCATTCCTTCCACTTTAAATATTTATTATTTATTAAGACATCCAATCATAGAATTGACCCCATTTGATGACAGCATCTAATCCAGAATAAAAGCCCACTTACTTGAAACCTCTCCCAAATCACTTAACCAAGCCCAAATTCTTTACTAAGTCCTCTTTAACATTCTCTTGCTGGAGTAAGTGCAGTTTTCCTTCTCAAAAGAGGCAACAGACCCAATTTGTTCAAGGACGGGTGTGTCCCTGTGGTCTTCACAGTTGTTTTTCTTGTGTATCATTTGTCGCCTGCTAGAGAGTGGGAGTTCTGGCTTGTTCACTGCTGTACTCCCAGCGTCTGGGGCAAGGCCTGGCTGACAGCAAGGCACTAAATAAACATTTTCTGGCTGACCCTGGAATCTTGGGGCCAGGCACCTCAGATATGACTGCTTCAGCTGCCTGCTCAGCCTGCCCAGCCCAGGACAGCTCTCCCAGTGAGTGTCCAGGAGTTGGAAGGTGACCCCTCTGACAGGGTGTTAGCAATCTAAGGCCATTCCTAGCTGCCCAATAGTGGTAGTTTTTCAGGGGCCAAGGGTGATGAATAACCAGAAGTCCTTGAGTGGCCCAGGTCTGTCACTGGGACCTAGGGAGGGCTTGGCTTGGGTGTGGTCATGGACACACAACCCTATATCACACACCTCAGCCACCTGGGCACCTGGGCACCTCACTTTTCCCCAAACATGCCACCTCCTCCATGAAGTCTTCTCTGACTGCCCCCCAGCCCACTCTCCAGGCAGGCAGTTGCTCCCTTCTTGATGCTCCCCCCTGCTCTGGGTCCCTGATGGCTGGCATGTGGTAGTTATCACAGCATGTCCTCACCAACTGTCTACCCACAAGTCTGGGGGGAGGGTTGAGCCAGCATCCCAGCATCTAATCCTGGCCTAGAGTATAGTGGTGCTTCTAGAATGCTTGCAGAACAGGGGAATGAGGGAGGAAAGGGAGTCAACAACCGCCTCAAAAAAAATAGATAAAAAATGAATGACTGTGTATGAGATGACCAAGTGATGGGTGAAAGAATGAATAAGGAAGTTAAGCAAGTGAGTATGAGAAAAAAATGAGTGAACACTCAGTAATAAACGGATACTCCGTGAATGAATGAACACAAGAGACAGGGGATTAGCAGAGAGTTACAGAGCCAGGAGGGCAGCCCTCTCCCTGGTGCCCACAGCTCAGGGTCCAGCTCAGAGCTGGTGCTTGGCAGACAGCTGCTGGATAGAAGTTAAGTGAATGAATGCACGAACGTGGAGGATATGGGTGTGAAGGAGCTGGTAATAACAGCCTCAATATCGGAGCCTGGTCTAAGTGTTGACATGTTTATCATCCTGATTTACAGATAAGGAACCACAGGGGTGAGTGACGGCTCAGGGTCACACAGACTCAAACCCAGCAGTCTGGCCCTGGGTCTGTGAAGGCCTGAGTGATCACATGATTCAAGGATGGCTGGACCAAGGCCCCCAGCAGACCCTGGTGGGGGCCCTCCATGTGTTACCCTCCTAGGGCTGAGACCAGATTTGAGGTCCTGCTCCCTGGAAGGAAAGGACACCTTTCCTCTTGGCAACCCCCACGGTAGCTGTCGCCCAAGACTGGACTCAGACCCGGGGTGTCACCCCATCTGCCACCAGAGGGCAGCAAATCTCCACTTGGGCCTACCTGCTGCTCTGGTGCGCCCAGGGCCCCGAGCGCGGCACCCAGGGACTGAGGTTAGCCCTGGAAGACAGCAGTGCTTTGGAGTCTGGCAGACGTGGTGCCAAAGTTTGGCTCCGCCTATTCTGGACTGTGGGCTGGGGGAGCAACTTAAGCTCTTGAAGGCTGTTTCCCGATGTGCAAGATGGGGACGAGCAAACCTACCCTTGACACTGGCCTGTGGATAAAATGATGTGACAGACGTACAGTGCGCGGCACAGCACCTGACACTCAAGTGGGTGAGCACCTGTCCCAGTTTGGTTCCAAGACTGAGAGGTTTCCCAGGATGCAGGACTTTCGGTGCTAAAACCAGGAGAGTCTTGGGCAAACCAGACATTTGGTCACCCTTGGGGATGAGCACTCCGACCTCAATCCTTCAAGTTGTGGTTGGGACTTAAAGAATGAAAACAGCAAAAATGTTTACAACTATTCTATAATTTGAGTTTCTCCCTGAAATTGTGAGTCAGTGGTTTTTCCGCAGTGGTCCTGCTGTCGAAGACAAAAGAACAGTTCTACCAACAGGAATAAAAACAAAAATGGAATATACTCACTTGGGAAAAGAGTTTGTCAGTTTCCTATAAAGATAAACATACATTTACCATACAACCCAGCAATCTCACTCCTGGTATTTACCTGAGAGAAATAAAAATAGATGTCCACTGAGAGACCTGGATGTGACCAGGTTGGTTTGTAATTGCCAAAAACTGGAAACCACCCAGATGTCCATCAGACTGTGATATCTCCATTCAGTGATATACTGCTCAGCAATAAAAAGGAAGGAACTATTGATACTTGCAACCACATGGATGACTCTCAAAAGCATTATGGTTAATGAATGAAGCCAGATTCAAAAGCTTACAACCTGAGTGATTCCATTACTTGGCATTCTGGAAAAACCGAAATGATAGGGACAGAACACAGATCAATCAGCAGTTGCCAGGGGCCGAGGGTGGGTGGAAGGGATTGATTGTAAAGGGAATTTTTGGGGGCAATGGAAATGTTGTGGATCGTGGTGGTGCTTATGTGAACACACATATTTGCCAAAATAGTTGAACTGTATGCTTAAAAAGGGTGAATTGAATTGTATGAAAATTATACCTCCATATACTTATATAATAAACACAGGTCACCTTGTCAGGTTGCGGGGGAGCCACCCCCCATTCTCATGTGGCTTTGGGGAGCACTGCCAGCTTTTATCCCATTGTGCCCACCTGAGGCAGCTCAGATCCTGTAAATTGCTCTGCCCTGCCCTATCCAGTGTGGGGCCAATGGGTGGTGGCAGTGATAGGCTTTCCCAAGGCCAGAAGCCAACGTGGATGAAGCCCCCACGCTTCTGCTTCTGGCCCTGCACACCTACTGGGCAGGGTCCTGGCTGCTGTGGCTAAGGCTGGTCAGCACCCACAGGTTAGGGGTCTTTCTGAGCCAGGCCACGCTGGGCAACGGTAGGAGGTTCTTAGAGCTGCAGCTGGCATGACCCCCATCCTTCAGAGCTCCCAATCTGATTCACTAAATTACCTTTCTATCCATGAACTCGGCCCCCACGGTTGGGACACTCCATAGTCTGCTGGTTGAAGGACCCAGTGGGAGAGATGCCTGCTCTGTCCTGTCTGACCCGCGATCTCTCAGCCCCTGACACCGCCCACCCCACCTGTGCTCTGCACACCCTCCCTGGGTGACCTCCCGTGAGTATGTGAACCATCCACAAATCCTCTGCTGAGCTCCACACACGTGGGCACAGTGTGCTTGGGCAGGCCACACAAAATGCCCCGGATCCAATGAGAATCAGAGTCACTAACCTTGGTGGGCACTTTCAACATACCAGGCTCTTTGCAACTGGGTCGTATGCATTTTCTCATTTAATTCTCACAAGGATCTTATGAAATAGACACTATTTTAAACTTTTATGTTGTGAAATAAAACATACATACAGAAAAATGTACAAAAACAAAACATACAACTCAATGAAGGATCACAAAGCAAACAACTGCATAGCACGTTTGGGTCAAGACGTAGAATGTGCCAGCACCCAGAACCCACCCCGACCCTCCAAATCACTACTCTTTCCCTTTCTCCAGAGTTAACTACTCTCCTGGCTTGAATGGTAATTGCTTCCCTGCTTTTCTTTATATTTTTATACTTTTATTGCCTAATCATGCATCTATAAAATTTGTTTAGTTTATCCTGTTTTTGGAATTCTACATAGTTAGACTTACTCAGAAGGCTTTTTTTTTTTTTTTTGAGGAAGACTGGCCCTGAGCTAACATCCATGCCCATCTTCCTCTACTTTATATGTGGGAGGCCTGCCACAGCATGGCTTGCCAAGCGATGCCGTGTCCACAGCTGGGATCCGAACTGGGGAACCCTGGGCCGCCAAAGTGGAACATGCGACCTTAACCGCTGCGCCACTGGGCCGGGCCTGTCAGAATGCATTTTAAATATCTTCCTTTTACTGTGTAGCTCATCTGTTTACTCTCTTACTCCTATCTGTTGTCAAAAAGCAGCTCTTCATTTCAAGCAGTCAAATCTATCACCATTTTCTTTATTTAGGGCTTTTTGTGTCCTATTTTAAAAAATCCTTTCTTACCCCAAGGTTATAGAGAAACTCTCTTCTATTATCTTTCAGATACTGTGTTGTCTTCCAAATTTAGATCTACAATTCACCTCCAATTGTTTTTGGGGTTTGGTGTAAAGTAGGAGCCTAACTTCCTGTATTTCCATATCGATATTTAATTTTCCAGAGCTGTTTATTGAAAAAATTGCCTTTCCTCAGTGCTCTCGTGCTTCAGATCTTCTCATCTCAACTTTTATTCTGGGCGTGGCCGACAGCCCTTGCTTCAGGCGCTTTGCACACTTCCTGCTTTATGCCCTGGGGCCCTTGGTATCACACACATCCAGCTGGACACGTGAGGGAGTTAACATTATGCGTGGACTGCTTAACTAGCGGGCACAGGAACTGGCGGCTAAGCGCTTCTGTCTTCTGCCTTGAGTGGAAAATTCTGAAATGTATTCTACATGGCTTCTCAGAGGGTCTCAGTTGGCTTGAGCCCCAGAAAGCCCACCGCAGAGAGCAGCTCAATCGTTTCCTCTTGTACTGGCTTTTTCTTCTTCTCTGTTTCAATCTGCCTAGTCCCCTAGTTTCTGTCCCCTTGAGAGCACTTCCCAAAATAAACTGCTCACACTTCTGGAGGGAACCCAAGCTAAGAGAATTGGTACTGGAAGTGACTCAAGAAAGCGGTCCCTTAGGATGGGACCATGCACTGGTCAGGCTGCAATAAAGACCCCTCTGCTGGGGGTAAGTAGGATGGCGACAATCCCTGGCATGCAATAGCAACATGACTATTCATATTTTCTCCTATGATGGATTCAGCGGAGATTCAGGTACAAGGTGATGCCTTGGCTTACGTGCATTGATGACACTTGAAAGACACGAGGCAATGGGAATCATGAGAATTGTGCTGTTGGTGGCTTTCTGTTAACTGCTTTGGAGGGCTTGAAAGGAGAAAATGCAGGCTCAGGTTAGCCAACCATCAACTCAAGGCAGGCTATGAAAGTCAGAAGGCATCCAAGGTGGCGACCACTGCAGAAGAGGCATTCAACACCAGGTAGACAACACGGCTTGTCTAGGGGAGGGCATCCAGCCTCTGTCCTAAGCCACTCTGGTGACTGTGCAATTGGTCCATGAGCAGAGTAGCCATAGGCAGAGCTGAAGCCTGTGCCTGGGCGCAACAGAATGGGCTCCCTCTCACCACGGCTGAAATATCACTGCTGCTGCTGAATGCCTGCACTGAATGACCTTCATGTAGCATTATCCTTTAAGGAGCCTGGTCAAGCTCTTAGTGGCAAGTTGATTACATCGACCACCTTTCATCCTAGAGGGAGCTGTAATTTATGCTATTCCAGACATGGGTTTGCCTTCCCTACCTGCAGTACCTCTGCCAGGAGCATCTTGCAAGGGCTTGCAGAATGCATCTGATTTGCAAGGGATCTCACACAACATCTCTTCAGACCAAGGGATTCTTTTATGGCAAAGGAGACGCAACGTGATGAAATTATATACCATAATATCTGAAAGCAGGCGACCTAACAGAGCATGGGGTGGACTGTCATATTCTTAGATAAGCTGCCCACTAAGGACAACCCCCTGAGAGGTTGGAGTGATAGCCTCCGGGTGGAACCTATAGGTGCTATACGGCACTGCCTCCCCTATAGTTGGAATTCATGGATTAGGGAAGCAAAAGGTGGCAGTAGAAGTGGCCCCTCTCACTATTACCCCAGAGATCTGCTTGGGAACCTGTACTTCTCATTTTTTCACACTTTGTCTCAGCTGGATGAGAAATTTTGATTCATGGGTGTCAGGGAAATGCTGGGGGACCCAGTAAGGGTTCCGGTGAATTTGAAACTATGATTACCACCTATTTATTTTGGGCTTTTCTTGCCAGTGAAACAGCAGCAAGGGGTGGGGATAATTGACCTTGATGATCATGAGAGCTAGGAGCTATTAGAATGAGGTTGGAGCTAGGAGCTGTTATAATGCGGTTGTGGAGGAGTATGTCTAGACCTTTAGGGATTTATTGGGAACTATTTCTTTTTTTTTTTTTTTTGAGGAAGATTAGCCCTGAGCTAACATCTGCCAATCCTCTTTTTGCTGAGGAAGACTGGCCCTGAGCTAACATCCATGCCCATCTTCCTCTACTTTACTTGTGGCATGCCTGCCACAGCATGGTGTGCCAAGCTGTGCCACGTCCACACCTGGGATCTGAACCGGAGAACCCCGGGCAGCCGAAGCCGAACGTGTGAACTTAACCGCTGCGCCACCAGCCCGCCCCTGGGAACTATTTCTCAATGTTTCCACATCCAATGATAATTGTGAATGGATAAATGCAGCAACTATGGCCTGACAGGGGTATGGCAACTCAGAGATATGGCTTCTCAGGAACGGAGGTCTGGGTCTCTCCACCATGTCAAGTTTCTGGCCACTGGTGAGGGAAATCTAGAATGGAGAAGGGAGATGATGAATATCATTGTGGTTCTGGGACCAGTTAAAGCAGTGTGTGTTTCGCTAACCCTCCTTTATGAAGTCTTCAGTAAGGACTGTGGCCAAGCAGCATTTCAAGGCTTTGTGATGGATGGTAACAATGGAAGACATGACTGGATTGGAGAGCTGAAAGAGCTGGACTGTACGGGACATTCTTGTGCCCACTTTATAGCTTGCAGCCCCAACCAGTTTCAAAGAGGTGTAACCTGGGACACCTTGTCTTAGTATAATTGCATATGTCTTGCTTTCTGCCCCAGGGCTTGCTCGGCACCCAAGCATTCACAGAGCTCGAAGTGCAAGGGACTCTTAATGGCGCATGGGGCAACTCTTGAGCAGTCGGGGACAAGAACTGGTGGATAAATACTCCCTTATTCCACTTCTTGGGCTGACAATTCTGAGGCATGTTCTACACAGCTCCTCAGAGGGTCCCCGGGGATCAAGTCCCAGTCACTCACAATGATGACCAACTCTGCATTGGTTTTTTTCTTCTTCCTTCTGTCAGTCTTCTCAATCGTGCCTTCCTGTTTTCTGGGACCACCCCCAAAATAAAATACCTGCATGCAAGCTCTGTCTCAGCTCTGCTTTCTCTGGAACTCACCATTAGACACTTGGGTAATTTAGAGGTGTACTTTTAAATTTCCAAATATATGGGAATTTCCTAGTTATCTTCTTTGTTATTGATTTCTACCTTATTTGAATTGTAATTAGAAAACATGCTCTGATAATTTCAATCCTCTGAAATGTGTAAGACTACTTTATGGCCCAGTATATAATTTTTGTAAATGTCTCATATACTTAAAACTAACTTGCAATCTGCAATTAGATACAGTTTTCCATGTGCCCTGATATGCTTATAAACGTTTAACTGCCTTGCTGGGGCGAGGGCGGGTGGTGAGGGAGGGGGAGGGAATAAAATCTTGATTTGTAACATTTGCCTTCCGTGGTAAAAATTCTCCCACCACGGTCAACTTCAAGCTACCAATGTGATATCAACCAGATTACAAAATTCTTGAAAATTTAAAAATCGGCTCTCATAAGCAGATACAAACCAACTCATATCATACCATATAGGCACATCATTGCGACTATGTATGTCCATAAGGTTAACTTGGTTAAATCTTCTATGTCCTTACTGATTATTTGTCTGACGGTTCTATCAGTTTCTGTCGAAAAGTGTGTTAAAATCTCCCACTATTTTTAGATTTCACTATTTCTCTTTGCACATCTGTCAATTTTTGCTTTATTTTTTTTAAGACAATGCGATTCGGTTATACAAATTTAGAAGCGGTATATCTTCCTGGTGAAGTTAACTTTTTATTGCTGTGACGAGTTCCTCTTTGTTTTGAGGAATGGTTCTCACCTTAAAGTCCTCTTTGCCTGATGTTACTACCCCTATACCAACTTTTGGTTGCAGGCTGTGTCCTTCGTTTGTAAGCTATGTCCTTTGCTATCTTCTTACATTTAACGTTTATGTATCATTATGTTTTACATTTTTCTCATAGAAACACAATATAGCTAGATTTAAAAAATAGAATAAGAATGTTTATCTTTTAATTGACGATTAAATTTACTTAATGTAAATGTATAGATTCTAAAATTTATTATTTTACTATGTGCTTTTTATTTGTCCTTTTAGTTCTACGTTTTTTTTTTCTCCTGAGAAAGACTTGCCCTGAGCTAACATCTGTTGTCAATCTTCCTCTTTTTTGCTTCAGAAAGATTCACCCTGAGCTAACACCTGTGCCAATCTTCCTCTCTTTTGTATGTGGGTCGTCACCACAGCATGGCCACCGATGAGTGGTGTAGGTCCATGCCTGAGAACTAAACCCAGGCTGCCGAAGCAGAGGGCACTGAACTTAACCACTAGTCCATGGGGCCGGCCCCTCTGTGTTTCTTACTTTCTTTTTTTTAACCTGTTTTCTTGCCTACTTTTTGATTGCTTATTTTTACTTTACTTCATTTTTCCTCCTCTGTTAGTTTGACATTTAGACACACTTTATCATTCTTTCAGTGGTTGCCCCAGAGATCGCAATATGTAACAGACTTATGAAAGTCTAAACATCAAGAAGGCAAAAACCATGACTAAAGAACTACACAACTTTGATGTAGACAGCGAAGACACTGAAATTGTTAAAGATTTTGTTTCTCTTGGTTCCGCCATCAATTTAAATGGAGACTGCAGCCAAGAAATCAAGAGACGACTGAGACTTGCAAGGGCAGCAATGAAAGAAATAGGAAAGATCACCAAGTGCAAGGAAGTGTCATTAGAGACCAAGGTCAAGATTATCCACACCCTCATATTCCCAATTACTAAGTACGGGTGCGAAAACTAGACAGTGAGGAAGTCCAATGAGAGAAAAATGGATTCATTTGAAAGATGGTGTTGGAGGAGAGCTCAGTGGATGCCCTGGACTGCCAGAAAGACGGACGAGTGGGTCCTAGAGCAAATTAAGCCTTGAACAATCGCTGGAGGCAAAAATGATAAAACAGAGGCTGTCCTGCTTTGGGTACCTCATGAGAAGCCAGGATTCTTATGGTGGGAAAAGTAGAAGCCATCAAGAAAAGAAGACCAAATATGAGATGGATTGACTCCATAAAGGAAGCCATAGGCATGAGTCTACAGGAGCTGAGTAGGGCTGCCGAGGACAGGGCATCGTGGACATCACTCACTCATAGTGTCACCAGGAGTTGGAGCACACTTGACGGCATGTGACAACAAACTTAAATGGTTTTACCCTTTTTAGGACAAGCAAAGACCTTAGCACACCTGAAGTTTTTGTTTATTCCACTTGGAGTTTGTGAGGTTTCTTGAATTTGTGACTTGATATCCTTCATCACTTTTTCAGCTATTATTCCTTCAAATATTGCTTCTGTTCCCTTCTCTCTTTACTCTGCTTCTGGGACTCCAATTTCATGTATGTTAGAAGGTATATCATAACTTGTATCCTCCATGTATTGTATCTACACTCTTGTAATTTGCATACTTTTATTTCTCTATGTTTCATTCTGCATCTTTTCTTTTTCTTCTTTTTTTTTTAAAGATTTTGTTTTTTCCTTTTTCTCCCCCAAGCCCCCCGGTACATAGTTGTATATTCTTTGTTGTGGGTCCTTCTAGTTGTGGCATGTGGGATGCCACCTCAGCGTGGTTTGATGAGCAGTGTCATGTCCATGCCCAAGATCCGAACCAACGAAACCCTGGGCCACCTGCAGCGGAGTGCACGAACTTAACCACTCGGCCACGGGGCCAGCCCCTCTTTTGTTCTGATATATATTCCAATTGACCAATACTCTCTTCATATGTATATAATTTGTGTGAAATCCATCCATCAAATTCTTAATTTAACTTATTTTATTTTTTATTCTAAATAGTTTCATTCTTTTTCAAATTTGCTATGCCTTTTTTATAGTTTCCAGTTTTCTGCTGAAGTTCTTGATCTCCTCTTATATAGCAAACATATTAAAAATTTTTTTTTGTGGTGACAACTCCAATATCTGGAGGCCCTGTGGATCTGTCTCTATTCTCTGCTGTTTCTTCTGGATTTCCTCCTTGATATCTTGTCTCCTAGTGTGCCTGGCTGTTTTTTAATGGGTATTTAGGGTTATGTTAACTACTTCCAGAGAGGATTTAAATTTGCTTCTGCCAGGATACACATTGCTAGTGCTTGAGAGTTTTAGCAGTCCATGATTACCTTAATTCAATTTCAGGAATTGAGATAATTGGAAGCTGGACTTCAATCCATGTGAAGGCTGATCTATTTCTGGTTCACTCCGACCCCTAGGATGCAGCCTTCTGTGGTTTTCATAGGGACCCCTGTCTTGGCAGGTACTATATTCAAATAATTGTTCCCTAGCCCAACAAGACTGTCAAAAGGCTGCTCAGGCCCTCAGACATTCATTGACTTCTTCCAAATTGGCAAACAGCTCCAGGAAAATGTGGTCAGAAATGCTAGGCTCACTTCTCTGGACTTCTGTCTTCTCTCAGAACTTAGCCTTATAATTTGTCACTACTTTCTTAACACCCCAATGCTTAAAGAAGATTTAAAAAATATTTTGGCTAGTTTTCATTACTTCTTCAGTGGGGAGGTTGGTTGAGTTACTTGATGTGTCATTACCGGGAATGAAAGTCTTAGCAGTAGATACTATTTAAAGAAAAATTTTTAAAATTTGAGTTCATAATAGTTTACATCACTGTGAAATTTCAGTTGTACATTATTTCTTGTCTGTCACCACATAAGTGCTCCCCTTCACCCCCTGTGCCCACCCCCCACCCCCGTTTCACTGGTAATCACTGAACTGTTTTCTTTGTCCATGTGTTTGTTTATATTCCATATATGAATGAAATCATCTGGTGTTTGTCTTCCTCAGTCTGGCTTATTTCGCTCAGCATTATTCCCTTCAGGTCCATCCATGTTGTTGCAAATGGGATGATTTTGTCTTTTTTTATGGCTGAGTGTATTCCATTGCATATATATACGCCACATCTTCTTTATCCAATCATCAGTCGATGGGCACTTGGGTTCTTTCAATGTCTTGGCCATTGTGGATAGTGCTGCAATGAACATAGGGGTACATATGTTACTTTGGGTTGTTGATTTCAAGTTGTTTGGGTAGATACTCAGTAGTGGGATAGTTAGGTCATATGGTATTTCTATTTTTAGTTTTTTGAGGAATCTCCATGCTGTTTTCCATAGTGGCTGTACCAGTTTGCATTCCCACCAGCAGTGTGTGAGGGTTCCTTTTTCTCTACATCCTCTCCAACATTTCTTATTTTTAGTTTTAGTGATTATAGCCATGTTAACAGGAGTAAAGTGGTATCTTAGTGTAGTTTTGATTTGCATTTCCCTGATGATTAGCGGTGTTGAACATCTTCTCATCTTCTCATGTGTTTATTGGCTGTCTGTATCTCTTCTTTGGAAAAGTGTCTGTTCATCTCCTCTGCCCATTTTTTAATCGGGCTGTTTGTTTTTTTGTTGTTCAGTGGTAGATACTATTTTTTAGTCTCTATTTTTCAGATAAAGAAACTGGGCTCAGAGAGGTTAAATAACTTGCCCAAGGTCACATGGCAGTAAATGATGGGGCTGGAATAATAACGTAGAGTCGGACTCGAAAGACTGTGTTCTTAATTACTATGCTATAATTCTGCCAGGCAACCCAACTCCTTAGCTTAAAGTTCTTTTTTTTTCCCTAAAGATTGACACCTGAGCTAACAACTGTTGCCAATCTATTTTTTTTTCTTTCGGCTTTTTTTCCCCAAATTCCCCCAGTACATAGTTGTATATTTTAGTTGTGGGTCCTTCCAGCTGTGGCATGTGGGACGCCGCCTCAACACAGCCTGATGAGCGGTGCCATGTCCGTGCCCAGGATCCGAACCAGAGAAACCCTGGGCCGCTGCAGCAGAGCACGTGAGCTTAACCACTTGGCCACTGGGCCGGACCCTGGCTTAAAGTTTTTGATGTATTGGACCCTGCCTCCTCCCTGAAGCTTGCCTATCTCTCTCTTCTCCATCGCCCAAGGCACCCCCAGAACCCAGCCACGACTCTTTGGCTCCTCCTTTGGCCTCATTCCACTCCATGTAGGTCTCTATCCAGGGGCAGGGCAGGACTATGCAGAGGAGAAGAGAGGGTCAGGTGTGATCAGGGCACAGTGAGATGGGGGCAGGCTTGGCCATTGCCTCCCCTTCCTGGGGCTCTGGGTAGCAGCTGAATTTGCATGAGCTTTATTTGGAAGCCTTCCACCCTTTGCTGACTCATATGCAGCTTGGGTCAACTCACATTCCTATATTTGTACCTACGTCTCTTAAAGCTGCTGCAGAGTGGGAGGGGGCCACGTGAGGGACCTAATAATTCTCCCTGCTGAATTTCCTTGTGGGGACATCTCTGTCTCACTGGCTGGCCCAGATAATCTTGGACCAGGAATGTGGTCCACTCCTCTTCACTTCCCTGGCAGCCCCAATGTGATCAGCAGGGCCTGCACCCTTGTCCTTAAGAGCCTCCCAGCCAACTTCACAAGGAAAAGAGACCATCAGTCATGAAGGCTGCATGGACCGCCCCCTCTTTCCCCTCTGGTGTTTGAAATTCACACCTCCCCCTTTCATCCTGTCTCGCAGCTATAAAGACCTTAAGCTTTGGAAGTACAGCAACTTTGGTTTGAATCCTGGATCTGCCATTTACAGGTTATTTGACCCTGAGTAAGTCATCAATCTTTCTAAACCTTAATTCCTTATCTCTAAAATGGGAATAATTACACTCTTCTCATGGAACGCTGTAAGAGCCAGTTAAGATAAAATGTGTGAACAAGACACAAGCTGGAATTCAGCTAATGGAGGCTGGTGTATAATTGTCACCCTTGCCAAGGACAAGCCTGCCACCTGGGCTCTGCATCCTATTTCCCAGGACTCTCCAGAACCAGCTCCCCCAGTGACTTCTTTTCCTGGTGTTCTCGCTCTCTCCTTCAGCATATAAACGTGCCTCGTCTCCCCAGCCTCTACATCCTTTTCCAGGGACTCTTGCTTCCCTTCACCATCAAACTTTTGCTTTCTAAAAATTTTAATTGTCGATATAAAAACTAGTCTTAAGAAGACAGAATATGAAATAATTCGCATGTACCCATCACCCAGCTTTAACAATTAGCAACATTTTTTTCCATGTCTGCCCTCCCTGCCCGCCTGCTGGAGTCTTGTAAATCACATTCCAGATACCATAATTGCTTCATCTGTAAATGCTTCCGGCTGTATCCCTAACAAAGAAGAACCTTAAAAAATCCACAATACCACTATCACACCTAACAAAATTAACAATAGTTCCTTAGTATCATCTAATACCCAGTCAACATTTTAATTTTCCCAATTGTCTCAAAAAAAATTTTTTTTACAGTTGGATTATTACATTTATTTCCTATGTCTTATCTACATTGCTTCTCCTCCTCTCTTTCTTTTCCATGACAATTATTTGTCGAAGAAACAAAGGTTTTTTTCCTATAGAATTTCTCAGTTCTGGATTTGGCCAAATGCATTTTTTTTAGTGTCCTTTGATATGTTCATCCATCCCCCTATTAATGTTAATTTTTTTGGTAAACTCATAGTTAGATCTAGAGACTTCATTAAATTCAAGTTCAATTTTTTAAATTTGTTTCATAAGAGATGCTGTGTTCTTTCCATCATCTCACCTCAGGATCCCTGTCGTGTCTGGTTATCCTACTTCTAGCCATGTTAGGGTCGATTGTAGGTGAGAAGTTGGCAGTCTAACCTATCCATTATAAATCTCTGAAAGCCTTACCTAAAGGATTTTGTAATGGTTGTTCCTGGATCCATTATTTCATTGAATGCTACAAAATGTTGAATTTCTAATTAATTCGTTCTTTATGCATTTATTAGCTGCTATGTTTCCTTTTTTCTTTTTAAGATTTTCTTTTTTTTTTCCTTTTTTCTCCCCAAAGCCCCCCAGTACATAGTTGTATATTCTTCGTTGTGGGTCCTTCTAGTTGTGGCATGTGGGATGCTGCCTCAGTGTGGCCTGATGAGCAGTGCTATGTCTGCACCCAGGATTCGAACCAACGAAACACTGGGCCGCCTGCAGTGGAGCTCGCGAACTTAACCACTTGGCCACAGGGCCAGCCCCTGCTATTTTTCTCTAAAGAACTTTCCTCATTGCCCATTTGGTTATCCTGTATAGAGGATGCTATTGATGCTACAACCCACATCTCTTTGGCTTGACTTTGAATTGGCCATATACACTGACAGCTGCCCACTTCAAGTGTCCGTGTCTCTCTGGTTCCCTAGATATGGTATCACAGTGGCCAAGAATCTCATCCATGGTGGATTGATAAGTCTTCACTTACGTTGTAGCCTAAGGTCTTGAAGCATATGGGGGCAATGGCAATTATATGAATTGTGGAATTGGCTGGCTTTTCTTTACTGCCCTGGAAAACTTGAAGAAAGAGAAGAACAGGCTCAGGGCAATTAATGAAACCCAGCTGCGACAAAGCACCTATATGGCGGCACCTAGAGACCCTCATCTCTAGTAGCTGGAGGAAAGTCTATCCTAAAAATCAGACCCAGCAGGAGAGACTAGAGAGAAAGTAATATTTGAAGAGACACGAGCTGAGAAATTTCTAAAGTTGATGAAAGACACGAAAACACATGTTCAAGAAGCTCAGTAGACCCAAAGCAGGATAAATACAAAGAAAACCATATCTAGACATATTAGAGTCAAACTTCTGAAAACCAAAGATACAAAGAGAAAATTCTAAAACAGCCAGAGAAAAAAAGATACATTAAATTCAGGGGAATGATAAGAGTAACAGCTTACTTCTTCAGAGTAATTATAGAAGCCAGAAGAAATGGAATGACTTTTTTTTTTAAGATTGACACCTGAGCTAACAATGTTGCCAATCTTTCTTTTTCTGCTTTTTCTCCCCAAATCCCCCCAGTATATAGTTGTATATTTTTTATTCTTACTTGTGAGTCCTTTTAGTTGTGGCATGTGGGATGCCGCATCAGTGTGGCCTAATAAACAGTGCCGTGTCTGTGCCCAGGATCCGAACTGATGAGACCCTGGGCCGCTGAAGTGGAGCATGCGAACTTAACCACTTGGCCACGGGGCTGGCCCCTGGAATGACATTTTTAAAGTGCTGAAAGGA
Source organism: Equus asinus (assembly GCF_041296235.1). Classification (NCBI taxonomy): domain Eukaryota; kingdom Metazoa; phylum Chordata; class Mammalia; order Perissodactyla; family Equidae; genus Equus; species Equus asinus. Next base: position 15,956,436 of record NC_091803.1, on the reverse strand, counting down.
AAAAACCCTGCTAACCTAGCAATCTATGCCCAGTGAAAATATTCTTCAAAAATTAAGGCAATAATTTTTAGACAAACAAAAGCTGAAAGATTTTGTCTTCAGCAGACCTGTACTATGAGACCTGCAGGCTGAAGGCAAATAATCCCAAATGCTAGCTTGGACCTTTAGGAAGGCAAGAAGAAGCCTGGAATGGGTAAATAAATGGAAAAAGTTAAAGACATGGAAAACAGCCTTGCAGTTCCTCAAAAAATTAAACATAGGGGCCAGCCGGGTGTCACAGAGGTTAAGTGTGCACGTTCCGCTTCTACGGCCTGGGGTTCTCAGGTTCGGATCCCAGGTGCAGACATGGCACTGCGTGGCAAGCCATGCTGTGGTAGGCGTCCCACATATAAAGTAGAGGACCATGGGCATGGATGTTAGCTCAGGGTCAGTCTTCCTCAGAAAAAAGAGGAGGATTGGCAGATGTTAGCTCAGGGCTAATCTTCCTCCAAAAAAAAAAGAAAATTAAACATAGAGTTACCATATGATCCAGAAATTCAATTTCTGGGTATATATCTAAAAGAAGTGAAAGCACGGATTTAGACAGATACTTGAATTCCAGTGTTCAAAGCAGCATTATTCATAATAGCCAAAAGGTGGAAATGACCCAATGTCCATTGATAGATGAATGGATAAACAAATGTGGATGTACATACAGTGGAATATTATTCAGCCTTAAAAAGGAAAGAAATTCTGATACTGCTACAACATGGATAAATCTTAAAAACACTAAAATAAGGCAGACACAAAAGGCAAATATTGTATGATTCTACTTATATGAGGTCCCTAGAGTAGTCAAATTCATAGAGACAAAAAGTAGAAGGGTGGTTGCCAGGAGCTGGGGGAGTGAGGAAGGAGGAGTTAGTGTTTAGTGGGGACAGAAGTTCAGTCTGGGAAGATAGAAAAGTTTTGAAAGTTGATGGTGGTGATGGTTGCACGACAGTGTGAATGTAGTTAATGCCACTAAACAGTACGCTTAAAAATGGTTAAAATGGTAAATCTCATATTTTGTATATGTTACCACAATAAAACAATTAAAAAGACTATTAACTGTTTGAGACAACAATAATAACAGTGTGTGCTGGGCTCTCTAACCTACGCAGAAGTAAACTATATGACAACACAAAGGGTCGGGGGCAAGGACGAGAGAACGGAATGATACTATTGTAAGGTTCTCACATCTTTCCTGACGTGGTAAAAGACTAATGCAAGGTACATTGTACCGAGGTAAAAGGCATATTATAATCTCCAGATTAGCCATGAGGAAAAATATGAAAAGGCATAACCAAAATATAAGTAACATAGTAACAAGAAAGGTATAACATAATAAAGGTGTAACAGAAGAGATACAGTAGAATAATAAAAGTAATACTTGATTTATCCAAAAGATTAAAGGAAAGGAAGAACAAAAAACAGATGCAGCAAATGGAAAACAGGTAATAAGATGATAATCCCATTAAATTTAGTGTCCCAAACGCGCCAATCTCCAAAAGACAGAGGTGGTCCAACTGGAATTAGAAAAACCAAGAACAAAACAATTATATGCTTTTTACAAGCAATGCACTTTTTTAACGCTACTTATTTATTTACTTATTTAAAAAATTGGTAAAGCTGATTCTTCTTCTTTTTTTTTTTTGGTGAGGAAGATTGGCCCTGAGCTAACATCTGTTGCCAATCTTCCTCTTTCTTGTATTTTTCTCCCCAAAGTCCCAGTAGATAGTTGTATATCCTAGTTGTAAGTCCTTCTAGTTCTTCTATGTGGGATGCCTCCACAGCATGGCTTGATGGGCAGTGTGTAGGTCCATGCCCAGGATCTGAAGAAGTAAACCCCAGGCTGCCAAAGCAGAGTGCACAAACTTAACCACACTGCCATGGGGCCAGTCCCTACAAGCAACACACTTTACATATAAGGACATAGAGAGATTGAAAATATAAAAATACACTAAGATATACCCTACAAATACCAATTATAAGAAAGCTGGGGTGGCTAGATCAACAACAAAGCAGATTGTAAGACAAAGAGTACTACCAGAGATAAAGAGGGACCTTTCTTAATGGTAAAAGGGTCAATTCAACAAAAAGACATAACAGTCCTAAATGTATATGGGTCTAATAACAGTACTTCAAAGTACAAAGAGAAAAAACTGGCACAGCTAACATGAGAAATAGGCAAACACAATCGTATTTGGAAATTTTAAGACGGCTCCCTTGGCAATTGATTAAAAAGAAGTAGACAAAAACAGTAATGAGGATATAGAAAACTTGAACAATACTCTCAATTAACTTGACCTAACTGACATTTATAGAACATTCCATCCGACAACAGCAGAGTACACATTCTCAAGTGCACGTAGGACAGTCACCAAGATAGATCACGTGCTTGGATCATAAAACAATCTCTCCATTTCAAAACATTGAAATCATACTGAGTATATCTTCTGACCACAGTGGAATCAAAGTAGAAATCAACCACAAAAGGATAACTGGAAAATCCCTAACTGTTGGGAAATTAAGTAGAGCAGCTCTTGGTAGGCTACCAGTTACTGGAAGAAATTGAGTACTGTCCATGGAAGTCATGGTCTATGCAACTGGAGGGGCTGTCAGGAGCTGGATGTTGTTAGATCCACCAGCTCACAAAGTTGGGTGGGCACAGGGCAATCACTGTATGATGGAAATGGTGCATTTGGGATCCGATTCAAGCAGGTCCAGAGGACACAGGTAAAAGAAATGAATAGAAAGCCCACTTTTATTCTGGTGCACTGGCACCTCTCAGTGTTCATCTGTGTAGGAAGGGGTGGGCAGCATCAAGATCAGCTGATGGGGGAAGAAAAATTTGGGTCTAGTTCAAAGAAGGTTGGCTTGATATGTTGGTGCGAGCCAAAAATGGACTTCTGCTCCACTAACAGCCTTACTCATGGGTAGCCCTAAAGGAGGATGGGGGATAAAAATCCTCCCAGCAGGCAGAACTTTGAGCAGTAGAGGGGCCAGCAAGTCTGTGTTCAGGGAGAAGTGTCCTGAGGTCAGGCTGTACGTAGACTCTTGGGCAGTGGTGAATGGCTTGACTGGGAAAGAGATATGAGAATGACGTGTGAGAGTGGATTAAAAATGGTGTGGATTCTTATGTCTCATGCCAATGTCTATCAGAGTACCCCTACTCCAGAGATAGCACCAAACCACAGGATAGTAGGGTGACTTGATTGATAGACGTCAGCCATCCCAGTGCAGGCAGTGGAATAGCCACGAGAGTAGAAACGTAGGCTATGCACAGACCAATAGCACGGGCTCCCACTCACCGAGCTGATCTAGTTACTGCAGTTGCTGAATGTTAAATTTGTCCATAGCAGAAGCCAACACTGAGCCCTTGATATGGTACCATCTCTTGAGGAGACTAAGCCACCATTTGGTGGCAGTTGACTTCTTCCACCCTAGAGGAGGCAGAAATTCATCCTTACTAGGATTGGAAATTATTCTGGATATGGGCTTGCCTTTCCTGTCTATTGTACTTCTCTTAGCTCACAGCAGGTCTGATTTAGGGAACAAAATCTTTGGAACAAGAAGAACATTGTAGAGTGAAGAAGGTGCAAGAGTCGGTGCATAGCTATGGGCTTGACTCCTTCCATATACCACATCGCCCCAAAGCCGTCAGCCTAATAGAACGTGATACACTTCAAGTGATTGACCATTATTTAGCGCTGTACCCAGCAGTTACAATATATGGGTCTTGGAACCACTGGGTGGAAGTGAAATTAACTCTTCCCACCATTAGTGACCAGTGCCCAGTTTGGTAAATTTCTTCTTCCTGTCCCTGTGCCATTAAGCTCTTCTGGGTTAAAGGTCCTAGTTTCCATATGGGTGGGAAATGCTTTCACCAAGAGTTCCACAGAACATAAAGGTACAACTGTTTCGGTCATTGTGGATTCCTTGTGCCAGTAGAGGAACAAGCAAAGAGTGGAATACTATTGTGATGCATGCAATTGATTCTGATTAACATGAGGAGCTATAGTTGCTGCTACACAATGGGACAGGGAGGAACGTGTCTAGGATTTGGGGATTCATTGGGGTGCCTCTTGGTGCTTCTGTACCAGGTGGTAACAGTAAACAGGCAAGCGCAGCAACCAAAACCTAACAAGGGCAAGGTACCCAGGGGTGAGACTTCTCAGGGATGAACGTCTAGTATCGTCACACCTGGACCAGCGGAAGTGCAGGATGAATGTGAGAGGAATCTAGAATGGATGGTAGAGGAGGGAAACGATTCACACTGTGGGTCCAGGACCACTGCAGCGGTGGGGGCTGTAACTAATCTTCCTGCTTTACAGCTTTAAAGGTTGTGGCTGGCCACCATCTTGAAGCTTAAAAGAGTGGATTTAACATATGATATGATTGCATTTGAGAGGTGCAAGGAAGGGTGGACCATGGCCAACATTGTTGATGCCCAGCCCCGTAGCCCCTTAGTCTACTTTGAGTTCACCTGTTGTCATGGGGTGACAGGTTAGGTACATGCTGAAAACTTCCCAACTAAGACACCCTTCTTTGACGTCGGGGGACTTTCTCTGGGACCACAGGAGCTTTCTCAGCCCATGTGGAGGGCAGCCCAGAAGTGTTGGGGATTTAGTACTCTCAGCGACCATCTTTAACCAGTAGAGGACAGGATCGGTGGCCAAATACACCAGCTTCCTTATAGACCGGTGAGATCATGTTAGAAAAACACAGAAGCCAACTAGAGACACGTTCGACCCAATACCCAGAGGGTCCCTAGCAGGATTAAGCCCCAGTTGCCCATGACAATGATCTGGTCTCTGATGCACTCCTTATTGGCTTCTCTCCCTTCTCTGTCTCACCTTTCCCAGCTATTCACTTATGCTTCCCGGCATTACCTCCCAAATGAACTACCTGCCACTCAAGTTCTAATTAAAGGATCCGCTTTTGGAACCCAAACTAAGACACTCTGAAAGAGAGTTGGAACAGAAAAGGCAGCACAAAAGAAAAGAAAAGAAAAGAAAACGCAGCATACATACATATTTTTCCCTTTATTTATCCATTTTCAAAAAATGAGTTGGTGCTCCACAGCCTCCAAAGGTGACCAGTGAAATCTCTTTCTTTAGTGTCATTACTAATTAATGGATTTTAATACATTTCCCATTTTTTAAATCAACTTGATTTTTCAGAACGGTTTTAGATGTCCAAAAAAATTGAAAAAATCAAACAGAGTTTCTCCTATTATTAATATCTTACACTAACTAGCATGGTATATTTGTTATAATTAATGACCAATATTGATACATTATTATTAACTAAAGTCCAGACTATTCAGATTTCCTTAATTTTTACCTAATGTCCTTTTTTTCTTCCAGGATCCCATCCAGGACACCACATTACATTTCATTGTCACGTCTCCTTAGGTTCCTCTTGGCTGTGACAATTTCCCAGACTTTGTTTTTGATGACCTTGGCAGTTTTGAGGAGTCCTGGTCAGATATCTTGCAGAATGTCACTCTATTGGGATTTGTCTGATGCTTTGCTCACGATTAGACTGGGGTTACACGTGATGTTCATTGCGGCCATCTTTCTTTTTTGAGGATCAAGTTGTCACGTTTTGGGCCAGTAGGAGCCCCTTCAAGCTGGCTCCTGTGTCCTTTTGCAAAGACCCTAGTAGTCTTTAATTTTATCTTTGCTTTCTGACATGATAAGACTTTTCTAGGCTTATCTTCTATGTTTCCTGCCACAAATCTGGAAACAGGCATTTCCCCAGAGGGCCCTGATTTCTTCTAGCGGGAAATGGTATTTAGAGACCATAGTCAGGCAGCAGGGATGCAATTGCTCTTGGGCTGTTGGCACAATTTCTGTAAGTTTTCAGTGGACAAAGCTGGAAAATAAGTATTTCAGAAAGTGAAAAAAATCATGAGCACATTCCCCTTTAAATTTAAAATCATAAAGTTTGAAGGTAACTTCTTTGATTTAATATTTGTATCTCTTTTCCTGCATCTCGGCTCCTAATAATGTTAACCCAATTACTTATTTGTTCTCCATACTATATGTAAAATAAATTCAAAATGGCGATATCAATATTATTGCTAACAATATGATTGTGAGCGCTGCTTAAGATTTCCTTGTAGTTCTTTTGGCCTTAGGCTATAGTCCTCTAGGAAGGTGCTCTCAAATGACTGCGCTTAATTATGCCACTGACTTGACATAGAGTCAAGATATTTGTTTCACTTTTGTCCATCTTTAGGAATTACTTTGTTGTGTTTTTTCTTTTTCATGGCTTTACAGGGAAACGGAAAACAGACTTAACTTGGTAGCCCTGAGTGCTTGCTGAAAGAGCCCTTCTTACTCTCAGTTCGCGAAGGAAGCACTCTCCAACGTTGATGAAACTTACCCTGTGCCCTCAGTCCAGACTTCAGCCTCCAGAGATGCGGTTTCTCTGAGGTGGGCAGTAAGGGCGGTCGATGGAGGTTCAGAGGAGAATTTAGCCTCAGCCCAGATACAACTATGACTCAAAATTGCTGTGCAGAACAGAACAAAACAAAACAAAATCACTGTGCTCTATGTGAGAAGATACGCTCTCTGAAACATGTAACATCATTTTCATATTTCAAGGTGGAAATCTAGAAGATCCGATAGCAAAGATTTGAATGATAAAAAGTTATCCGCTGGGTAATCTTTCCCCTGTCACGGGATGAAGACTTAGGCAGGAGCCATGGTCCTTCAGCTTGCTCCTAACGGGTCCTCTCATCACTGTAAGTGACAAAACAGAGTCCCAATTCAGACCGAGTTATGACTCAACTTCAAACTCACTGAAGGGTATCAAGCAAGGCTGACAGATTTGGCTGGTAAAGAAACAAGAAGACCTTTTTAGATTCAGACAGTTCATCGTTTTCACTTCGACCGAAAGCAACATCAACAAAAGTGTCAGCTCCCTGTGTCCCTTGTTCAACAGGAAGACATCCCAACCAAAGATGACGATGCAACAGAGGGGTGGGGCACCCTAGTGCTGAGGAGCCAATTCCACGCTACAGCCAAGCAGTTGGATAGCCTGCATCTGGACCCTAAGTCGGGAGAAGCAGAAAACCTCATACCTCATTAGAACCAGGAGGGGATGAGAAACTGCGTCATGACAGCCTCCTGGAAGATAGGGAGGCAGCTCCTCACAGTCCTCCTACGTTCTCACGTCTGGGGAGAGCTATAGGGCATTCTGCGAAGGTTCTGGTCAGCTGTGGTTAAGCCTTGCCTACATGGCGCATGTAGAGATGTGCCTGGTCGCCAGGACCCACGGAGGAGCCATTCTCCCTGCAAGGGTTAAGACTTCTCTTCCTTTTCCAGCTAAGGCTGGTGGCAGGAGAGAGTCTTCAGTCCAGGAAGGTGATTGTGGGCAGATTCTGCCCCATCTCCCTGTTTATGTCCTTCCCCACTTATTAGCCACCATTTTGACCCTAGTAAGGTCAAAAAGAGAGGAGGCGGAGACGTAAGGTGACGAGATGTTCCTATGTGGCTGGATGCCTTGGTGTTTTCCGAGCCTCGGCAAAGTCTACAGCTGACTCCTTCTCAGTGGGAACTTTCTCGCGTCCTTCAGAGGATCCAGTGCTGGGTCTCTCTGAGGCACTTCCTGGGATGGGATCCACAGGAAATACTCGTGTCTGCCTTTCCCAGAGAAACTCCAGCAGTGCAGCCTCCTCCGTCCTGAGGCCACGGGCTGCTCTAGCTTTTTCAGTCATGAGCTGGAGAACGGTCCCCGAGTCCTCAACGGCAAGGGAGCCTGTGGAAAGCACCACCCTGACCCTGCCTCCTTGGGAGGGCCTCAGCATGGCTACGGCTCCAGTTCCCCTTCTGCTCTCAACTCTTCCAAATAGTGCTTGAAATAGGGGAGTGGACTCAGCAGACACAGCACTGGCCCATGACCGTTTCCTTTGTAAATCCTGCATTTGATGATCTGCCTCTGGAATTTCACATTTATGGCAATTTTGTCTCAGTGGAAATTTTTAACATCGTGTTACTCACATCGTAAAATATTTATCCCTTTTGCGCATCACAGACTCACGGGCTTTGACAAACTCAACTTAGTCCATTGACCCTGATTTCATTTTTGTTTTAGATGCCTGATTGCCACTCTTTGGCCAGGGGCTATCCCTTTAAGCTGGCCCTTTATTCTTTGTAGTCATGTGTCCCCAGTTAGCCTTGAAAGCAGTCTTGCTTTCTGGCAGCAAGAAGTTTTAGGCCCAGTTTGAGGTTTTCTGCCTCAAACATGGAATCAGCTCCTCTTTCCAAGGAGCCTTGGCCCTGGATCTTCAAACACTGTATTAGAGACCAAAATTTGGGCCATGGGAATGCAGAATTTTACGGTTTCATAGGAGTACTGGGGGCATCGCTGGATGACAGAAGAGAAAAATGATCTTTTATTTCAAAAAAAAAAAGATGGATATTTTAAACAATTATAATTTGCTAAACCCTTCCTTGTGGTGATATAAAAGTCTTTTAATTTATTTTCTCCTCTTTTCTGAGATAGAATCTTTTCCTCTCTCTAATACACAGCGTCTTTTTACCCAATTTCATGTGCTTTACTTTAATGGATTATGCCAAATCCTGTGTTTAAATAACAGTGTCAAAGTTTTGGAAGCTTTAGTTTTCTAAAAGAAAGTTACATCTTATCCAAGAATATTATAAATGATACCCAAAATCGCTTAGTTGTTTTACTGTTTCATTCTTTAGCAGCTCTGTTGAGGTAAAATTGACATACGATAAACTGCGTGTTTGTGGCGTGTGATTTGCTGTTTGGCGTGTGCATGTGAGGCCATCAGCACAATCTAGACGACGGCTGTGGGCACCACCCCAGATCGTTTGCTCCTACACTTTTATAGTCTCTCCCTTTCGCCCCTTTCTACTCTCCTGTCTCCAGGTAACTCTTTTTTTTTTTTTTTTTAACAATTTTATTTTATTTATTTATTTATTTTGAGGAAGATCAGCCCTGAGCTAGCATCTGCTGCCAATCCTCCTCTTTTTGCTGAGGAAGACTGGCCCTGAGCTCACATCCGTGCCCATCTTCCTGTACTTTATATGTGGGACGCCTACCACAGCATGGTGTGCCAAGCGGTGCCGTGTCCGCACCTGGGATCCAAACTGGCGAACCCCGGGCTGCCGAAGCGGAACGTGCGCACTTAACTGCTGCGCCACCGGGCCGGCCCACAGGCAACTCTTGATCTACTTTCTGTCACTATAGAATGTGTTTTCTAGAATTTTCTGGAAATGGAGTCATACAGTATGTACTCTCTTTTTGTCTGCCTACTTTCACTCAGAATATTTATTTTGAGATTCGTCCAAGTTATTGTGTATATCATAGTTCATTCTCTCCCTTTTATTGATGAGCAGTTTTCCATTGTATGGATATAACATAAGCTGTTTGTCTACTCAGTTCAAATATTGAGCTGTTTCCAGTTTTTGGTCATTACAAAAAAGCTGCTATGAACACTCATGTGCAAGTCTTTGCATGGACTATGCTTTCATTTATCTTGACTGAATACCTAGGAGTGGAATAGCTGGATCCTGTGGTATTTACATCTTTAACTTTTTAAGAAGCCATTAAATTGTTTTCCAAAGTGTTTTAAACATTTTACATCCCACCAGCTGAGGATGAGGATTCCAGTTGTTCCACATCCTCACCAACACTTGGTGTGGTCAATCTTTTTAATTTTAGACATTACAATAGGCGGTTTAATTTGCATTCCTTAATGACTCATGATGTTGAGCATCCTCTCATGTGCTTATTTGCATACATCTTCTTTGGTGAAGCGTCATTAAATGCTTGGTAGAATTCATCAGTAAAGCCATCTGGGCCTGGAGTCCTCTTTGTGGGAAGGTTTGTTTTTTTCTTTTAAAGATTTTATTTTTCCTTTTTCTCCCAAAGCTCCCCCAGTACATAGTTGTGTATTTTTAGTTGTGGGTCCTTCTAGTTGTGGCATGTGGGACGCCACCTCAGCGTGGCTTGACGAGCCGTGCCATGTCCGCACCCAGGATTCGAACTGGTGAAATCCTGGGCCACCGAAGCAGAGCGCACGAACTTAACCACTTGGCCATGGGGCCGGCCCCTGTGGGAAGGTTTTCAACTACATTTTCAAATTCATTAATAGATATAGGGCTACCGAGGTTATCTATTTTTTCTTGAATGAACTTTGGCAATTTGTGTCTTTCAAGGAATTTGTCCATTCCATCTAAGTTGTCTTATTTATTGGCATAAAGTTGCTCCTAATATTCCCTTACTACTCTTTAACTATCTGTAGAATCTATAGTGATGTCAACTCTTCCATTCCTGATATTGGTGATTTGTGTCATTTCTCTTTTTTCCTAATCAGTCTTACTAGAGGTTTACCAATGATATTGATCTTTTCAAAGAGCTAGCTTTTGTTTTCATTGATTTTCTCTACTGAGTTCCTCTGATTATTATTTCCATTCTTCTGCTTACTTTGGATTCAGTTTGCTCTTCTTTTCCTAGTTTCTTAAGGTTGAAGCTGAGATAATTGACTTTTCTTCTTTTCTAATATAGACATTTAGTGCTATAAGTATCTCCCAAAATACAGTCATGTGCCACACAACAATGTTTTGGTCAATGATGGACCGCACATATGATGGTGATCTCATAAGATTAGTACTATATAGAGGCAGCCTGGGGTTTGCTGGTTCAGATCCTGGGCGTAGACCTACACACTGCTCATCAAGCCATGCTGTGGTGGCATCCCACATAGAAGAACTAGAAGGACTTACAACTAGGATATACAACTAGGTACTGCGATTTGGGGGGAGAAAAAAAAAGAGGAAGATTGGCAATGGATGTTAGCTCAAGGCCAATCTTCTTCACCAAAAAAACGCATAAAGAAAAAGATTAGTGCCATATAGCCTTGGTGTGTAGTAAGCTGTACCATCTAGGTTTGTGTAAGTACACTCTATGATGCTCACAATATCACCTAATGGTGCATGTCCCAGAACATATCTCCATCATTAAGCAACACAAGACTGTACTGTTTTAGCAGCGTCCCATATCTTCTGATATGTTGTGCTTTCTTTTTCATTCATTTGAAAATACCTTCTAATTTCCTTTTTGACTTATTCTTTGACCTATTTAGGAGTGTGTTATTTAATTTCCAAATATTTGGGGATTTTCCAAGGATCTCTCTGTTATTGATTTTCTAATTTAATTCCATGTAGTCATTGTGTGTGATTTGAATCCTTTTGAATTTACTGAGACGTTTTTTATGGCCCAGAATATGGTCTCTCTTGGTAAATGTTCAATGTACACTTGAGGAAACTGTGTATTCTTCTGTCGTTGATGGAGTGCTCTATAAATGTGAGTCAGGTCAAGTTGGTTGATAGTGTTGTTAAAGTCCGCTATACCCTTGCTGATTTTCTGCCTACTGTCTTATCAGTTATTGAGCGGTACTGAAATCTCTGGTTATCATTTACGAATTTGTCTATTTCTCCTTGTGCTTCTATCAGTTTTTGTTTTATGTATTTTGAATGTGTATTATTAGCTACATAATTGTTTAGGGTTGCTATGTCCTCTTGATTAACTGACCCCTTTATCATTATGAAATGATCTTCTTGATCCTTGGTAAAATTCTTTGTTCTAAAATCTATTTTATCTGATATTAATATAGCCACATCAGCTTCCTTTTGATTAGTAGATAGCATAGTATCTTTTTCTTTCCTTTTACTTTTGACCTATTTCTGTCCCCATTAAATAATCACTTCCCATTCCCTCAACTCCCCAACCCCTGGTATTCTACTTTCTGACTCTGCACATTTGCTTATTTTAGGCACCTCATACACTTCCAAAGTCTTTAATTTTTTGGAAGAGTTTGAGAATTATTGGTGTTAATTCTTCTTTAAGTGTTTGGTAGATTTGCCATAAAGCCACCCGGTCTAGGACTTTTCTTTGTTGGGAGGTTTTTGATTACTGATTCAATCCCTTTACTTGTTATAGCTCTGTTGAGTATTTCTATTTCTTCTTGAGTCACTTTAGGTAATTTGTGTGTTTTAATGAATTTGTCCATTTCTTCTAGGTTGCCTAATTTCTTGATATACAACCTTTCATAGTATTCTCTTATAACCTTCTTTTATGATGTAGGATCAGTAGTAATGTCCCTACTTTCATTTCTTTTTTTTTTTTGAGGAAGATTAGCCCTGAGCTAACATCTGCCGCCAATCCTCCTCTTTTTGCTGAGGATGATTGGCCCTGAGTTAACATCCGTGCCCATCTTCCTTTCCTTTATATGTGGACGTGTCACAGCATGACTTGACAAGTGGTGCATAGGTCCACACCTGGGATCCGAACCAGTAAACCCTGGGCAGGAGGCAGCATTTTCCGGCTTGCTGGCCTGGCTGGTGGCTGGCTGAGGAAGGGAAAACCCACTCCATGCGCTTGGGCCTGGGCGCCCTCCCAGGGAGCCCCTGCACCCTTGGTTTACCCTCTGAGGGAACCCTCCGTCAAATGCATGGGCCCAGACCTAGACTCCCTGTGGACTTGCCTCTGGGTCGAGGACCCCTCCCAGGGGAGTGTGTCAATGGCAGTGGCTTGCCTCTCCATGGCTCTGAGCTCTTTGCCTTGGAGACCTTGGGTAGCCAAAATTACCCTCTGGCTCATATAGGGGCCATCTAGCCCCACTTCTTACCTGAAGGGAGAGCTGGGAGATCTGACAGCATAGGGTTGGATGGTGTGGTCCTGGCAGACCCTGGGAGCCCCTTGCTGGAGACAGTAAGAGGTTTCTTCCTCTTCTCCTGGGGGTGGGGATTGCATTCCGAGTTCTCCACAGCCCCTGCCAGGTGGTTATCCGAGTGAGTCCAGCAGGGGTCGTACCGTCCTCCAAGCCTCAAGCCAGAGATGGCCCCTCGTCCTTCCCCGCGCCCGCTCCCATCAGTCTATTGACAATCTTTCCTCCATCGCTGTCCTCCTCTTCTGCCCTGGGCCAGCCCATCACCCCTCCCCTCCCCAGACTTACCACAGCCTCCCTGGCCCCCTGGACTCATTTTTGCCCCTTCCAATCCATCTCCTTCCCCACCCTTGGGCCCCAGAGTGATCTGTCTAAAATGCAACACTGACCATCTCAGCTGCCTTTTCAAACTGGCTCTGGTTCCCTAACGCTCTCCATGTCTGGCCTGGCATTCAAGGCCTTCTCACTCTTGCTGGTCTCATGTTCCACTCCCTGCCCCTTGCACCTGCAGCCCCTCCTCCCCCATGACCTCATAGTCAGCCAGGGCACACCCTCCCTATGGCCCTAGTGCATGGGCAGCCCTCTGGGTGCCTATCACACTGCGATGGGCCTGCCCGGCTGCCTGCCCAGCTACCCATGGGCCTGGCCTGGCACAGCGCAGGCGCCTGAAATGCTGGTTAAGGAGCAAAGGCAGTCACCTTGAAGGTGCTGCCACCATCTGTGTAACAGCTGTGGTTTCCCCAGAGTCTCACCACGTCTCAGCTTTCTGGAAGCACCACTTTGTGTGACATGCCTGAGGGTCTCACCCTGGGGCCCACACTGTGGAGAGAGCCCCCATTTTCACTTGACCTCCTTGCTGCTGGGCCTTCAGGCCACACCCCTTGGGAGAGCCCAGGGAGGTGGCTGTCATCTTTGCCATTCTCCTCTGAATTCACTTTAACCTGGGAACACCCCAGGAACCTGCCTGATTGCCATCCTTAGGATGCACGCAGACCCTCTCTCACTTTCTCACACTCTGGGTCCCCAATTCAGCAAAGGTGACAGCCACACAGAGCTCTCACCAGCCCCCAGCCTCTGCCCAGCCTGAGCCGGCCCCAGACCCTCGTCTGCTCCGGTGAGGGTGGGATGTGGGCTGGCACTTGGCCAGGCACAGATCTCAAACCACCCGGCCGGGCGCAAGAGCGCAGAGGGGCTCCAGCGGCTCGGATGGAGGTGCTGGAAGCCCAGGGGCCGGCTGCTCTCCGGAGCACCAGCGTGGCCTGTCTCCCTCTCCGTGGGGGTAGCAGGAGTGCTGCTCAGTCACTTCCCATTATTTCGTGAGGCAGGACTGCGTAGCCAGAGCAGCAAAGCCCTGGAAACCCACCAAGGGTGCTAGCCCTCTTATACGGGGAAGGGCACGTGGGTCCCTGGAGGATAAGCTGTCTGGGGGTCTGAAATGTTTCCAGGTGGGAGCCACAGCTGGACCTCTGCCTGCAGGGACACATGGGGTAGGGGAGTGGGGGTGGGAGGGCCCTCGAGGCCACTTCCAAGTCTGAGTCTAGGTCAAAGATAGGAAACCAAGCCTCTCCCGTTGCCCAGTCTCCCAGTGGGCTAACGTGGAGGAATCCTGCCCACAACCCCACTGACCTGGTCAAGGATGTGGTTACTCTCTCCTGGCCAGAGTCCAACTCCTCATCCTGGCATTCAAGGCTCGCATGACCTGGCCCTCCTCCCATCCTTCATTCACCATGTTCCTGCATCCAGCGACCCCTCCCCTCTCCTCTTTGCCCTACCCTCCGCCACCCCTCCTTCTTGCCCCCAAACCGCTGCTCTGCACCCCCTTTTCTCTCTCAGTTCCTGTGAGGCCCCCTCCCCAATCCCTCCACCCCGGGTTGACTCTCTGTGCCCCGCTCTTGGGTCCCCGCTCTTTCTCTGTGCCTCATTCAGGTGCCTGCTCGTTGTCTGCTCGCCGGACGCCAGAGGCCTCGCCGTGCAAGGCTACGGTGCGCTCGAAAGGGGTCCCGTGTGTGGCGCGCCCCTCCTCCCCCGCAGTCCCAGAAGCAGCGGTGCCCGAGGCCGGGGCAGGAGAAAGGACAACAGGAGAGCCAGGTGCAGTCCCTAAAACAGGCTCTTTAATAGCATTTATGTCTTCACTGAAGAGCTTCGCTTTTCCCACCCAGCAGCGGGCTGGGGCCGGCAGTGTCCGCTGGACGGACGGATGGACGGCCACGAGGGCGGGCGCACGGCGGCCCGGGTGGCCCCAGGGCCTTGGCGCCACCGCGGCGGGCTAGTAGAAGGAGTACTGGTTCTCCACGGCGCGCGTGCGGCCCCGCGATCCCTCGCCCGGCCCGGCCTCGGGGGGCTCCTCGGCGCCCCCCGCCGCCTCCAGAAGGCGCTCGGCGCTGTTGCTGCGGCTGCGCGCGCTGAGCGGACCCTCGGTGGGGGCGCGCGCGCCGCCGGGCCCAGACGCGGCCGAGGACGACGAGGCGGACGAGGACGAGGCGCCGCCCGGCTCCGAGGGCGAGGCGGGGGGGCAGGCGGTGGCAGCGAGGCTGGAGAAGTAGTGCTGGCCGGGCGGCTCGCTCCAGCAGGCGGGGGGCGCGGGCGTGGCGGGGGGCGCGGGCCTCGGGTCTGCAACGGGACAGCCGTCCGTGAGGGCCGAGCCTGCCCCGCGCCCCGTCTCCTCCAGCCCAGCGTGTCAGGCAGGGGGCCCAGAGAGCCGGAGGGATGAATGGGTGTCACACAAGGAGCCAGGCCCCGCATGCAGCTCTCCTGGTTCCAGCCCAGTTCCCTGGACAGCCAGTCTCAGGGGTATGGACGGCAGTGCACACACATGGCGCTCAATCCGTGCGTGCTGGACCCCGACCCCCTGCTCCCTGCCAGGAACCACTCAGGACCCGCACCCGTGGGGCTGCCACTCTCCCTTCCAGCCTCACGGCCCGGGTTGCTTACAACTGCGCTGGCGCTTATCCCAGCGGGACTAGCAATGCTAGGTGACAGCCTGAGGGTGCCTCCCTCCCCGCACTGCCCACCTGTCTGTCTTGAGCCATCCACGGCCAGGAGCGGGGGTGTCTTACCAGGTGGGGGGCCCTGGGCCCGCACATAGCTGCGCAGGGTGATGTCTGCTGAGCCACCTGACTCCAGCGGGATGGGGTGGGTGTGGAAGTGGCGGAGCATGTCAAGCACAGACTGGAACCACAGGTGCTGTACGTGGCACTGCCCGTGGCCGTTCAAGGACAGGCGCAGGTGCTGTGGGCACAGGTGGGTGGACTCAGTGGTGGGGTTCTGGACTGGCCACCTGCCTGGCAAGTGCCTTTAGGGGTCATTGGGAGGACCAAGTCTCACAGAGGTCCCATGGGGCTGTGTCAGAGCCAGGGCTCCCTCACATGTGAGCCCCATCTTGGGGGGGGTGTCACTTCTGTTGTGGGGGTAGGGAATGGGGGCAACAGCCAGGCTGGGACTGAAGGGAGCAGGCATTTGTATACTGGGAGCACCCACATCATGTCCTTCACTCCCCCATCTCTAGTCCTCCAAAAGCCCTAGAAGGTAGAGATTACAGCCCCTATGTTATAGATGGGGAAACTGAGGCACAGGGAGTGAGTGACTCCCCCATAGTCACAGGGCAGAGAGCTTGGAGGAGAACTCATGTTTGTGATTCTCCCACCCCAGAAGGCGAGAGGTCTACCGGCAGTGACCGCAGAGACAAGGCCCAGAGGGGTGGAACCCACCCCAGGCTGGCTGCGGAGTGGCTGTGTGTGCTTCTCAGCTGTGCTGCGGGGAGAACCTGGAGCACGAGGAATAGGGCTGGCTCCTCTCTGGGTCTCCAGCCCACATGGGACAGGGCACCTCGGGGACAGGAGCCACAGGCCTGTGGTGAGCTGCAGGTCTCTGGCTTCAGCCCTATTTTACTCAATATGTATCCCACAGGAGGAAGAGGGGCTGTCACTGGGATGCGTGTGGCAAGAGGGGTGGTGACAGGAAGGTTTCAGGGTATGCACATGGCTCCGCCCAGGAGACGGAGCTGGCCTAGCTGCTTACTCAAAGGATAGAGAAGCCCCCCCACCCCATGGTGGGGGGTCCCAGGAGTGAATCCTGCCACTCAGCAGGGCCAGAAGTTGCCAGAACAGTGGGAACAAATCTAGGGAACATTAGTGGCAGCCCAGGGCAGGGG
Organism: Equus asinus; assembly: GCF_041296235.1. NCBI lineage: Eukaryota > Metazoa > Chordata > Mammalia > Perissodactyla > Equidae > Equus > Equus asinus. Next base: position 15,939,556 of record NC_091803.1, on the reverse strand, counting down.
CCTGGCCCGAGAGGAACAGCACAGTGAGGTCCCACCATAGCCTCAAATCTGGCAGGGCCTTTGGGGCCAAGGCCGGGGGCAGAGCTGGGCCCCAGGGGGTGGGTACATCCCAGTCTTCAGGAAAGCCTTCCAGAGATTTATTATCTGAAGGTGGAAAGAACTGCTTCACAAGGCAGAGGTCTTCCTCCCCAGGAGGTGTGCAAGCAGGACGCTGGGGTTCCTGCTGTACCCCACCACTTAGCCCACCCTGGGCCAACAGTTCAAGGCTGGGTCTTGCCCCAGGAAGGAGAGGATCCTCTTGCCTTGTCCCCTCCCCTACACTATCCCCCCCATGCCTCGTGGTGGGCTGGGCACCGTCCTAGCCTCCGGCTTGGGCGTGAGTCAGATCCAGGCCCTCCGGGGAGGCTGCCCGGGGCACTGCTGGCCAAGAAGCACATTTCAGGCTGCCAAGGACAGCATTAAGTGCCTGGTTGTCTGAGGAACTGGTAGGGGTGGCTGCTTTCCAAGGAGGTGTCCCTGGGGAGGTGCTGCCTTCCCCACGGTGGGGCCAACGCCACCAAGGAGAGAGGCCCAGGGAGTTGGGGCGGGGGGCCTGCACCAGGCTGGCCACAAGTAGGGACACTGACCACGAGTGCAGGCCTGGGGCCCTGGGGTGCCCCCTCCTTCAGCAGGGACTGATGACGGGAACTGTGTCCTGGGAGGAGCCGGAGCTGGTCTGTTTCCTTATCGGAAACATGGGATTGGGGGGGTTTAAGGTTCCTGCCCACTCTGGCCACAATGTAACTAACACCCCCCCCCCCATACGCACACACTCGTCTGACTTTTCTGTCATATTTTCCTTTGCACCTTCGGTCATTTTTAACACACAATGAATGCCCTTCCTCAGGAGCCCACGGTCTGCGCGCACTGTCCCCTCTTTGCTGTGCCCTGTCTGGATCACCCTCCCACTGGGTCCTCACCTCAAGGATTCTCCATCCTCCGCCCGTCTCAGGTCAAGCTCCCCTCCTACTCTGGCTGGCAGGCTCAAGAGACTCCTCCGGCGCCCTAGACCCTACGCAGCCCTCCTGCCTGGCTCTCTAGGGCCCACCCAAGTGCGGTTCCCTTCCACATCCCTTGGCCTGAGCACACGCCTGGCCCGGGGCTGGGGCCTAGGAGGGGTTGGTGAATCGACTTGAGCAGGGCAGACGAGGGGCTTTCTCGGGGTCGGTGGGGCAGGAGGGCCTTGGGTGACCCCAGCCCTGCACTGAGGTGGCTCTAGGCAGAGACCCTCAGAAGCCCCAGTGCAAAGTGATCCTCACTGCACAGGGTCAAAATTAAACCCTCAGAAGGACCCGGCTGCCTGTGGGCTCGGCCACCAGCAGGTGACTTCGCCATCTGGATAGCGAGGAAGCCGTGCCTGGGGCGGACTGCACCTCTCAGAGGTGTGGGAGGGATGCGGGCAGTTCAAAGAGCAGGCCTGTGGGAAGTCATGCCACACCTACTGCTCAGGGACACGGGGGCAGCCTCCGGACCAGGGCTACCCTGGTCCCTCCCCGCAGGGCTGGCTGCTCTGCCCCTGCGCCCCCGACTCTAAACACTTGCCTTGGCCTTGCCCTGGAAGTTGAAGGTCAGCACGTACTCCCCCGGCCGAGTCTCACTCTGGCGGATCACGAAGAGGCCGTGGCTCCGGGGCCCCCCCGCCAGCACCAGCTGAGCCGCCCTGACCCGTGACAGCGTGCCGTGGAACCAGGGGTAGTCGGACAGCTCCAGCGCGGGCTCGGCCTCCGGCTCCGGCTCTGCTCCCTCCTCCCCTGCAGAGGGATGACAGTGTGAGGGGCGTGGGGCTGCACATAAATGAGAGAAGGGATGCAACATCTTGTTGGCTTTTTGCATGTAAAACGCTGTCAGAACAAGACAGGGTGCTGACCCAACCCCCTAGGTAAGCATATGAGGTAAACTGAGGGACAGAGAGGACTATCCTGGGGTTACTCTCTAAGTCAGCAAAAAACACAGGGACAAATCAAGGCTTCTTGTCCCCAACCCCTGGTTCTGACCCTTTGCATCCCTGTCTCTGAGCATTTTCTGTTGGAACCAGGGCCTGTGGGAGGAGTCACATTCCTGGTCTGGCCTACAAAAGCCTGAAGTACTGAGGCACTGAGCAAAGGACCCCATGAGATGAAATGTCACAGCTTCTGAGGCTCAGGAGGGGCTCTGGGGGGAGCCCTTGGGTGCCTGTGGCCAGGGGTGGGGTGCAGGAAGGAGGGGCAGGGACAGCCCCCACCGCACCTGTGTTATTGCTGTCGCCACCACTGCCGCCTGGGGATTCCAGGGTCTCTAGGAAGGTCTCCAGTGGGACATGGACCAGGGACTCGCTGACTGCATCTCGAGCTCGGCTATGCGGGGCTGTCACCACAGCTGCCGTTGTCTCTGGGGGCCGGGCCGGGTCCACTGCTGGAGAAGTGGCAGGTAAGAAGCACATCTGTTGGTCTGGCCATCTCTGTGACCACTCCCTCTAACCCTGCCCTCCGTCACTCCAGCCATCTCTGCCCGCACCTACCGTCCGTCAGGAGCTCACAGCTGCAGGAGGCCATGCGGCTGGCCAGACAGCCTCCCCGGGCACAGGAGGGCTCGGTGTCTTCCTCGCTGTCCCTGTGGAGGCAACAAAGCACAACCATGTCCTGCTGTGGGACACAGACAAGGACCACGGGCTGCTCATGGAGCCAGGCCGTGGCTGACAGTTCCATGGCCAGCATCAGCCCTATCCTGCCCTCTGCTCTCCTGGGGTCCCTGTGCCCCCATGTCCCTCTGTCACTCCCTCAGCTTGCTCTGTGGCCACCATGAGAGTGATGGGGCCATATGGAGAGGTCTCCAAGTGGGCGCAGTCCTCCTCGAGGGCCCACGACCCCTGGCCACTAACCCACAAGGGGCTGGCCTCCTCCTGGGATCCCACGGAGTCCCTCAAATGGTGGCAGGGCATGGTGGTGGGGGGGCCTCGGCAGCTCCCTTCCCTGCCCTGGGCCTCTGTCTCCCCGTCTGTGACACGGGGTGTCTGGGTCCCCGCCAGCTCTGAAATGCTGTAAAGTGTGGTTCACTTTTGCAGGGGCTGGGGAAAGTCTGCAGAGCAGATGGCGGGGAGGGTGGCAAGGCAGGGATTACAAGCACTTCGGGGATCGGGGGCCTGAGATGCACTGAGGACTTTAATTGTGCTGCCTTAAATGAAGCTGTTAATTAGAGAGCAGCAGCCCCTCCCCCCGGGCTTGGCTCACCCCATTAGCCTGACGAGCTGTTGCCAAATGCTCTGTGCCGGCCCGCCTGCCCCTCCTCCTCCTGGCTTTGGATGGCTCCTGGATGGTGTAGCCAGCCTCCCTGCTGCTCTTCCTTACACAGCTGACCCTGGCTGCCCTCTGCTTATTACTAACCATGGCTCCCCACTGCCCCCGACCTACCATCTTCCTGGGCTCTCATGGAGTCCCTCCTCACCAGCCCTAATTCTAGCTACCCGAAGGCCTTGACGTCCCCTGTGAGTCCCAAACTCTGGCACGCCTCCATACCTTTGGCTGGGCTGTTCTCTCTGCCCTCCCACAGCCACAACCCTCTCTGCTGGCTCAGGCCCACTCTTTCTTTAAGCCTCGGAGACAGCGAGCACTTCTACCCACAGACCTCAGACGTCTCTGAGCTCCAGGGCTGGGCAAGGGGTCTCCCCTCTGTTGGTCCATGCCCGGCCTCTCAGGCTCTCCCCATCACTGGCTAACTCTTAGTGATCTCAGGCTCCCCTTGGGTGAGGACAAGACTTGGTCCGATTTCCTTCCAGGTCTCCAGGCCCTGACCCTGCAGAGCAGGCCTCACAGAGCCTGCTGGGGTGAGGGTGGGGGTGGGGGTACGGCTGATCCTGGCCAGCACCGACTTGCATAGGATTGTCATGAGACAAGCCCATTTCTCGAGTTCAGCTCCTGCCCTCACCGGAAGGCTGCTCCCTGAGAAGGCTGGGCCAAGGGCACACCCCAGTCCGGCCCCCACCTCGGCCACCCATGCTAGGGTGGCTTGGGCACTCACCCGGGATCCACGCAGCCCTGGATGTCAGCCACCCATGAGTGCTTCTGCAGGGAGTCGATGGTCTCCAGGATGTACTCTGCTCCGTTCTCCACCTGGAGGGGGTGGCCAGTCCAGATCAGTCAGCACCCTGACTTCCTCTACCCTCAGCAGGGGGCTCCGGACCCCAGGAGAAATGGCTCAGTCCCATTCCCCGTCGGCAGCTCACTAGGGTGAGCAGCCCTGAGGACAGTGGGGTCACCATCAGGCACCGCCCCAAGCCTAGGCCAGGCTCCCAGGGTGGAGTGGCAGCCCATCTTCTCAGCAGTCCCACCCTCCCAGTCCCACCACTGGGGATCACTGGGGATGACGTCCAGCCCCATGGACCTCAGGTCCTCAGGCCCTGGAGGTGCAGCTTCTGAGGCGGTCATGTTGGCTGGGGAAGGGATGGGTGGCCCAGCATCCCCAACCCATGCCCGGGTACCACAACCGTCAAGTCAACTGTGGGGCCCGCTGGCCCGGCACACTGAGGTGAGGGACTCCCACACCTTAGTGCCTGGAACGCCACTTCTGTGGCCACGCCCCTGGGATAAACAGCCTCCAGAAGGGAAGAGAGGAGGCAGCCCCTGCTGTGGGCCAGGCCGAGCAGCACCCTCCACAAACGTTGTCTGATGACCTCCTCTCAGCAGCCCTGTGAGGGAGGCGACATGTATTCCCCATGGCACAGATGAAAAGACTGAGGGTCAGAGAGGTCAAGTAACTTGCTCCAAGTCACAGCAGCACTCAGCAGCAGCGCTGGGACCTGACCCAGGTCTCTGTGAAGCCAAGGTCCTGTGCTCTCAGTTTCCTGTGTGTCCCTCAGTTAAAATGCAGGGACCGCTTTCAACCCCTCTCTGAACAGATGGGGAAACTGAGGCCTGGAGTGGGCCAGCAGGTGAACCCTCTGCCTCAGGGTTGCTAAGCATGAGCAGCAGCAGAGTGGGGGGTGAGGCTGCGGACCTGTCTTGCCCGGCAGATAAGAATGCCAGGCAGGGAGGGGCTGTGTCCCCAGCCCCCAGCCTGGGGTGACTCAGGGTATGGGGTTGGCAAATGTTTGCTAAATAAATAAGGGAGTTCGTGACTAAGCAAATAGGGATGGGTAAAAACATAAGCCCAGCCAGGAGCCTGGAGGGGAGGGTGGGGGCTCCGTGTAGCTTTGGGTGGGAAGAACCAGGCCAGGCCTCCTTGAGGACTTGGCCTCACGAACACCCTCTAATCCTTTGAGGAGGCCCAGGGCGACAGCCCTGGCAGCCTGGAGCCGTGTCCTCAGCAACCCGAGGAGGCCACCCCGGTGACATGGGGCCTGGGAAAAGGACGAGCTGCCCCCAGACCCACCAGGGTGCCTGGCCGCCCACCCTCTGCGTTTTTGTGCCCTCTGTGGGACCAGGCGGGTTCCCACACTCCAGTACCCTATGACAGGAACATTTGCATACCTGCTGCAGGCTGGTGACCGTTCCCACCCGGGGGGGGGGGGGGTGGGTAGTGGGCGTGTATTGGCTGCGGTGGGGGAAGGGAGGGGAGGAAGTGAAACCCAGAAGACCTTCACCCAGGCCCAGGAGGAAATGGGAACAGAGGCCCAGGGGGTGGGGACACCTGGGCACTTGGCTTTAGAGACTAAGTCCAGATGGAAAACCTAGCTATGTGCTAGATATCTGTTGAGGGTCCTGGTCCCCCATCAGGACTCCCTCCCCACCGCCCTTACCCCTTACCCTCACACCCCCTACAGTGACCTCAAGCTGTGCCACCGTGAGGGAGGTGGCCTGGGGCAGCCAGAGAATCTGCAGGGCCCAGGGTGGGGCTCACCTTGAGCACGAACGTGTTGTCCTTCTCCGGCATCTCCAGGGGCATCGTGGTGCGGACCTCGATGATGGCCGAGAGAGGGATGCTGACCTTGGGCTTGGAGGCCTGGGGGGCCAGAGGAAGGGGCAGTGAGAGAGAGGCCCCAGGGCCTCCTGAAACCCTCTCCCCTCCCCTCCTCCCAGAGGTCAGAGCAGCCCTCAGCCCAGAACGCCATGCAGCTCAGGCCTGGAGGTGTTCCAATCCCCATTTCACAGATGGGTAAGCTGAGGGAGTTTCTGGGAAACAAAGGGACCTCCCCATAAAGTCACACAGCAATTCGGGGACAGAGCTGGCACTAACATCTGGATCTCCCACCTGTAAGCCCTGAGGGCTGAACACCGCCCAGGCTGCCTTTCTGCCCAGGGCACCCACCAGATCTCTGGGTTTCACATTGTTGACCTTGACCCATAGTAAGAAATACATCTGACCTTGTGACCCAGTACACACACAGGCAAAAATATCTCTGAAACAAGGGTTTCACCTGACAATATTTACCCTGACTGTGTGTGATGGAGTATGGTATTTTCTAGTCTATTCTAGTTCATTTAAAAGAAAAATGCTGGTCTCCTCCTTTAGACCAGACTTTCCAGAGCTCAGCTCTGGAGCCCCCGACTCAGAACGGGGCTCCTGGAGCCAGGCAGGGCCGTGTCTCCAGGTGGAGGAAAAGGGCCTAGCGTGGGGTTTAACCAGGGTGAGCTGTCAGGGCTCCAGGGGGGGCACCATGCGCCTGGCCCTCCCATTCTGCCCCAAAGCTCCTGGCTATGGTCCGAGGCCTCCCCCCCACCCCCACCCCCAGGGCTGGCTTAAGACTGAGATTCCCGGCAGGGCTTGGGCTCTGGGACAGGGACTTTCTCAGGAGGAAAGGGAAGGGCCACACGTCGGGTGGGCAGGCGGATGGGAATTCCTGGCAGCACTGGCTGCTATCCAGTGGGCGCAGGGCTGGGCTTGGAGCCGTGACCGAGGGGCTCGGCTGACCTTGGCAGGCCATCACACCAGCCCCTGGGGCAGGGGCCACAGTCCTGGAGTGGGTGGAGCTGAGAGGGGTCCACAGGGCAGGCCTGGACTGGGCTTCGGCCGGGCTCCCGCTGGCCACAGGTGCTGGTCCCTCTGCCCGGCGTTTAAGGCCTGCGTGACCTGGCCCCACTGCCTTCACCCTGCTCCAGCCACACCCCACTGCTCCCACTTCCCTGGACAGAGCCATCGGGTTGTTTCAGACTCCAGGCCTTTGCTCACACAACTCGTGCTTCCAAAACCGCCTATGGCCCCACAGCACCCAGTGTTCACCCCAATGTTACCATCCAGTCCTGCAAATGCCAGCCTCCTGGTGGCTCCCCAATGGCAAAGGGTCCCCAGGGCTGGTCTGGCACAGGGCTATGAGGGGACCTGGGGTCCAGGAGACTCTTCCTGCAGGATGAGGGGGCAGAAGGCTGGAGACCTGACTCATGGGGCTGTGTGAGAGGGAAGTCTGAGGACCCCAAGGAAAGAGCCCCTGAGCTGCAGACCCCAAGCTCCTGTCAGCTCCAAGAATGCAGCTCTGCCTCCAGCGGCAAGAGGAGACGTGGACTGTGGGTGGGAGAAGGCGGCTAAAAGGTAGTGGGGGTGTCAGCAGGCGTGCCTTGGGGGCTCGCTCACCCTGGGACCCAACACATTTGGGAAACTCACCAGGAGCCCTTGCTGTGGTAGGAGCCACCTTCCCACAGGGACTCACTCCTGAATTCAGACATTTGCGTGACAAAAGGGGGGTCTGAGGCTAGATTGGCGGGAAGGAACGCACCCGCCTTCCTCAGAGGTTGGGAAAGTGGCCCCTCAAGAGCTCTGCCCTCTGCCCGGGGTGAATGGTGGCCGGGAGGGACTAAGGGAGAAGGCACCAGCTGCTGCATTCCCTCCCCGGAGGGCAGCGACGCAGCTATTTACAGCCCGGCAGCTGCGACTGTCATTCAGGGCCCAGAGGCAGGCGAGGCGGTGAAGCCCTAGGCCTGTGCCTCTGACCTCTGGGTGACCCTGGACAAAGTCCATCCTACTCCCCAGCCCTCCCTGGGCCTTGGGCTCCCTGTGTGACAAGCGGTGGAGTTGGGCTTCGTGCTCTATGATTCCTCTCAGGGACCTAAAGGTGGGGGCACATTCTGCCCTTGGGAAGTCTGCAGGTCCTGAGACTTGGAGAGAAAGCTCTTCAGAGAGTAAAGTGTGTCCCTGGGAAGTCACCTCTCATGGGGCACATGGGCATCCAGCCTTGGGGAGCCCATACCCTGCACCTCCAGAGAGAGGCCAGGAGGAGCACCCAGGGTCCACCCTGACAGCCTGGGAGATGGAGAAAGAGCAGAGACTCAGGATGGCTGAAGGCACCTGGGGACAGAGTGGGCCCAGAGGTGGGTGGGGCCCTGGGCGGTTCCTGGGGGTGCTGCTGGCTGCTGCACCAGCACAACCTCCCACCTTTCCCAGCCTCCCAGTGTACAAGGAGCTCCCACCTCCACGCTCCTTTCATTCCCAGGACCACCAGGGTGGTGGGTAAAATTAGCCCAGCTCTGCCACCTACCAGCCATGTGACTTTGGGCAGGCCACACTCCCTCTCTGAGTATTCGTTTGTTTTCTCTTCTGTGACCTGGGGACCACGACACTTACCTTGCTGGACACTGAGACCATGAGCCTGTCTCCCAGACTGAGGGCCTGACATGCAGTGGGCTCTAGGAAAGTGAGCACTGTTATTACATGTACTCCCACTTTCCAGACAAGGCAGGTTTGCTGTCCTGGATGAGACCCAAAGCTGTCCCCAGGGCAAGGGTGGGAACGGTGCACTCAGGTGAGCAGCAATGCTGGTGACAGCTAGAAACCTAGCGTTTGAAACCCGGGTCAGAAAAGGGCCAACCAGGTAGGGTCTTGGCTTTGGCCTGGCGGCCAAGCAGGAGACCAGCAGATTCCATGGAGCCAGCTGCAGACCTCTGGGCGAGGGGGGCCTCTTTGAGTGTGCCACTGTCGCTCCCTGCCCTCATCCCCAAAGGCCTCCTCTCTGGAAGGCACCAGCCACCCAGAGGCCCCAGGAGCGGAAGAGGGAGGCAGGCAGCCAGGTTCTCTCCCATCACCAAGAACAGTACCCCGGAACCCCTCCTGCAGCCAGAGAGTCCTTCCCACACCTGGCAGGCGGGGAAAGAGAGCTTGAGAGGTCATTTGTTGGAAAGGTAGAGTGGGGCCTACATCCCAGGTTCCTGACACTGAATACTCCGTCCCGCCAATCAGACCAGGCAGTGCGGTCCCCAAAGCCCCTGCCCACGCCCCTCCGCCGTCCCCCAGGGTGGGGGTTGGCGCTCACCTTGGGTGGCACGAAGAACTCCAGGCGGAAGCGCTCGCCGGCCACGGCTCTGCGCAGCAGCAGGCGGCACTTCTGCCACTGGGCGGCGCCCCCGGGGCCCGCGGCCGCGTCGTCGGCCACCATGAAGCGCAGCGCGCCCTCGCGCTGGATGTCCACCAGCTCCACCTTGGCCGCCAGCGTCCGCGACAGCCGCAGGCGCCGCGTCCACTTGTCACGCGGCTCGGCCGGGGGCTCGGCGGCCCGCGGGGCAGCCCCCACGTCGGGCTCGGGCGAGGCGCGCCGGTGCCACATGTCGCGCACGCCGTCCATCACGCACAGGCTCATGTTGCGCAGCGAGAAGCCCTTGCGGACGCGGGCCTTGGCCGCCGCGTGCGCCGACACGTCCTCCGAGCTCCGCGAGTGGCCGTACCCCGCCGCCTTGAGCGCCGGGGGCCCCGCCGCCTCGGGCTCCATGGCCCCGGGGGACGCCGGCGCGGCCACCAGCACGCGGCGCACCTCCTCGCCGAAGACGTCCAGGAAGTTGGCGGCAAAGTGGCGGGAGAAGGAGGCTCCAGCGTCGGGCGTGTCGTAGGCCGGGTTGTCGCGCAGGAAGCGGCAGAACTTGTGCGCAAAATCCACGGCGGCCGCCTGCGCGTGCAGCTCGCAGAACTGCCGCCAGTCCGGGACCGGGACCGGGACCGGGACCGGGACCGGGGCGGCGGCGGCGGCGGGGCCGGGGGCGGCACCATTCATGGCTCCCGTCCCATCGCAGCCCCCTGCGGCTGCGGGCGAAAAGGGCGCGGAGTGAGCTTCTGACCTCTGATCAGAGCGCCCCTGTCCCCCCACCGTGGCCAGCTCCCCCAGGACTCCCTGGGGCTGTGTGTGTCTGCATGAGTGTGGTGGGCGGCGGCTACAACATGCAGCCATTCGGAGCAGCGCCAGCGTGCGAAGAGGAGGACAACCAGGGAGGCCGAAGCAGTGTCTGCAAGAGGGGAGCCCCCTCTTCAAACAGCAGCCTCAGGGAACCCCGAGGTCATTCCTGGGGCTGGCCAAGGACGCTGGGACGACAGGTGCCTTGAAGTGGGGTCCCCATGCTTTCCTAGGTAACTTCTGAGGACCCCCACAGCCTGGTGCACAGGAAGAAGTCATGTGCAATGCTCATGGCTCTGTCTGTGAAATACGCCAAGAGCCCAACCCCTGCCCCCCTCCTCCTGGTCCAGGCTGCTGTCCAGGGACCCTCAGAACCCCTTCTCTTGCTTTCAGTCCTTTAGCAGCCTCTCCACTGGGCCCCGGAAACCTGACCTCACCCCTCTATAGTCTGTTCTCCACCCAGGAACCCAGTCATCATTTTTAAAACATAAGACAGATCAGTTCCTCTTCTGCTCAAAATCTTGCAATGGCTCCCATTCCACTCAGAGTAAGAGCCAGAGTCCTACCGATGGCCCCCAAGGCCTCACCTGGTCTGCCTCCATTTACCTCTCTGAGCTTATCTCCTGCCACTCTTCTCCTTGCCCACTCTGCTCTGGCTGCACCTGGGTCCCACCCCAGGGCCTTTGCACTTGCCCTTCTCTCTTGCCCTTGCCTGGAATGTTCTTTTCCCACACTCTCTCATTTCCTTCCGGTTTCTGATAGCCTTTCTTGACCACCACCCTACTGAGAATAAGAAATCCTCCTGCTCCAGCAGTGCAGGCAGCCCCACCTGACATACCATTTATTCACTCACTTGGTTGTGTTGTCCTACCCCAACACCCCACCGCACCCTTCCCCTGAGAATGCCAGCTCCACAAGGCAGGGATTTTGAGTCTTCTAAGTGGCTGTGTCCCCCATGCTGGGCACATGGCAGGTGATCAGTAAACACTGAATGAATAAATGAAGAAATGAATGTGTTCAGCACCCCAGGTGTGTCACAGCCGTCGGTGCCTAAGCCCTCACTTGGGGCCTGAGAACTCACAGCTTGTGAGTGACGGGCCTGGGATTCTTGCCCTAACTCCAGGCCTAGGGGTCACCTCCCGGTATGGATCCAGTATGACCAATTTGTCCTCCTGGCATGGGAGGTGCTGCTCCTCAGACTTCTCGGCCTGCCCGCTCTACTTGTGTTCCCGCCTCCTGCCCTCCTGCCCCTCCAGACCTCCCATCCAATCCCACCTTCCCGAAGAGGCCCCACTCCAGAATCCCAGCCATCCCCTCACCCAGCTGCCTCCTTCTCTTCCCAGGGCCCTCCGTCCTTGATCACCCTGGATCGTCAAACTACAGGGTGTGTGTCCAGTCATTTGGGGGCCTTGCCTCCTCCTCCCTAAGATGGCATCAGCCCTGGGGCACAGGCCCAGCCCATTGGCTTTATGCATCCCCCCTGCCTCCCGGGCCAGGGTGAAAATCACCCGGGGAGAATAAGTGGGGTGATGTGGTTAGGCCCTGCCCTGGGGAGCCCCTATCTGAGGGGGCCTGTCTAGCATTAGGGGCACTGAGAGCAGGGTCACGCCGCCGCCTGCCCTCCCAGGAGCCCCCCATCTCCTGGAATGGCCCTCCCCTCACAGCCCCTGGAAGCACCATCTCATCTCTGACCTGGGATCCCAACTCTGTAATTAAACGCTGGTAAAAATAGCTGCCCCACTTCTGTGAGATCATCCGTGGGGCCTCTGGGCCACAGGGCACCGTGGGAATTCCCTCTCACCTTGGGGCAGCCTCGCCATGATCTGCAGTCAATAACCACAGGACAGCCCAGGGAGGAAAGGGGCCACTTGATGAGGCCACTAAGCACAGAGGACAGTTCTGCAAACCAGCAGGTCCCCTCGGAGACTCCTGCCCTGGTATTGGGGGAGAGGGGAGCAGGGAGTTAAGAAGGTTTCCTAGGGGAGGTGGGGCCCGTATGGAGGCTGCAGTGACCTCACTGCAGGCGTGAGCAACAACTTGGAGGCAGACTTGTCAGGACATGGGGGGCGGGGCTGGGAGAAGGGAGGCTGAGGCACCCATGAGCGTGGCTCATGCTGGGCCTTTTTCCTGCCCTGCTCTTCCTCCTTTCTCCATCTGGCTAACTCTTACTCATCCTTCAATAATTAATCCAGGGGCCTCTTCCTCCAGGAAGCCTTCCCCGACCTCTTCATGCCTCCCCTGCCCAGGTGGCATGAGTGTCTCCTCTGAGCTCCCACAGTCCCCTCCTGTCCATCCCTCTAGCAAGGGGCCAACTGCAGGGTATTCCAGGTGTCCGTTTCCATGTCTGAGTCCCCATCTGGCATAGGCACCCTTTGGGGGCCGAAGGCAGCCCTGAGTCACATGCCAGGAGTGGGGTGGAGGCAGGAACGCACATGCCACCACCACTGAGGCCTCCAGGGAAGGTGGAGAGCCACAGCTGTGGCCTGACCTTCGGACAGGGCGCATTTTGTGGGGTAAGAGTCAGGGAGAAGCCCTGCAGCTAACGACAGGAGGCCCTGTCTGTGTGCTCCAAGCCCATCCATTTACTCAGCAGGGCAGTGCTCCCCGTGGACCACTGGGACCACCAGGAAGGTAAGACCGGGTGACATGGCAGCCTGGGAAGGGCCAGCATGGGAGCAAGCATGAAATGTGGACGCCTCTGTTTGACATAATTATGCCCCCACACGGGGCAGATGGGAAGAGGGAGGAAGTTGGTCCCCGTGCTGCATCTTCAGGGATCAACCCCCATCCCCTCCACTCTTCTTGCAGGCTGGGAATATCCCTGGCAGGGAGGAGGGGCAGCGTGGAGGGACAGGGCCCTGGAGAGAGGCTCTCACAGGGGGGGTCCCAGCTCACCCTCACTGAGGTAGGGGTGCCACTCAGAGGAATCTGCCAAGGGTATGGTAGCTGTGGCCAGGTCCCAGGCAGGAGCTGGCCTCGGAGGCCCTGGGAGGCTGGGCTTGCCTTCACCTCTCCCACCCACCCTTGCTGGCTGGCCAGAGGCCTATGGGTCTGATGCCCAGCACAGCAGCCCTTGGTGTCCCCTGGGTCCAGCCAGAACTTCTGTGTTGCAGGGGTTGAGCAGCCAGAGATAAAAGTCACAAGCAGCAGAGCCCGCAGGGAGCCCCACATCTAGTTACAGATGGGGAGACTGAGGCCCAGACATGGGTCTCTGCGAAGGGGGGGCTCCAAGGCACAGGGAAGAGGGCTCGGCTTCAGAGGGAGGGGAACCCCGAGGTACCAGAAGCAGGGTGGATAAAGTCACCCAGCCCCCACTGTCCGGACTGGCCTGGAAGTTTTCTGAGTTGAATCCAGCTGGCTCGGGCTCTCCCTCCTCCAGGGATTCCTTGGGAACTCCCACCTCAGTCTTTCCCTCTGCCTTCCTCACTCTGCCCGGTACAGTTGCACATCACTTGACGACCGGGATGCATTCTGAGAAATGGGTCGTTAGGCGGTTTCATCGTGGTGTGAACATCATAGCGTGCACTTACACAAACATAGATGGGATAGCCCATTACACACCTAGGCTACATGGTACTGATCTCAGGGGACCACCGTTGTATATGTAGTCCTTGTTGACCGACATGTCATTATGCAGCGCATGACATTGTTCAAATTCTACTTGGCCTTGAAACTGTGTAAAACCCTCTCTTCTTCCAGGAATTCTTCCCCCTACACGCCCTCCCTCCCTGAGCTCTCACAGTCCCTGTGGTCCTTGGCCCTCTTGCTTCTGTGGGCAGGGTCCCAGCTCCTCCTCCTACAGCCCCAGGGAGCAAGAGAAGACCTGCTGAGTCAGTGTCCTGCGGGACAGCATCTGCCTGGGCAGTGGGAAATCTGTGCTCTGCCTTGCCTTCTTATCAAAAAAATGTGGGGCTGGAGCAGTGGCTTCTAGGGGTCCCTGACTGTCACGGCCCTTGGACACTGAAGAGCGGGGTCCCACTGTCACCCCACTGGGACCACGGGTAGGCAAGCGATTGCCTCTCGCCTTCACAGGCTTTTCTGAGGACCGGGCCTGTAGATAAAGGGAGCCCACCCGGGTCCGGGGATCAGGTGCTGGCCCCCCCAGGGCCCTGGGTGGGCAGGCCACTCTTCCTTAATTCATCACCCTGGGGTTTTTCGAGGCTCAGCTGTGCTGTCTGGCTTCTCCTCCTGGCAAAATGTTTTCTTTCTCCCATCTAGCCAGGGCCCAGGTGGATGGAATAGGGCTTCAGGGAGGTGGGGCAGGGGATGAGGAGGGCAGGGGAAGCCTAATCGAGTCCCTTCCTATTGCCTTTCCAAGCCACAGACTCTCCTATCCCCTCTGCCAGGAACCCAGTCGGGAGAACCCCCCACCCCCACCCGGTTAGAGGCCTGAGAGAGGGGGCGGCTAGCCTTCCGGTGGTAAAAATAGCGCTGACAATTGGAAAAGAAAAAAAGCCAGTTGTCAGCCCTGCTGGCACACAGTTCCGGACCCCACGGCCAGGTCATTCCTTAAAATATTGATGAGGCTGCCCAGCCACCCCCGCTAATGGGCCAAGGAGTGACCAATCGATCCACCACACAGTGGGCAGTGGCCCGGGGAGCCCCAGCTGGAGCCGGCCTCCCCACCACAGGAGACAAGTGACCCCAGGGAATGAAAGGAGGCCCCACAGTGCCAACTAGCCACAGTACCCTGAAGCCTGCCCCGCCAGGCTGCCCCTGGGCAGCATCTTTCACCAAAATGCCCCGCCCTTCTTCTGCACCCTTACTCATCACAGGGTTCAGAGGAATGCCAGATACTCTTCCCTGTCTTCAAGGAAGCCAGCCCCAATCATGCCCACTGAGTCCTCTCCTCTGGGCTTCTCAGGACCACTGGCCTGGCCCGGCCCACTCAACCCTGCACTTTACAGTGAAGGCTCTTTCCATCCTCCACCCTGCTGTTCCTCCAGCTGCTCTCCTGGCCTCTGTGGGACAGTCTCCTCCAGCCCTCTCTCTGCACCCCTCCCCCTGTAGGACAGAGGCAACCTCCGGGCAGCCCGGTCCTTCAGCCAGGATACCTCTGCCTGCTGGCTGCCTGAGTCTTCTCCCCTGCAGATGGAGGCAGACAGCACACAGGGCACATTCTCTTTCACTTTTGGGTCCTCGGGCGTTGGTTCTCAAGTCTACTCCCCACCTCACCCCACCTCACCCCACCCCCAGAAAGTCTCCCCACAGGGCAGGCTCTGAACCAAGGTTCCTGCAAGAGTGGGGTGTGGCTGGAATTCCCCGACCCCTCCCAACCAGAATATCTGTGCAAACCATGACCCTGGCAGAAGGCAGAAGTGGGCACGGCTTCTGGTCTTCACACCCTTGAACCTGCTGGGACTTTGCTGCAGAGTGGGTATGGGAGGGAGCTCTAACTAGTGACAGGTGCACATCAAGAGCCCTTGGGACACTGCCGCTGTATGATTGTGGGGAGGTGGGGCACTCAGGTGGTCCTGGCTTTTCTGAGCATCAGTTTCCATAGCTGTAAAGTGGGACCATCCTGCTCTTGTACTCACATTGCTTCATGGCCCAAGGCCTGTGCCGAGGAGCATTGCTGGAAGGCAGCTGTTAAAGATGGTACAGCAGCCCTGTGCCCAGCACACCTTCATGCCTTTCACACAACTCCCAGCCTCTGCCACTGTGGAAGGGTGGCAACTCTTTGGCTGAGCCCCCTAGCTTTCACTGATGCCCCCAACCTTGACAAGCCCTGCTGGCTCTGGGCCCTGCAGACTCCCCATCATAGGGGGCCCCATAGCTGCACCCCACAGCTGCTCCCATCACACTCCACATCTGGTCATTCGACACGTTGGGACAGGGGAGTGGTTCAAAACCTGAGATCTGGAGCCAGGCCATCCGGGTTTGAATCCCAGCTCCTCTGCTTCCTGGCTATGTGACGGTGGGTAAGTGACCTGGGCTCCTGGGGCCTCAGTTTCCTCACCTGTTCAAATGGAGGGTAACAACAGCACTGACTTCAAAGGGCTGTCATGAGGATGAAATAAGTGAATTGTTTAAAAATCAAAGCTCTTCTGCTTCTACTTCCTAAATGTCTTGCATCCGTTTCCTTTTTCTTCCCCTCTGCTCTGGGCAGATGGCTGCAGAGGCCTCCTCCTCAGCCTGTTTCCCACTGTTGCTCCAACCTCCAACGAATTCATGCTCCATAGTGTGGCCAAGGTCATCTTTCTAGGACCCACATCCGAATGGGCTATGCCCCTGTTTAAAGCCCTTCTCCCTCACATCTTCCCTGCCAGGAAGAGAGGATTCTCCCATTGCACAGATGAGGGAATGGGGTTCGGGCCAGGGAGGCGAGGGGCCTGTCACTCACTGGATTTCTACTGGTTGTCTGCTACCTGTCAGGAGGCAGGTGGGTGGGTCAAGGGCCACAGAATGGGTGAGAGGAGAGCGTGGAGCCAAGTTCAGATCTGTCCCTTTCTGCAGCACACGATACTCCCAACAGGGCCCTGTCCCTGGGGAGCTCTCACTCTGAGGGCACAGTGGGGAACCCAGGTCCTGCTTTGGGAAAGGAGATGCCTACCCTCAGAGAAGGGGGCATTCTGACAGGCTGGAGGGCAGGGGAACCCAAAGCTGGGCCCTGCAGGAAGCACATGTTAGCTGAGCAAGGAGTAGGGCCCAGGACCATAAGCTACACCAGGGCCCAGGGGCTTCTGAGGGAAGCCCATCCTCCTTCAGGAGCACCTGGTGCTGGACAGTTCCTGGACAGGCACTGTAGGTGGAGAGCAGGCGGGGATGGCTTTAGGCGCTCTGGCCGTGCCCTCCTGGGGTTGCAGAGCAGAGGCACCCCTCTTCAGCCTTGGCCTGAGCCTCGAGGTCTCCCCCCTCTCCCAGTCTCATGGATCTCACCTAGGCTCTGATTCACAGCCCTCCCAGATAGCTCTGGCCCTTGGCCCAGCCCCTGAAACCTGCAAGACAGCCCCCTCGACCCCCACCACTCAGCCCACCAGTCTGCCTTCTGACTTTTTCATGACACACATGCCGGTGACTCCTAACTGAGCCCTCCAGCGCCTCCCCTCAGTTCTGAGCACGCTGGAACTCTGGGTACTGAGGATGCTTGTCAAGTTCCCTCGGCCTTTCTCAGAGCAAGTGAACTCCCGGCCTGACCGATCTCCAGGCACCTCAAACTCACCACATCCAAGCTCCAATACACCCTCTTCCTCCAGCCCCTGCTTGTCCTCTGCTTGGAGTGTCAGCACTCAGCCCGGCATTGCCCCACCTGCTCTACTCCTCTGCCCCAGCAGCTGGCGGGGCCCCGAGCCCATGGAGGCCTTGAGAACGCTCCCCTTTATCCTGTCCCCACCTCCTCCCTGGACCCCCCCCCCCCACAACACCACATGGCTTGTGGCCTGTCTTCTCCACCAGACCATGAGCCCCCAGCTGGGTGTTATACCCACACAGAGTGTTGGAAATATCTGAAGAACGGGGTCCAAACCCCGCTTCACCCAGAGGAGCCTCCCACATACTGATGCCCTGCCTCGCGCTGCCCAACAGGTGCGGGCTGAGACCTCTTCTAGATGTTGAGGAGTCACACCTGCTCTCCCCTGGGACAGAGCACAGCCATAAAAACAGACCCAACAAGATGAGGGGGGAAGAGAAACCTCCCCAGGCTCCAAAGCTACCACCGCCCCTCTGGTCCCACATGGACGGCGAGAAGCAGGAAGCGAGGCAGGCTCCAAGACTGGACCAGAATCCCATGGGGACAGCAGCCAGGAGGCCCGAGGCGCCCACAAGCCAGGATGGGTAGATAGTGCAACAGGTAAGGACCAGGCTCTTGTCAGAGAGAAGTGGTTTGGAGGCCTGGCTTGTTGGCTGAGTAACTTTGGGCAAGTCATTTCACCTCTCTCAATCTGTTTCCTTCTCTGCAAGATGGAGATAATAATAGTGACAAACCCACAGTGTTGTTGTGAAGACTACATTAGAAGTGGCAAAGACGTCCTTACCCTGGCAGGAGTCAGCTCGAAACCAATGCTCAGCCCTGGGGGGCCCAGACTCCACCTGGGTGGGGGTCCCACCTCCGACACCTCCTAGGGAGGCCCACCCTTGGGAGTATGTGCGGGGGTTCTCCCTAGGAGACCCACTAAGTAAGGAGGAGTTTAGAAACTCTAGACAGATTTTTCACAATGAAGGTGACAAAAAAGCATATGTATTAATTCGATGACTTAGAACCACTCGATTACCTGGCATGAGAATCTCTTGCCCACCATCATTCACCCCCTCTAGAGGAGGTGAGGAGAAGGAAGCAGCTTGTGGGAAACTCTGCCCCTGAGAACCCCATAACCGCCCTGACCCACACCAGCCACTTGGTGCCACCGCCAGACCTCTCCCAAAGTTCCTAGAGTTGAAAGGTTCTGGGTCCCTCCTCCAAACAGTGGCCTCCTGGATGGGGCAGGGAGGCCAGGACGGAAAAAGATTCGTTCAAAGTGGAGGGCAAAGTAGGGGGGTTCAGACCACATCCCCAACAGAGGGAGCCAGAGCCTCTTGGGGAGATCACCTCCTCCACCCCGCTGCCCTCCCAGAGGTCCTCACTCACCCCATGCTCAGTGACCTGTGTTGGGTGGGCACTCTTGCTGGTCACTCAGCTAGGAGGTAGGCAGCACCATCCCCATTTCACAGGGTAGATAATGGGGGCTCAAAAGGCAGAGAGAGGGGTCACCCCAGGTTAGCCTCTGAGGCTCCCCTGCACCAACTCAGTGTGAACACAGTTTTGCCTTTTCCATGTTCACAGTCACTCCCGAGACGGTCACTCCTGAGACTGCCCGGTCCACCCTGTGCGGCTCCTGAGAGGCCCTGCTCACTGAAGACTTCTCCCCCTGAAGACCTCACTTCGTGGGCTGCTGGAGCCCCGGACGGATCCCTGCCTCGGCCTGGCCTCGGCCCGCGGGTCTGGCCAGGCTCCCGGCCCCGCGCTGCGCTGCCCGCAGGTTCATCAATGGCCGAGGCCCAAGGGCCTGAATGGAGGGCACGAACCCGCCCCTTCTTAAAGGCGCCCGCCTCTCGGGCACCCTCGGCGTCCTCCCCACTATCGGAGGCTGCCGGAGAGCTCCCGGGGTGGGCGGGTCGAGAATGGTGACCGTGAGAAAGAAGGCCTGGGCCGAATGGAGGGCGTGCCGGTCCGCTGACAGTGGTCTGGCTGGGGTCCCTCCCATGGCCAGCACCCTCATTCCAGGTTGGCCCTCCCCTCGCCCCCGCAGCCTAGGGAAGAGACCCCGGCTCCCCCCTCTGCCCTGGCTAGAGACCCCTCCTCCGGGGGGCCCGCTGTTCTCGCCCAACCGCGGGGCCTGGGCCCTAGGAGGGGACGGGGGCGCAGCTGCTCCGGAGGCGGCTCAGCCCCTCCCGCCACTCCCGCCCGGCCCGGGATGGGGGTCTGGGAACCGATCCCCGCCGGGGCGCATCTCCTCGCCGCGCTCCCTCCCACCCGCGCACACAAAGACGACACGCGCGGACCAGGACGCGTGCGGCCGCGCTCCCCGGGGCAGCCGTGCGCACACACACGCACGCCCTTAGGGACGGATGGGGTCCGGGGTGATGGGCGAGGGGACGAGGGAACTGAGGACAAGCAGGCCGTACCTACAGGCGCGCAGCTGCGGCCGGGCGGGCCGGGGCGCCGGCGGAGCGCTGCCCGGACCGCGGCCGGGCTTCCCGGGTCCGGCGGCTCATGGCCCAGGGCGGGTTCGGGCTCCCTCCGGGCGGGAGCCGGCGGCGGCGGCGGCTCCTCCCTCCCTGGTCCACAACCTCGAAGGCTCGTGCGCTCCTCGTGGGCCCGGCGCGGCCCCGGCTCGACTCTCCCAGCGGCCGAGCCCCGCGCGCTCCGAGCCCAGCCCCGCGCCGCGCGCGCCCCGCCCGCTCCCCCTTGCGCCCCCCGCCCGCGCCGCGCGCGCCTCCCCGGCCCGCCCCGCCCCTCGCCCCGCCCTCGCCCCGCCCCTCGTCCGCCTCGCGCCGCGCCCCCCGCCCTCCGCCGGGCCCGAGTGGCGCCCGCGGCTGCTGCTCGCTTCCTCTGGACGGAGGCAGCGGGGCGGCAGAAGCCTGGGGCCCAGAGAGGTTCTTAACTGGTCAAGAGGCGCCCCATTTGGGGCGAGGGTCCGCGATCGCCGCGTCTCGCGGAGCCAGCCCCAGGCCAGGCGCCGGAATACCCCCCTGCGCGGAGGCGTCCCCCGACCCGGCGTGGTGGCCCCGGGAGCGCGGCGGGTGGCCTGAATGGTGGGGTGGATGGGGTGTGGGCACCCCTCGGGGACGAGCGCCTGGCGGGGGCTGCTGCTCTTCCGGACCCTCCGCCGCGGGGACAATGAGAGCCTCGTGGAGGCCCAGATGTCGCAACGGGGAAAGTCGACGTCTGGTTCTCATAAATCCTGAGGGCAAGCACCACGCCCCCTCCCGCCTGCGCTCCTGGTGCCGGAAACCGCCTCGGGGCTACAGGGCTGGGAAGACCTGAGCACGGTCCCCACTTCCCCACCTTCACGGTGATGAGGAGGCTGACACCACCCCGAGAGATCTTCAGAGGTCATACAGGGCTCATGTGGGGACACAGCCCTGGCGTCCTCACCCCTGCTCGGTTCCGCAGCCCCCAAACCCAGGGCATAGTTTAGGGCAGGGACCAGTCTGGCTAAGAAAGACTTTTGCCGGCCTTTTTGGGCACTGTGGAGTGATCCCTGGTGAACTGGGGGATCCAGAAGGCTTCTCAGAAGAGATGGGGGCTCCAGCAGGCCTGGAAGGGGTCCGAGAGAAGCGAAAGGGCATCCGTGTGCACAGAAGTGTGGAGGGGCCGCTCCTGAGCAAACCTATTGCTTATTCCTGGGGAGAGGTCGGGGTGTGCCAGCTCCTTCTCCCCTCCTCTCCCTTCTTGCCCCTGCCCCAGACCCTCAGCCCCCAAAGGCTGTTCGATCAGCTTTTCACTGCCCTCACTAAATTTACCCTCTGTAGCCCCACCTCTGGCAGTTCTGTGGTCTGCCGTGGTCTCCTTGCCAGCTGGGAGTGCCTCCATCTGTTGTCCTCCACCATCCGGTGACCTCTGACCTTTGTAGACAGCCCTTTAACCTTTTCCAAAGCCATTTCACCTTTATAATTTCCCAGGAAGCAGGACAAGCAAAGAAGGGTTTTTATCCCATTCTTGTGGAGGAGAGGAGCTGTGGGTTGGTGAAGGTGGAGACTGGCCTTGGGCCCTCACTGCCTGCCCGCCAGCCCTGGGCTGCCCTCCACAGGGGCAGGCCTTGACGAGGCCTTGGTACCTAGCCCCTTCCTTTCCACACGCACACCAGCTGCTCCCTCCACGGGACTTGGCCAGTGAACACACAATGAAAGCCTCGGCGTGGACCAGCCATCGACTGGAGCTGCACAGAAGCCTGGACGTCTGGCTGAGAACCAGACTATGAACAAGGCCGGGAGGAGTGTGGGAGTGTGGGGGGTTGGAGGGTGACCGCCTGCAGAGTGGGAGGCTCTACACTGGGTGGCCTGGCTGTGGCCCCCACCCTCCTGGGAGACGGGAGAGCCTGGCCCCCAGTGGACTAACCTGGTTCTGAGCAGTGGGCTGAGATCCGCTGGGGGGCTGTCATTGGCCAGGCAGGGTCTGGGGTGTGGAGCCCTGGGCAGGACAATGGCTCTGATCCCCAGGGAGGAGGAAGTGAGGAGGAGCCAGCTGCTTCTTCGAAACTCTGACCCACAAGGAGGAACTGGTGGGAGATGTGGAAGTGGCTGGCGTCAGGGAGAGGGGCATGGGGGTGCATGATTGGGCAAGAACAGCTCTGTCATGGGGACAGGAATGAGGGTCAGGGAGGACAGGTCCATCTGGGGTCCCTGAGGGCAGGAGGTTCTGGGACCTTGGAGGAAGTTCTGACGGGGCAGACAGTGAGGGGTGCCGGCGATGGGAGTCCAAAGGGAGGCCCCTGGATGCACAAGCTCTAGAGCGTTCAGGACTCAAACGGAACAAGGATAGTACAGGAGGCTCCGACCTCGTGGACCACAGGGTGGGAGCTGGGTGTGGGGCCAGCCTCAGGGCCACCTGGCCAGTGGGGTAACACTGACCACCACAGACCAAGAGGAAGCCCCTCAGTCTGGGTGGGAAGGGACCCACAGGAGTGGGGCTGGGCTGGGGGCCAGGTGGCCTGGGACCTGTGGCTCAGGGGCGTCCCCATGCAAGGCTGGCACTCAGGGGGCTTGGTGGGCACTGGCTCTGAGGTTCCTGGCAAGCAGGAGCCCAAGGGAAAGGGGAAGAGTGTGTGGCTCCAGGGCACACAGAAAGGTGAGCTGGGATTCCCCTGGAGCTGACGTCACACATTCAACCGCAGCCTGACAGGTGGTTTTTTTTTTTTCTAAAGTAAGTCTTTTTTAAAGATTTTATTGTTTTTCCTTTTTCTCCCCAAAGCCCCCTGGTACATAGTTGTGTATTTTTAGTTGTGGGTCCTTCTACTTGTGGCATGTGGGATGCCGCCTCAGCGTGGCTTGATGAGTGGTGCCATGTCCACACTTAGGATCTGAACCGGCGAAACCCTGGGCCGCCAAAGTGGAGCGAGTGAACTTAACCACTCGGCCACGGGACTGGCCCCTGACAGGTGGTTTTTATGTATTTTTAATTTTTAAAAAATTTTATTTATTTATTTATTTATTTTTTGAGGAAGATTAGCTCTGAGCTAACTGCTGCCAATCCTCCTCTTTTGCTGAGGAAGACTGGCCCTGAGCTAACATCCATGCCCATCCTCCTTTACTTTATACGTGGGACGCCTACCACAGCGTGGCATGCCAAGCGGTGCCATGTCTGCACCAAGGATCCGAACGGCGAACCCTGGGCCACGGAGAAGTGGAACGTGTGAACTTAACCGCTGCGCCACCAGGCCGGCCCCCGACAGGTGGTTTTTAAAAAAGGGAATGGATTTCTCTTTTTGATTGGGTTCCTTGTCTGCTCAGGAGAACTCAGACATGGTGGGTTTGGGTTTCAGCAGAGCTCTGGACCCACTCATGGAATTCCTGGGGCTGGGAAAAGGGGGAAAGACCTCTGTGTGCTGGGGGCCATGCCCCACATCAGCAGAGCAGCTGAAAGGTTCAGTGCCTGGTCCCAGGGGTGCTGCTGCAGGCGCCCACCAGCCTCCCGTAGCCCCAGAGTCACAGCGGGGGACACCAGTGTGGCTGCAACCATGTGTTTATTTGAAATGTGCAAAGCTGAGCATGCAAACGCAAATCTAACTTAGGAGATCTGCAGTGGCCCCGAGGTGGCCATGCTAGGAGGGCCGCCAGCCAGGTCTGCTTGGCCGAGAAGCACCTAGGCGCCTCAGCCCAGTCCTTGGGTCTGAAGAGCCTGGGGCACGGTGGCTCACTAGAGACTCCTTTCCTAGAAGCTAGAATATCTTGCTAAAGAAGAAAACAAAAGTCACAGTGGGTCTGGGGGCAGGGAGGGGGTAATAGAAACTATCCTGCCCTCTGGGGCTCCCCCTCTTCTTGGGGTGGGGAGGGGTGGTGACAAAGGCAGGCCGGGAGGCTGGACTCAAAGCCTGCTGGCCTGCAAAGAAGGGCCCTCCATCTCTTGGGGTGGTGGTGGATCCTAGGGGATCCCAGAGCCTGGCACAGAGGGGTCTAGGAGATGCCAAGGGGATTAACCACGGCCAGAGTCAGTGGGAACTCAGTCAGCACCACAGCTGGGAGGTCTCTGCCACCAGGGCTAGAGGTCAGGCTGTGGGCGGGATCTAGGGGGGATTGGCGGCCTGAGATGAGGCTGAGGGGTCCCTTTGGCTCAGCCTGGCTGGGCCTTGGGGGTTCCTGGACCTAGGAGGCCTGATGTGGCTGACACATTCTCTTAAGGGGGCACAAGGGGACCTGGGACCTCTGGCACTGCAGGGCAGGGGGCACGGGCAGTTCTTGTCGGGGATTCTCCAGGGATGTCTAAGTCATTAGAAGCAGCTGAAGAAGCAGGGGTGGGGAATGCAGCCATCACTGTCATGTGGGGGGCCCAGGACGTCACTGCCACAGGTCACCAGCCGCCGCCCCATTGTCATTCTCGTGGAACTTGTGCAGATGATCAGCAAACCTGTGGGCACAGAAACCTTTGCTGAGGCTGAGTGTAAAAAGGAGGGAAATGTGTGTGTATGTGGGGCACATGGAGGTCTCCCAGGGGCAGGCACCATGTGATGGGGTGGGCATGGCAGAGGGCCATGGGGTGGACAGAGGCGGGGGCAATGGTGGAGGGCTGGGGGGCAAGGAACAGAAGGAGGAGCTCATGGTGCTGGGGGGCTCAGTGCAGGCCTGTGGTGGGGCGGGGTGGGTGTCCTCACTTCTTGGCGCAGAAGGTGGCACAGTCCCTCTCCATGCTTTCGCTCCATGCCAGCTTGTACAGCACCTGGCCAGGCAGAGATGCCGTGAGCTGCCCGTCCTGCCTCACGGCCACTCCTGTGGTCCACCCACAGCCGTTGGGACTGGCTTCCTGGCTCATGAAGGTTCTCATGGCCCAGGCCCTGGGGCGGTGGGCCTTAGAGATGCTCCTGTGCCCGCCTGTTTCACAGATGGTCAGACAGGCTTGGACACGGAGGTACCATCCCTAACACAGATGGGCGGACCACTGGCAGGGCCAGGACCCACTGGGCGCTGGGGTCAGAGTGGGAGCCCAGGCTAGCCATGTAGGGGCCACCTTGACTGTGGCCTTGCTGGGGTCCCTGAGGCTAGAGCCTTCCATAGGCACCCCCTTCCCCCTGCTCTCCCCTGACTCAGTGGACATGCAGGCATCACCAGGCCTCTGCATGTGCTGTGCCCACTGACTGGAATGCCCCTCTGTACCCATTCAGTTCACCATGTCCCCTCTCTGTGCAGCCCACCTGGCTGTCCCATAGTGGAGTTAGTCCGACCTGCCTTCCGTCTGCCTCAGGCTCCCATGGTGGCCTTTCCCTCCACCAAGCCCCTCCAGTACAGGGCCCCAGATATAGTCAGCCTGGCCTCTTTCACAGAGTGGCTGGACTGCTGTCCCAGCCAGAGGGCCTGATGGGTGGGCTTGTTGCCCCCAGGGTGGGCTGAGGTCCTTGAAGGGGAGAGAAGTGGCCAAGAGCAGACGGTGTGGCTTGGCATTGGCCTGGGTGCCAGGCCACAGTAACAGGCTCCCTGCTGCCCTAGGAGGTTGGGGACACCTGCTTGGACACTCACCAGGAAGACCAGGCAGTGCAGGAACAGCGTGTAGAAGAAGCCGATGGTGCGCGCCATCTTGTTGGAGAGAACCAACCGCCCCTGGGGAGCAAGAAAGGTGTGCAGTGGGGCGGGGCGGGCCTCCCCTGCTCCTTCAGGGCTGCCCTGGGGCTCCTGCAGAGAGGGCCTCAGGGCACAGGGGAGGGCAGGGCAGCCAGCCGGCTCCCACTCTACTTGATAGGCCAAGAGCTTGGGCTGCAGAACTTCTAAGAAATGGCGCATGATTCCAGAACCTACCATGAATGGTGCTACCTGTGGAGCTGTCCCAGAGAGGGTGGGACCCCGCTCTGGGTCACACAGCCACCCTTAGCAGGGCCTGTGAGGGGTCAGTGGGGTCCGTGGGGCTTCTCCAGATTGGGCTGGAGGGCAGGGACGAGGTGCTCAGAGACAGAGGCTCCAGCCTGTCCCAGGTGGGCACAGAGGCGGGCACTCACCATGCTGAGCGTTGCCTTGTCCCAGGGGCTCAGGCTCAGGTACTTCCGCTGCCGCTCCTGGAGGGGGAGGGACGATGAGGAGAGGACCTCAAAGGGCTCACTGCAGAGAGGGAACCTGGGGGCTGCCAGGGGCCTGCCTGTGCCAGTCCCACTAGCTGTGACATCCTCGGCTCCCCAACATCTGTGAGCACCCCCAGTGGCAGCTGGCTCCTGCCCTCTGCGGTGGCCCATTCTGCCTTCGGGAAAGTCTTCGTGGGCAGGGCTTCCACAGCCTGAGAGGTCAGCGAGGAGAGCTACCAGAGGGGGGCCCACTGCAGGTCGCTCAACACTGGGAGCTCTTTGCTGGTCTGCCTACCCCCACAGTGTGCCCCTGGGGTTAACCCCTTCACTGTCGCACACCCTCACGTAGCCATCCACAGGTGTTCCTGGCACTCCAGGCCTGTCCGGGGTGGACCCTGGGATTCTGTGGCACCAAAGTGGGTGTGGGGGCTGCCCTGGGAGTTGGGTAAGTGTGGTGTACATGTGGGGGTGCAGGGCGAGGCTGGGCCTGAGTGAGCAGGCCAGGGCTGGTGGAGTGGGGAATGAGGGGCGGCGAGGCCAGGCAAGCGGGTGGCTTCTTGGAGCTTCCCTGTGGCCTGCGCATAGCTGAGCACCGCCTGTCCCTGCTCTGCCCGGAGGCCAGGCCCACGCACCCGCTTGCTGAAGGAGGAGAAGGGGTCCAGGCGCTCCTCGTACTGGGACGAGTACCGCAGCTCTGTGTCATCGCTGCTGCCGCCCTGCGTGGGGAAGGAGTACAGACCCAGTCACCGGGGCCCAACAGCAAGGCCAGGGCCCAGGGACTGCAGGCTGGCAGGATCACAAGGCAGCCTCAGTTTCCTCATCAGCACAATGCGGGCAGGGGAAGGGGCCCAGAGTGACAGCGTGAATGTGGCTGGTGCTACTTGTCCAGGGGCATTGCCCGGGGTCAGAGGTTCCCATGGGGTCAGGGTCTCCCAGATGGGCTGGAATGTATGAGACAGACAGGGCTGGGCCCCGTGAAGGGAGGTGGGTCTAGAGGGGGTTCTGGGAGTGTGCAGGGTGGACGTGGGGCCCAGGCAGGCACCTGAGGGATGAGAGACCCCTCCCAGCCAGCCACCCGGTGTGTAGTGCTAGTTTGCACAGAGTCTGGGCGCCCTCTGGTGGCCTAAGAACAGCTTCAACGAGTGGAATGGGGGGCTAGTGCCTGAGGGTCTTGTCCCAGGGAGGTACCCCCTGTGAGTGTCACCGCTCTCGCCTCCTACTACCCCCGCTGTCTGCCCACGGTCACAGAAGGGGTTTCCTTGCACAAGGTGGTCCCCTTTGAGGACTGGGGCTGAGAGAAACCAGAGACGGCCGTCCTCGGCCCAGAATGGAATGGGGGGTTCCTCCTGACTGGTTTTGGGATGTTGGACCAAATTCTGGTATGGTTTTTCTTTAAAGATTTTATTTTTCCTTTTTCTCCCCAAAGCCCCTGGTACATATTTGTATATTTTTAGTTGTGGGTCCTTCTAGTTGTGGCATGTGGGATGCCGCCTCAGCATGGCTTGATGAGCGGTGCCATGTCCGCGCCCAGGATCTGAACCGGTGAAACCGTGGGCTGCCAAAGCGGAGAGCACAAACTTAACCACTCGGCCATGGGGCCGGCCCCATCTGGTATGGTTTTTCTTTTTTTTAGTGTAAGTTTAAAACATACAGATTCCCCAGGGCCTGTCCCACATGCTCAACAGCCCTGGGGGTAAATTCCCAGATCTTGGGTCAGCTAGTGGATCAGCCCCATTTCACAGAGGGAGCACCTGGCCCGTGGCCTGGGGCCTGTGACCCTCTTGCTGGACCTCATCACATCCTGGCTAGTTCTGATGAGTCAACCTCCACAAGGGCTCCGCTGTGGGGGGCTCCCCCAGCTGAGGGAGGACAGGTGGCAGGCCCTCTGGGTCACTGTCCAGTGACTGCCCAGCAGGTCACTGCCCCCATCCCTCCTGCCTCAGTGGCCCCAGACCACCTCACTCCCTGCCTGGGGCACCTGGGGCTGAGATTGGGGAGGGCCCTTACCCGGCCAGGGTAGCTCTGGAGGAACTTGATCTTCTCGAACAGCTTGATGTTGTCGGCCCGCAGGCTGTCCAGCTCGTTCTGCAGGGCTTGGATGGTGTGCTGGGCCAGGCGGTTCTCCTGCGGGGAGGCGGGTGGGTGGGCAGGGTCAGGGGTAGATGGGGGTGGCACGTGGTGAGGCCTCCACGCTGGCACAGGTCAGGGGCTCCATCTCCCTGGAGCCCCTTCTTTGCCCAGGGCCACCTTCTTGACCTACTAGACTCCGCTCAAAGCTGCCTGTGCTGGGAAGTCCCCCTTCTCCTCCTGTGACCCCAGCCCAGGCAGAAGTCACAGTTCTTGCATCGGGTTTCTTCATGTTTTGTTTATGGTATTACCAGCCTTAAACAATCATTATGAGATATAATTCATATAACATAAACATCATCATATGTAAGTGTACAGTTCAGTTGTGTTTTTGAGCATATTCACAATGTTATGCAACCATCCCCACTATCTAATTCCAGAACATCTGTGTCACCCCAATCAGAAACCCCAAACTTGTCGGCAGTCACTCCCCAGTCCCTCCTGCCCCAGCCGCTGGCCACCACTCATCTACTTTCTGTTGCTGTGGATTTGCCTGTTCTGGACATTTTGTATAAGTGGAATCCTCCACGAGGTGATCTGAATGTTTGCCAATCTAGGGGCAAAGTGAATTTATTCAGATGCTTAAAGAGGTGTTTTCTTCACACTGCTAAAAATTCGCACAGGACCAGAAAGGACATGGTCCTCTGGCGTCTCCTCAGCAATTTAAACATAGATTTACCAAATGATCCAGCAATTCCACACCTGAGTGTACAGCCCAAAGAACTCACTGCAGGGACTCAAAGAGATGTTTGCACACCCGTGTTCATAACAGTGTTATTCACAGAAGCCAAAAGGTGGAAGCAACCCAAGTGTCCACTGATGGATGGATGGAGCAGCAAAATGTGGTCAAGACACACAGTGGAATGTGATTCAGCCTTAAAAAGGAAGGAAATTCTGACACGTGCCACAACATGGATGAACCTGGGGGACATCGTGCTAATTAAATAAGCCAGTCACAAAAGGACAAATGCCGTATGGTTCCACTTATATGAGGTCCCTAGTGTGGTCAAATTCATAGAGACAGAAGGTAGAATGGCCATGGCCAGGGGGAGGGGGGGAGGGGGAACGGGGAGTTAGCTTAGTTTAATGGGGACAGAATTTCAATTTGGGAAGATCAAAAAGTTCTGGGAAATGGATGGTTAGAGGGCTGCATAACGATGTGAATGTACTTGATGCCACTGAACTGTATGCTTAAAAATGGGTAAGATGGTAAATTTTACATCACGTGTGTTTTGCCACAATTTTTAGAAAGTACATGGTAAAAACTATAGAATAGCATAAACACTTGCTTTTTCTCTTCCACCTAATCTATTTTGAAGGTCTTTTTTGAAGGGCTGTGTAGCCTTCCATGTGTGGCTTGCCCCAGTACCCGATGGGCAGGTGGGTGTCCCCAGTCCATCGTGCTGGCAGCCAGCATGAGGGGAGCAGCCCTGACGGTCCCTCATTTGAAGCCTCTCGCTCTGGACCCCAGATCAGGGAGGGTCCCACTGGATCCGGCCCACCCTTGTCACTGGCCCAGCACTGGGCCTGGCCCAGCGGATGTCTGCCTTTCCCCGGCCTGAGCCTGGAAACCCTGCGTGGGGAACTCCGGGTTTGGAGAGGAAGGGTCTAGAAATTCTGTCATCAGCTCAAGCAGTGACTTTGTGAGAAGGATGGGAACCTCCTTGGCTTCTGCTCCCACTGGGAGAACCAACAAGGGGACCTGAGCTGGCTCTGTGGGACGGGGGACCTGCAGAGGACCTGAGGCTGGGAGGGTGCCACCTCTGGTGCTCCCCTAGTCTGGCCCAGGGCCCTCTGCACTCTGGATCCAGTGTCCACTCGCTGCGTGGGGACATCCTGGCCTCGGCCTTGGCCTCTGTGTCCTAGACACCCCCTGCTCCTGCTTTTCTCCCTCCCTCCCTGATCATTTCTTGGCTCCTGTTCCCCTCTCTTCCGGGGACCAAAGCCATCTGCTGGCGCTGAAGCCACCATCCGAGTGTCAACAACGCCCACATGGAGGCACCTCATCTTAAAGGCCCAGATGCAACTGGACTGGTCACCTTTGTAGACTGCCCGTTCCTCACGGTACCCTTCTAGGAGGCCCACCAGCCAGGCACTCAGCAGCCAGCGGGGCCTCTCTGACCCCCCAGAGCTCCTGGACATCTCTAGACTATTCATCTTTTTGGGCTCAAAGGCCCTCCTCTCTCCGACCTGCCCCTGTTTCCCCATTCCCACCTGATTTAGATGCTTCTCCTGGACGATGTGACCTCTGCCTAGTCGTCTTCCTGGGCCAGCCTTCTGTCCTAAACTGGCTGCCCGACTGACCTTTCTTACCCTCCGTTCTTGCAGTGTCAGTCCCCTGCTTAAATGCTTTGGTGGCACCTCAGCCTGGCAGTAGGGTAATTGCCTGGTGACTCTGTGTTTTGTTCCTGCAGCCCTGGAACGACCTGCACTCGCTTCTGGCTTGTTGGCCTCCCATCTCTGCTCACAGAGTCTCCTTTACTTTGAGTGTCTGATTTTTCCAAAGCCTAGCTTTGCATCACCTCCTCTAGGAAGCTCTCCCTGACTGCACAGATCAAATCTAATCCCACTGCGGTTTATGGTCTGTGACACTTCTCTCTCCCTCAAGCCTGTGTGCTCCCCACTGTGTCCTCCCGTCCAAAAAGTGCAGGGGAGGGAAGGACATGACTCACGGCCTCCAGCTCCTGGTTCCGGGCACGGAAGCGCTCCCTCTGGCTGGAGATGATGGAGAGCAGTGAGTCTACCTGGCCCTCGGGGAGGGTGCCACTGGCTGGTGCTGAGGGTCCTAGGAGGTAGGGAAGAGTGGCTTGGGGTGGCGGGAGGCAGAGCCCAGCAGTGGGCCCTCAGGTCACCAGCCCCGAGGGAGCCCTGGCCAAGGGCCATGGGGTGGAAGGAAGGTGTCTGAGCACAAGGTACTGAGAGGTTGGGGAAGGGGGAGGGGTGGCCGGGGGAACAGGGAGGGGTGTGACATGAGAACAGGGGCCCTGGGAGGGGAGAGCCCAGGCATTGTCCAAGGGCTAGGTCTCAAGGCCCTGTCCCCATTGCTCTCTACTTGAATCTGAGACCCCTGCATCTGTCAGATTGGCCCCTAGCTCCTGGGGAAGCAAAGGGCACTGGGAAGCCATGGGTACCGCCCCTACCACGTCCTGGCCCAGCAGCCCCAAGTTCTGGCTTCGGTGCCCAAGGAGACCACCTCCCCTCCAGTGCTGGGAGCTCTCCGGCTGCATCTCGGTGCTGAGGCCTCCTCGAGGAGTTGACCACCACCCACCAGCCTTCGACAGGCCACTGGCAGGGCCGAGGGGGTCAGGGCCCCCAGGTGGGGGTGTCAGACTAAGGCCTAGAAGGGCAGGTCGGAGGCTCACCCCGTTTTAGGTTGCTGCCGCATTGCTGGGCAGAGGGGCCTTGATCTCCTTCGAGGGAGGGGCGTGCTCTTTAGGGCTCAGGGCTCAGGCTGCACCACCTCTTCCCTCTTTCCCCTCCCACCCTGCCCTTCGTCGTCAGGTCAGGCCCTCCTCACCGTAGAACAGGGCGGTGGCCTCCTTGATGGGCTCTGGGATCTTCTCCAGGCCATGCTCGGCTGCACCCTGTGGGGGAGAGGAAGAGGTGGGCGGCGCCTCCCCCTACAGCACTGAACACACCCTTTCAGGGGGCCAAGCAAATGGGGGGCTGGGAGCAGTGGGGCGGTCTGGTGGCAGGGGCTGGGCACAGCCGTGGCCATAGGTGGGCCTGGAGAGGACGCCTGGCCTGGGTCATCAAAGAGAAGGCTGGGCCCCAAGTTCACCCCAAGGCCGGAGCTCTCTGGGGGAAGTCTCCTCCAGTTACCCAGCCCAGAGGCAGGGTGACCCCACCCTGCAGCCTCCTGCTGCGTGACCTGGGCCAGCCCCACTTCTCTCCTGGAGCCCCATTTCTTCATCTGTAAAATGGAGTGGGTGATGTGATGACTTAGGGACCCTCTAGGGTTTAGCCTTCTTGGGTCCTCTAGCTGTGAGACAGTGGATAATCCTGGCCTTGCTTGGGCGCTG
The DNA here is from genome assembly GCF_041296235.1 of Equus asinus. NCBI lineage: Eukaryota > Metazoa > Chordata > Mammalia > Perissodactyla > Equidae > Equus > Equus asinus. The sequence goes on along the minus strand of NC_091803.1, from coordinate 15,907,691 downwards.
AGGTCCCAGGGCAGAGGTCTAAGCCAGTGCCTGGAGGCTTTGTGCCAGCTCGAGGAAGCCTGCCCCTCTGCCCTGTGGCCTGGCATCCTGACTTGGGCCTTCGTGGTGACGTGGGCCTTGGGGCGGGGCAGGTGGACACCAGCTGCCCAATGATCGGGCTGGTCCACCTGGGAAGCCAGCATTTTGTGAGGCTGAAGGAGCCCTGGGCAGGTGGCAAGGGGGCAGCTTAGAGGGGGTGGTCTCACCTCGGCGTCTGGCCGCTGGATGGACTGGATGGTGCTGAGGTCCTGCTCCAAGCGGGCGATCAATTCCCTCTGCTCAGCTGCTGTGGTCGTGGCCTCGGTGACATGGACCTGCAGCTCCGCACAGCGCCCTGAGCCAAAGGAAGATGTGGCTGTCAGAGGGAGCCTCGTGGGACCCGTGGTGCCCTTCCACCCCACCCCACCTCTCCCACCACAGCCTGCGTCACCGCCTAAGGGCCACCGTTAGACCAGCCAGCAGAGGCAGGCACTCCCGGCCCTAAGAAGTCACAGTGCTCATGAAATTCCCTGGGTGGGGCACGGACCCCAGGTCAGGGATCTGGGAGAAACAGGGCACCCTGACTCTGCCATGACCAGCTGGGTAAGCCTGGCTGGCTCCTCTCCCTCTCCAGGCTTCACTGTGCCCCTGTCAAGCAGGGCAAGGAGCTGAACCCAACGAGCCCCAAGTTCCTTCCAGGGCTGATGACCAGAGGGAGGCCTCGGCATAGGAGTGGCGGAGAGAGGTGCAGTGGGCGGTAGGCGGAGGGTGAAGGAGCCACCCCAGCCTTGCTCAGCCCCTCCCCCAACAGGCTCCAGGGCAGTGGTGGAAAGGGGTGGCCCCCAGGAACTCCCTGGCCCACAGTCCTGTTCTTCTCCCCCATCCAAGTGCCAGATGTTGTCTTTACAACGAAGCAACTCCCAAATAATTCTGCGTGGAGACCTTCCTGCCCCTCTGGAGGGTGGGAGATGTTGGGAGGTCTCCCAGCCCAGGCCCGTGGATGCCTTCGGCAGCCATTGGCAGGGAGGACAGAGGTGGCCTGGGAGCCGGGCAGACCCGAGTATGAGATCTGGCCCGACTTCTGTGTGACTCTGGGCAGCCAACTCTCCCTGTCTGGGCCTCATTTGTAAAATGGTGACAACAAACCTAGCTCAGGGCCGCAGAGAGGGCGGCCCAAGCCTGAGGCCCTGGGTGTTGTCCTTTGGGGTAGATGGATGGCCACCAGGGGGCACTGTGGCCTCAGAAATGCCAAAGGCTCCAGGCTGTGGGCAGCGCCGGGAGACCGGCCTCTGTACCCTGCCCGGTGGACTCGCCCCTCACCCTGGGGCCTGCTTATCAGCTGGCCAACCTGGTCCTAGCTGGGCTTGGTGCCTGGGCCAGGGTGGGGGCAGCGGCCTCCCCGCTGCCTGCTCCATCTCCTGGGTGCCCGCTGGCCGCCAGGCTCTTTACACACCTCACAACAGTGTGATCAGTCAGAAAATATGACCCCCATGTTACAGGTGAAGAGATGAGCCTTACAGCCTGGGATCAAACCCAAGGGTGTCCACCCTGGCCATAGCTAAGCTCCTGCCCACACTGGGGTATCCACTCGCTCAGGCCCCGGGTGGGTTTCTTCCTTCACACATCACTGAGCCCCCTCTGTACCTGGCAGGTGGGTGGTGGTGCAAGTGAGGGGTCTGAGGTGGGGCTGAGGGAAGGGGCTGGACCTGAGGGTGGGGCCAGGGCATGGAGGGACGGCTGTGGGTGGCAGGGTTGGGGTCTGCCTTTGGTCTGTATGCCCTGGGTGGCCTACAGTGGCTTTAAGCAGACCCTGTGGGGGAGAGGCCGAGAGACCCCAAATGCCATGACCCACTGGCCTGGGGGCGGAGTCCTTGGTCCCAGGCCTGCGGGATGGGACTGAAAAGCAGGGACACCTTGCTCCCTGAACATGCTTAGGAGGGGAGCTGGATGGAAGTCATGGTAAGATGTAGGCAGAGGGACCTTGGGTGGGGGCAGGTTCAGTTCTGGGCACTGGGAGTCCATAGGGACAACCACAAATAGGAATGGGTCTAAAAATGCTGCTGGGACTGGTCCCGAGGGGTTGGGTGGACAGACCCCGCATGAGTGGAGGGTGCAGAGCCCAGAGAAGGCTCAGGGGAGTAGCATCCCACCTTGAAGGATGAGGACCCCGGAGACGGACAGGACAGGGTGGAGGTGGGGAACCTATGGAGAGGGGAACTGTCACCCAGCCAGAGTGAGCCCTCGCCCCCGGATGTGTGCACGCAGCACAGTACAGAGGGGACCGACGCATGGCCTGAGGGGTGGATAAAATGCCAATGAGATGACTCCTCGGACTGCTTGTTTTATCTGCCACCAGCCTGTGGCCTTTCCAGCGTGGTCTCAGCCAGGCCCCCGGGGTGGGAGGAACTTGCAGCTCCCAGAACCATCTGTGGGCACATGGGAGATGAGTGGATGCCCAGCCGGGCATCCTGTGCCTGTGTCTGCTGCTTTGGGGCTGGGCACACAGGTCCCTGCCTGAGCACACCGGTGACACTCTGTGCATGCAAGGGCCTGGACAGCAAACCGCGTGTCCCAGGCTGCCCCAGCCAGAGGGGGGCCGGGCCACTGTGTTAAGCTGGCCTGGAGGGCCTGCCACTGCCACTGCCGCAGATGCTCCCAGACACTGGGTTAGCTGCCCAGGGGATCTCTGGGGGAGCAAGGCTGAGTATTGGGGGTAGCTGTCCCTGAAGAGGTGGCTGTGGGTGAAACTGAGGGCTGGGTGGCATGCACTGGCAGCAGACGTGGGGAATGGCTGCTCCTGAGGCAGAGGGAGGAGGCTGGGAGGGCAGGGCCGTGGGGCTAATTGGGGAAGGCTGAAGGAAGGCCCTGGGTGGGGGCGGGGAAGCTGTGGCCGCAGGGGCAGGGCCTGCACGCTGTCTGGGAGCCCAGCTGGATCCCAGCGGCGAGCCATCACTCCAGGCCAGAGGGGTGAGAAGGCCAGGAGTCTGACTGTGTGGGCATCCCTGAGGGAGAGGCCTCAATTACAAACCCCACTCTGAGACATGGAGCCACTTAAACCTGCCATGTGCGGGTCCCCTGGCCGCCACCCGCTGCTTCCCTCTGCCTCCTCTGCTGGGAGAAGGAACACACAGACTAGGAAGTTAAGGTCACGTCTTCAGTGGCCACTTGGTGTCAAGGGAGGGTCCTGAACTGGAGTCTGGCAGAACTGAGCTTGAGTTCTGGCCCTGGGGCAAGGCAGTGGAAGGTACTGGACAGAGTTGTGACCCCACTGTTGTACAGAACCCAAGTGGGGAGACCTGTACCTGGGACTGGCCCCCCAAAGGGGGAAGGGGCGAGCAGCAGCATGGTTTGGCTCTGGTGAGTGTGAAGAGCTAGTGGAACAGCCAAGGGGGCGTGCGTGGGGAAGAGCAGGACCCATGGGCCTGAGGCTGGAGATGTAGGCGATGCAGGCCCTGGAGAGCTCTGGGGCCAGGGGTGGCTGAGCCCCTCAGCGGTGGACATGGAACCCCAGAAGGTGCTGCAGTGAGAATGGCCAGAACCTTCTGGAACACTGACATTTTTGGGGCTGTCCTGCAGGAAGCAGGGGGAATCAGGAGGAAGTGTGTTGAGGCCCCAAGCTGAATAGCAGCCATCAATGAGTAAAGTCACTGGGGTCTCAAGAATGGCTGAGGGGGCTGCGGGCTGGAGTGAATCCACTGGCGAGAGTTCAGTCGGGGTAGTGGCGGGGCAGGGAGCAGCAGGGGCCTGGAGGAGGGACCTGGGGACCACACCGGACAGATGCCAGATAGGGCAGAGCGATGGGCAGACCTGGTGTGGGGGGTATGCTCGAGAGAGGGTCTTCAGGAGTATGGAGCATCTGCAGCCGGGGAAAAGCTGGTGGGGAGGGAGAAGCTGTGTCTAGGAGAGGAAGCGGCAACAGCCGGATGAGCGCCAGGGCATGGGGAGCGAACCCCTCGCCTCTGAAAGGTGGCCCGTGTGAGAAGGTCCAAGACAGTTCCCATCCCTTTAAGAAAGTTTATGGGACCTCGACCTTCTGGGAGAATCTGGGAAGGCTCCTAGGGGTGTATTTCACAGAGGGGAGCAAGAAATCCAAGCAGCATCAAGGTCAAGACCTAGGGAGACGACTCTGACGCACGGTCAGGGCATGATTTCTGACTGCGGATGGAGTAAATGAAGAAACTTATCACAATTGAAGTCAGATGACGAGGCCTGGGGGTGTCAAAACCCACAGTTTTTCCAAAGGCAGAGTCCCTGTGTTATTCAATCTGCTGCCTGCAACCCAGGTCTTTGATGGGGGGGGTGGTTCTTAGGGGAGCTGAGCCGCCCGCACATCCACCCCTCCGGCCTCTGAACCTGTATGTCCCGAGGCAGCCAGAGGTAAGTGCTAAGGGCTCCCAGTGCCTGCAGGGGCCAGCCCCTCGCTCCTGTGCAAGGGTCTCCTCCACCCAGTGTCCACCTGCCCGGCCTCTCCCTTCCACGAGCATGCGAGTGCGTTATTCTCCCATCTGAAACCCCCCCCCCCACCCCTTTCTCTTGACTCCACTGCCCTTCCAGCAAACTCCTTGAAGAAGCTGTCTATTCTCAAGTGTCCACTTCGTAAACCTTCCCCTCAGACTTGGAGGCCAACTGTCCTTTCCAAGGTCGCTGGTGACCTTGCACATCACTATATCCTCAGCCCTCATCTAATGGACCCATTAGCACCTGGTGCCCAGGTCGCTGCACCCTCCCGGGCCTCCTGCCCCAAGAGCCGCTCCTTCTCAGTTTCCTTCGCTGGGTCTCCTCTCTGCCAAGCTCCAAACGCTGCTGCACCCAGGCGCCAGCCCTGCACGCCTTCCTGTCGGTCACTCTGGCCACCTGAGTGCCACCGAGAAGCTGATGCCTCTCCAGTGTCTGTCTGCAGTCCCCAGCTCTCTCCACGCTCATCACTTGGATGTCCAACCTTAACAGGTCCAAACTGAAGCCTGATCGCCCCTCCGCAGATCTGCTTCCCCCAGAGGTGGCGTCCTTGGGGCTGCCTCCCCTCAGAGGCACGGCCACCCTTCAGCGGCTCAGGCCAAATCCCTGGGGCCTTCCTCACTCTTCCGTATCACTCCTGACATCCAATCTGTCTCCAGTCCTATTTTTGACTCTACCTTCAAAATATATCCAGAATCCAATCACTTGTCACCACTGCCACCATTGGGTCCGAGTCACCTCTCATCTTTTTTTTTTGTGAGGAAGATTAGCCCTGAGATAACATCTGCTGCCGATATTCCGCCATTTTGTATGTGGGTCACCTCCACAGCATGGCTGACAATGGTGTAGGTCTGCACCTGGGATCCGAACCCACGAACCTGGGCCGCCGAAGCAGAGCACGCTGAACTCAACCACTACACCACCGGGCTGGCCCCACGACCTCTCAGCTTGATTATGGCAGCAGCCTCCACACTGGTCTCCCTTCTCCTAACCTCCCCCTACGATCTAGTCACAAAGCAGCAGCCAGAGAGAAGCTTTTAAACAGTAAGATCAGACCCCCTCTGTGCAAACCCTCAGAGGAACAGCAAAGCCCTACATCAGCCTACAAGGGCCACCTGCTCTGCCCACCTCTTGCCTCTGACCTGGTCGCCGTCCACTATTCCCCTTAGTCCCTCTGCCCCAGCTGTACTGGCTTCCCAGCACCTCTGTACCACAGAACCTTTGCACTCACTGTTCCCTCTGCCTGGAATGCTCTTCCCTCAGGCATCTGCGTGGTTCATTCTCTGACCCGTCAGGACTGTTCCCATGTTACCTTCCCGGCGAGGCCTACCCTGATAAGACGTGAACCTCCACAGGTGTTCTTCCCTCTCCCTTACCTCATCTTTCTCCCATAACGTTTGTCACTGTCTGAGCTACCCTGTAACTCACTTCTTTATTGTGTCTGCCATCTGTCTTCTCTACCGGAAGTCAGCCCTTCGTTTGTCCCCTGCTATAGCCCCAGCGCCCACAGCAGTGGGACACTGTGAGCCCTCACTGCGTCCAGCCAGCTGGGAAGCACCCGTCCCTCTGGGTGGAAGGGTGCATGGGCATCCTAAGGGCTGGACGGTCTCCCAGGGTGGGCAGAGCTGGCGGGGCACTGGCAGCAAGAGCCTGGCAGGGCCTGCCAGCCTCTGCTGGTCCCACCACCTGATAACTGCTCAGGTCTCACCCGGAACCTTCCAGGCTGCGTCCTGGCATTGGGACTACAGATCTGCTGTCATGAAGCCCCAGGGTGACCCTGCGCCGGCGCCACTGAGTACACACTTGCTGGAGGTGTGAAGGGTGCTTTCTCCCTGGCTGGGACCCCCTCACTCCAGGTGGGGCTGCAGACACTCTCGGCTACACCCGAGTCCTTCCAGACAGATGGAAAGAACAAGCTTCTCCCAGAGCTGCCACCCGCCAGACTCAGCTTTGTTCTCATCAACAATGAGGTCGTCCCCTCCCACCTGGCCGCCCTTCCCCAGCCCCGTGGCTTGCCTGGTCCTCTGAGTCACCACGCTTGCCATACTGCTGCCCTGCAGCTGGGCATGCGCTGCCCCTGAGTTTGGCATGCCTTCCCTGTCTGTCCCCCGAAAATGCCACCTCCCAGTCTCAAGGCCGCTCCCCGCGAAGTCCGCCAGCCCTTTCCCAAGTCGGTGCTCAGATGCCCCCTCAATACCAATTACAGGACCGGGCCTGGGCCGTGGTCTGCACCCCGGTCCATCTGCCCTGTGCTGTGAGCGACTTGAGGCCACCGGACACCTAGCCTGGAGCACGGCCTGGCACAGAGCAGTCCTCAGTGACCATCTGCTGAGTAAATCAGCGAAGGAGCTCCAAGAGGGGGGTGGCCTTAGCAAAGCCGAGTGGCCCTGCCGAGCCTATGCCTGCCCCTCACCATAGGCCTTGGCACCAGTGATACTTGGGGCCAGGTCAGTGTTTGTTGAGTGGCTGTCCTGTGCACTGTAGGATATTTAGCAGCATCTCTGGCCTCTACCTGCTAGATGTCAGTAGCATCCCCCCCCCCCCAAGTTATGACAGCCCCAAATGTCTCCAGACGTTGCCAAATGTCCCGAGGGACAAGTCATCCCCAGGTGAGAACCCCTGCTCCAGAGAATCTAGTCTCCTCAATCATGGAGGCTTCTGGGTTTGGCTGTAATGGCGTGGGGATGCTTAAGTCAGATGGGTCTCTAAAAGGAAGCCACCTCCATGGAAGGCGCAGTCCCTTCTCCACAAGAGTGAGGACCAGGGAGGGTCCTTCCTTCCTGTCTGTGGCTGAGTCCAGGGGTGGCAGCCTCTGCCACCCAAGGAACCCGAGACTCGAGTCTCAGCAGGAGGCTGCAGAGACAGCTGCTGAGCATGGAGGACTCTGCTGCCCGGCCTGCATGCCAGTCACATCATGGGCATCAGGGGTGGCAACATTAGGCCGGCAGCCCCTGGTGATCCGGCTAACCCTCAGGAGTGCCTGGTCCCGGGCAGGGGGCCCTCCTGCTCCAGCAACCAAAGTTGATGAAATAACACCCTTGTCGACGGCCACAACTGACATGTCCTGAGAGGCTGTGGGTGTGTGGGGGGCGTCGGGGCTGTGCGGAGCAGTCTGCAGGCTTAATCACTTAGTCCTCCCGGCTGCCCGTGAGTTGGCATTATCACATCCCCTCTACAGAGACGGAAGCGGAAGCTCAAGGAAGTGAAGCTCTTTCAGAAGGGATTTCCTGAGTATCAACTAAGCCTTGCCCAAGGTCACAGTTGGTAAGAGAAGATGCTGGGACTGCACTGCAGGGATACATGACCACAGAAAAGGGGCCCCCATGCCTCCCTGTAAAGTGAGTGGGGTCCTCAAACCTCACTCCCTGGAGTCCTCCGCCCGGAACAGAGCAGCTCCGCTTTTACCTGTCCACAAACCATTTTGCTTGAAAAACAGCCCTTCTTATTGACATTCGAGAGCCTGGGCTTCTTGGAAGAGGGAGGGCTCCCGAACGAATGCCTGCCCGAGACTGGGCACGGGCCGCGTCTCCCACTTCCATGAACACAGCTCACCCCGCCCTGGGTGGGTGAGACGTGGATGAAGGGCCGGCTGGCCAGGGGCCCCCCAGCAACATCACAGCAGTTCTCTCCAGCCCTCTGGGTTCTCAGCTCGGTTCCCCACACGCAAGCCCCATCACCTTACAGGAACCAACGCCGTGCTGAAGCCGAGACCAGCAAGCTGTGTGCCCCCCAAAGCCGGCATGCCAGGGCCGCGGAGGAAGGAGCAACATACCCACGGCAGCCACTCGGAGGCCCTTTTAAACACAAGCAGACAGAAGCGTCGCGGACGACTCGCGCACGCCAATAATTATATCATCACGTCGCCTTAGCATGTACACTGCAACTGTGCTCCTCAGAGCATCAAATAAGCACAGCATTTTGTTCAGACCCCTTAACTAGAGAGAGAGGAGAAAGGCCACCCCAGGCCACCCCCGAGCACCCTGTCTGGCCTGGGGACATCACCCAACTGCAGCCAGAGGATGAAATCTTGCTCTCTTTTCTGCCTCTGGAGCTGGCAGTTTACAAAAACAGAGTCAGCCTGCAAAACCATGAGCAGCTGCAGGTTTGCTCAATTAAATCTCACTTTAGAAGCACTTGGGGAGACTTCCTGGGTAAAAAGACTTTGGGCTAAGTAGGTTTTTTTTTTTTTTTGCATTTTATATTTTCATTTAGTTAACGGATCTTTAAAAAGTGGGGGCTTACCCACACTAGCAAACAGAAAAGCAGCAGAATGTTAGCTGAGTTAGATTTAAGTTTGTCAGCCGTCAAACCGGAGAGCTCTGCTGGTTTTATGCTCATTTCTCCCATCTGAGGGGGCAGCTCTAGACACACCCGCGTCCCTGAGTGACCAGATGAGACATGGGGCTTCCGGGAACACCAGGCACTGGTGGGAGGCTGGCCTGCGCTCTGGGGTGTCCACTGGAGGATGGAGTTCAGTGCGACTCCGAGAGACGCCCATGGTTCTGTGTCACACATGGGAGTTTCACGTTCTGAATCCTACATATTAACGCACGGTGAACTCATACCCCCCACCCCCACCCCAACCAGTCACATCGGTGGGGATGGCAATTCTTTTCCAACTCCGTAGATCTTGAGATGAGAAACATCCTTGGCCACAAGCATGTGGACCACCTAACAGCCAACTCTGCAGAGCTCTCTCACCACCAGCCCCGAGCGCTGGCTGGAAAGGCCCCTTCTCAGGAGCCCAATCATTCCAGAAACTCACAAGACACTGTTCCCTCCTTCCTCTTCCCACTCACTTGCCCACATTAACAGGAGCCCTTGGCTGGTCCTCTTCCACATCAGGAGTCAGGGACAAAGCAAGAGACTCCCCCAAACCCAGAGCAGGCTGAGGCCAGGATGCTGGCTGGGTATGAGCCGCTCTGCAGAGGTGCCTGCCCGTGGCCCTGGGCACCCAAGCCCCACTTACTGGGCTGCAGCCATCAGGCCCGTGCTGCACCCAGCATGGTCGGCCACCATTCCTGATCCTCACAAGCCTGTGAGACAGGTAAGGGTGTCTCCATTTCACAGACGAGGAAGCGGCTGCCAGGGGGTCGGCGAGTCAAGGATACCTGAACAGTAAGGGTGACAAGAGTAAGCAGGGACGCAGGCCCTTATGGAGCACAGACCATGTGCCCAGATTCCCACACATCCTACCCCGGCCCCGGTTTCTGCTGAGCCCTGCTCGGACGCCACACGCCAGTGGAAGCACGGGAAGGTGGAGGGACGGCTACCTCGGGGTGGCAAGTCTTGAGGTGCCCTTTGGACCCAGAATGAAAGTGTTTGCTGCTTCTCCTCAGGCCAGAGCCCTTTAAATAAAAACAACCCACACGTTCTTGTGTTTGTATAAAAGATATTTACTTCAATTATCACACCTAGGGTGCTAGTGAATAATAATAATACATGGTGTGAGTTTCATACAGTGATATTGCTTCTCCATATCATATAGGGACCGTTGTACAGTGCTGAGAACAAACATCGTATGGCTAACCAAAGACAGAAGGGACAACGCCGAGGGGCCGACGGGTGCCTCCCCCACCCCAGTGCCAGCCGGATCAACTTTTGACTCTTAATGCCGAAAACAAAGAGCAAGAAAGAAAATGTTACCAGAGGTGGGTCACAGCAACAGAACAGAGGCTTCTCAAAGCTGTTTGTACAAAAAGGACGCTTTTTTTTTTTTTGGTCAATTGGGTCTCGGTGAAGATTTAAAACAAAAAAAGAAGTCTGTGATTGTATTAACAAACGAGCTCTAAAAACATCTAAGACTTAGTGCGTTACAGAAAATATAAAATACTGCTAAAATGTAAGACACCACAATACACGGGGGAGCTGAGCTTATTTTATTAAGAGTTTTCCGGAAGAAGTCGGCCACTCGGTGCGCGCTCGTCTTGTGCTGTGTTAGTAGTCTGGACAGGCGTGGCGCTACCCGCTCTCACAGCAAGTAGTTATTGCACAATCGCAAAGAGCTAGGTCTTACTCAGTGGAAAGGGACGTGGGGAAAACCACCTTCTCTTTTTTTTTTCCCACTTTTATGACAAGTTATTCTCAAATGCTTTAAGAATTTGGAACGAATCCTCACGTCTCCAAAATGCACAGCATTTTCTGAGGGGTCTCAGATGGTGGGACATGAGATGCCCGTTTTCTCAAGGAAAGAGGCAGAAAAGGGCTCGAGAGAGAGAAATGCATAGACTAATTAGAGAGAACTGAAAACCCTTTGGGGGATGGGGGCCGCCATTTCATTGGAGGGCTTGCTTTAGAAGAGATGAGAACAAAATCAGGACCCCTGGCAACTGCAGAGAAGGGGAGAAGTCAGGGCACAGAACGCGAGTGGGGGGGTGGGGGGGGCGGGGCCTGTGGGAGCCCAGGCGGCCATCTGGCCCCACCTGGCTCCTTCTCCGGCCCAGGCCAGCCCCACCTCATCCTCAGACCCGCTTAGCAAGCAACTAGGTGTCTTGTTGGCTGTGCTTCTAGCTGCAGAGAGCTCTGCCCCACATCTCACCTTCCTCCACACTTAACCACATCAAGGGGGACTGGGGGCCCTCCACGACCTCCCTGGTGTAGGTCCTCAAGCCATAGCTGGACTAAGAAACACTGTTGCTTTGCAAGATGGTTTTGACCAACTTTGTATGCAAGGAAAACGACGACAATGACAACAAAAGCCAACTAAAACACGTCAGCCCACAGGAGCCTTGCAAGAAAGCCCTCCCTCACTCGGCAGTGGGTCCAGGGCAGGCCGCCGCGCCCTCACCCACCAGGGCTCCCGAAGCGTCATGAACCCAGAAGTCTTACCAGAGGCTCTAGGAGGCTTTGGGGAACTGAACTCTGCCTTTCTAAGTCTCCTCTGCAGCTCCTCTCTCGAGTGTTCTTCCACTCGGCACTTCCTTACATTGGGAGATTTTTGTTCAACTCTCTCATTTACAAAGTTAGACACGGGGAGACCACCAGTTTTTGAGTGGCTACTCTGCAGACAGACGTCTGATTCTGCTGGAAAAGCCCCCTCTGCGCCCCCAGCAAACCCCCAGACCCTTTGGTTCTTTTGGGGGGCGGGGAGGGCAGGAGGCAGAAGACAGTTAACCACTGGAGTGATAGCAAAAAGCATTTATAACAATAACAATACAAAACAACAATACACTCCTGATAAGTACTTAAATGATTAACCTAATAATAAATAGAAGAGGATAGAAATAATTTTTTTTTCAAGGAAATAATCCTTTTATAATTATCCTCACGCACGCTGGCAGGTCAGTAGCAGTCAATCCATCTCAAGAAAAGGTTAAGTGCTGGAAGGGATGGCTGTGGTGTCACACTCAGAGTTCTCAGCTGCTGAGTCACAAACTCCCGCCCTGCCACCCAGCCTGGGCTTCCGGCCGGCGCCCGTGGGCCCTGCACCTCCAGCTGGGTGGGCGACAGCAGGCAGGCTGGGATGGGAGGGAGGGGCGGGGGGGTGCTGGGGAGGCCTGTTTTCCCTTCAGTTCATGAACAAACAGAACTACAGTGAACGTCCACAACCTGAATCGCCCGGGTCTAAAGCTTACTTCGAGTTCATTTGGTGTGCAATACATTATCTCTTAAAAATGAAGCGAAAGGATTTCTATTGCACAGAGCTTTTTACACATAGTCATCTATTTAAGTGCTTTCTGTTTAAAGCAAACTACAAAAAAAAAAAAGAAGAAAAAAAGGACAATGAAAAAGGAGAAAAACGGAACTATCAAACAAAAGCAGCCCCGTGCCACTTCAATGCGTCCTGCTGACTGGCGTCTGGTTTCACCAGCGGAAGTCCCATGGCTTCCGTCCACACTGTGCTTTTGATTCTTTTCCATAGGGGTGTAGCCGTGACATTGGGATTTAAGGCACCTTTCCTTTCTGATCACAGAAAGCTCGATACATAGCATACAGCATATTTTGTGGTAGAAATTAAAGCCTAAACACGACAGAAATTACAGTAACACAGACTCTACTTCTTAATGTTATTGGATAAACAAAAACGATTCACGGAAAGCAACTCCAGGGGACTTTAAAAGTGTAATACCAGGGGGTGGGGAAGTGCACATTTATGCATAGCCTAATGTCTTTCTCTCACTAGCCTTTTTTAGGATTCTTCGCCTATAATGCCCAACTTTTAAAGTTAGCATTTGGGAGGAGACTAGGCGCTTTGGAAATGTCTTGTTAAAGCTAAATGTCACTTCATCCAAAAATGAAAATAGGGATGATGCCACTGACAGTGTGGACACGGGATCTTTGGGGGGCAGGTGATGGGGAGGGGCGGTGGCAAGGCCTGGACAGTGGGGGCAGTTCCTCCAGGTGGGACAGACAGGGGGACCACATTTCCTTCTTCCTCCCTGACCAGGCGTGACGCTCAGAGGCTGCCAGGGCTCCAGGGTAGGGAAGACTCCGGTGAGGCTCATTTTACGCCCAGCTCCCTGAGCCCCACGCCCCTTTCCTCCTCGTCTTAATTTACCCCGAGGGCCTTGGCCTCAGCTTTCGGCACATCTCAAAGGGTTTCACAGGCTGGATCTTTCTGGAACTTTAATTGGGAACTTGTTTTCCTCTTTTCCCAGTAGTTTTCATCAACAAAAAGGCAGAAACTGATAGGAATGGAAATAATATTGTCAAGCTGGACCATTCTCTTAGCAAGTGAGCGTGCTGGCCAGATGGACATCCGATGCATTGGAAATGGAACTACATCATGCTGGAGCCCCAGGCCACCACCTGCCACTCAGGGCAGGAGCTCTGCCTTGGGGGTCATGAAGGCTCCCCTAATGCCACCGAGGCCCAAACCAAACTGCAGAAGCATGGGGGGACTTCGACATGTGAGCTTCTCCTGGTAGATGCCCAAGCACACGGTGATGGCACAAATCCTTAAGGTCTCACTTCCAAATTCTTTCGTCAAGAGAATCCAGGACCAGAGGGGATTCTCCCACATCCAACCAGCGGCCCTGGGTGGAAACCGGTACATTCTTTTGGGAGGAAAGGGTCCTGCGATTGAAGGCTGGGCGTGGGAGCTGGAGAACGCCACATCCTCTCCTGTCCTTGAGATGCTTCCAAAGGAGAGCTCACAGTGGAGCTGAAGTCACAACCTCCCAGTGCCAGAGACAACGAAGACAGGGGTCCCCGAAGCCAGGCAGGAATCCTGGGGAAGTGTCTTCACGTGGCCATTGAGGGGCAGCCCAGGGCAAGGGAAACGGCTGTGACGGATCTTCACAGCTGAGCAGAAAGGGGCAGAAAGCAAAGGCAGGCCAAAGACAAGCCCCTGTGAGGCCTGAGACTGCCCCTGCCTGCAAAGGAAACAGCTGTCAGAGCTTCAGGAACAGGTGGAAATCAAGAGAAAAATCCATGTGCCTCGCAGAGCGCAGCTGTCTGTCCATGTTGAGCTCACAAAAGACAGAAAGCGCCTGCCTGACCACCAGGCCAAGAGCTACTCATGGATGCCACGTTTCTAGCTTTTTCTCTTCCTTCTGAGGGGTGTGGGGCGAGGAGTGACATCGAGTGGGAGCATGGGTTAGAGAGGTAGAAGGGGACAAATGAGGAGTGTGACAAGGGAGGAAATCCAGGGAGGGAGCCAAACCTCCAGCCTGAAGGGGCGCGGCTAACAGCCCACCATGCTCGCCACACATGCTGGAACCTCGCCTTGCTCCATCTCCCGCACAGCTGCCTTACTGGCCTCAGAAAGTAGGGGCTTGGGATGGCTAAGGGCAGACTCTTGTTCTCACAGGCCTGTTGAGAGGCGCCTGTCACAGTGCATTTAAGGCAAGGGCTGTTGTCCTCGGCTCAAGATCCAGTAAGTCACCACCCCTGGTTCTTTGTGCTAATCCCAGAAGGGCGCGTGTACACTCCCCTTGGGCCCTCTGCTGTTTCCAGTGAGGTTTGTTTTTCTAGAATCAGAGGAATGAAAAACATTGCATAGAATGTCAATAGAGTTCATCGATCACCTCTGCCTGGAAGGACACGAGTTCAGGGGGAACAGACACCCAGTCCAACTTCAGCCGGGAAGGCACCTGCCTGCGGACCGAGCTCATCTCGTGGCTTGTGCCAGTCTCTTAGGGCATGACTGCCACATGATCGCAGGGTGTCGTCCGACGCCAGAGCCTTCCCCCGGATCAGAGCACAATCTGCCTTCTGCTGGGTTTGCTCGTGAGCTGCACGAGGGATGTGGCCCGGGCCAAGGAGGCAGTCGGGGTGTTTCCTTTCTTCTAGAGCTGGCCAGCTGGGCTTGGGATGTGGGTGGGCCTCTCATGGCCAGAGAGCACACAGAGGAACACTTAACCCAAAGCTCTGTAGCACTCTGGGTCTGGACCACCAACCAGCAGACCCGCCCGAACGTCCACATCCGACAGGGTGGTTTTCAAATGGGGAAAAAACAAAGATGCCAACAGGAAGGAGACTGGGCAGGGAGGCATTTGTGCTTTGCAAGTACAGGGAACCGTGCCAGGGAGGCCACGAACTGTCAGCTTTTCGCCTCAGTCACTTTCCCAGACATAGTGGCCATGGTTTGATAGTAGTCATGAGTCAAGATCCTGGCATTTCCTGGAGCCGTCTCCTTGGCCTGCATCCCGGGGCTGTGTGCTGACTGTAGCCACCTTGTGTCGTGATGTTCCTCAGGCAGGTGGGCTCCGATAATAACTGAGTTGAGCCAAATGGCTGTGGTAATCCTTTCTAAAGAAGAGTGGTCCGGTGGAAAGAAATTACAGACAGCCTGACTGATCCAGAAGTTCAAGGGAGGAGGCTGCCTGGGAGCCAGGCGGTGGAAGCGAGCGGGCACGGTCTGGGACAGAAGCCACACACCTCCACCTGAGATGCCACCGAGAGCGTGGGCAGGAACCAAGGGTCAAGAGGCTGACCGTGAACACTGACTTGACGCTGAGCCTCCACTTAGCCAGCTAAGTAATGGCAAAAACCTTAAGTTATGAACACTGCCTCCAATTAACAAAAAGAAGCCATTTAAAATGGTATAATGGAGCTTGTAATTAAGTGTTAGTGTTTTATACGGAACCGTTTTCCCCAGGGGAGAGGTACAAATCAGCTTTTTAAACCGATGGAGCGTGAAGCGGAGGAGCTGGGCTGCCTCTGGGAGCGACTGCTTGGAACGCCAGCCAACCGAAGATAAACCCCGCAGAGAGGATGCTGTTCAAGGCACTTGAATATTGCTTATCAAGAGGAAAGATCCACCCTTAGGCTCAAACTCAGGGGTGTGTCGAGGAGGGGCACCCCCGCCCTGGCCCCGACAGGTTGCTGTCACTTAGCGGCAGCTCTTAGAAGAATTGCAGAGGGTGACGGCTTAGCACAGAAGACCACAGGCTTGGGGTCGCAATAAAAATAAATAGGAAAACACAACCACGGAACTAGGAGCAAAACTGAACCAACTGATTGCATCGAGCACCCAGATGTAAGTCTGGCAAAAAAGACAGAATGGAAATCAACAACAACCTAGTTAAAAAAACCAACCAACCAAACACAAAAACTACGGAATTGCTTGGAAGAGCCAAAGTGGCTGTTTTACACTGTGACACTTTGGCCACTAGGGTGGACAAATTTATACTTTTCCCATTTCCTCGGATTTAACACCTTTGTAAATAACAGTCATGCCTTTAAAAACTAAAATACTACCCTAATATTTCCTGTTTACTCCCTGCTTTTCATTCTCATGAAAATCAGGTATTTAGAGACTCATCACACGTGATGACAAAATTCCCTCGAGGTTTTCGTGGAGAGGACACCACAGTACTGTCAGGGGCTCTGCCACTCACTGTCCTAAGGTCACTAACCCAAACTCGCTCTTCGTAATGCACCTGAATTCAGCCAGATGTTCATCCCTTTCCCCTTAAGCTCCTCCATCTTGAATTCTCTTCTCACTGAACCAGATGTCAAGTTCGGAGATGATGCAACTATCAAGAGACAACCAGCCTGCCTCCCAGCCTCCTAGAGCCTTCTGAAAACTTCTCATTCATGAAAAGGCATTGTCTTTAGTGTAGTGACTCTTAAATTGGTGAAAACTTGATCTAAGTGTTGCAGTTGCAGGTTAAAGACTGTAAATGAAATACGTAATTTCTAAAACATCATGCAAGAAATGTGGTTTCACATCTTACAGTCAAGCCCTACAAGTTAATTAATACAAGCACACTGAGGTGTAATAGCGGGAGCATATCTTTAAAATTATAACTCCCTCCCACCCTCCCCAAATCAAAAAAGGTAATATTAATTAAACTTAAGAAATAATGAATGCACCATTAAAATGTCATCCAAAGATGTTGACCTAAGACAAAAGTTTCAATGATACACAATACGGTCAAAAAGTTTTCAATCAGTAATATACAGTTTGACAACTACATCTTGTAAATTATACCCAATACTGCCGGCAGTCTATCCCTCTAAAGAATATTTGCCCCTTTCATCCCTTCCTAACAATCAGATAATAAAATACAGCACCTATAAATAAGCAAAAAAAAATATATATATATACCGAAATCATCTATTGTTAGTTTAAAGATATGGCAATAAAGGAGTCTAAATTAGCAAACTTGTAGAAGCCATAACTGAGAAAACAGCTTATTGAAAAAAGGTGGCAGTAATGCACTCTATGTGTGCACAGGTACTTAAGAAAATACACAGACGTATAAAATTGCACACACGCACACACGCACACTCTCATCCGCCTCTATTCTCACGCATATACACATAGACAACAGGAGGAATCAGAGACAAGTTAGACTTCTGATTTGTACTTAGACTCCCTAAACTGTGCATAAAGGAACGCTCCAAGAGGCAAAAAGAATGAAGGGCCAATGGTCTGGTCTGGAAGTGAAGAGCATCAGCGTTTTGGTGTGAGTTTGGGCCATCTCTACAGGGGTGGGAGCAGAGCCCAGACTGCCACGATCTCTCTTCTGCAGGGAAGGAAGCTTCCCACGACGTCAACAGTCATCAGTGCTTGTGGTGGGAAGGAAGGGAAAGAGAGAGCGCGCGTGCCAGCCCTGCCCAGGCCCAGGGAGCGGCGTCCCCTGGTGGGGCTCAGTCCATCAGGCGCCCAGGAGAGTGGTGTGAGGTGCGGTGCCTTCTGTGCCAAGGAAAGACTGCTGTCTCTGAGGGGCGGCCCCGTTTGGCCCCAGAACTGCCTGCTGCCACCTTCGCGGCCTACTCTTTCCTCCTTGCTTTGAATGCTCGCGCACGTGCAGACGCACTAACACAGACGTGGACACCATAAATTAAACAAAATGAACGGGTACATGCTACAGTTCTAACTTGTCTCCTAAACCTCCGAGATATGAGGTCTGATCAGCGTGCTCTGCGGTTAGAGGTTAAAAAGCAGATTATAAAATACCTAGATTCGGATCTTTTCTTTTTGTCCTGATTTGGCCTAGAATGGAGTGTATTAAACAGACCCTGGGCAGCAAAAGCCCGGAGTCAGTTAAAGCTATGGATCAATGTGCACTACATGTCAGGATTCTATTCACGTACAAGAAAACACTACGTCAGCTACCACAAAATCAGTTTCCTGATGTGACTTTTCTTCTTGTTAAAAAATATGTGGAGTAAATGTGTTTTATTTTAATTCAAAGTTTCAAACGAGAAGATTCTTTACTTGAAAATATTTAGGAATCCAAACTAGTGTGTTTAGAGTCGGTTTGACTGTGCAATCTCTTAGTGGCAACTGAACAGCTACAAAAACTTTCTTTTTTAATTTTTCTGAAAAATCCCCCCCCCCTTTTTTTTCCTGGTTTAAGAAGATAATAGTGTATTATCGCTCTGAAGCCATTAGATGGCAGATAAAAAGCCCCCTTTTAATATGTGGGTTTGATTTTTTTTTTTTTAAAGCCCACACGAAAGAGGAGGGCACAAGGCAAAGCTGTAAGAGTTATTCCAGAACCTGTGGAAATCACTTAGGGCAATAAAAAAAACACTTCAGGGTACAAAAAAGCTCGACTACACATTTCCGTTTTCTTCCTTGAAAACACGACATAGATTGGGCTTAATGCTCCTTTGTTTTCTATATGCACCTTGGCCTATGGCGATTTTGCCCTGTGGCCCGCAGGGCGGTAAGTGCGCAACACGGTCCAGGCCGCGGAGTCGGCGCCCGCCCCTCTGCCCGCCCGGCTCGGCCCAGCTCGGCCCGACAAGACTCGGCTCGGCCCGACCCGACCCGACTCGACTCGGCTCGGCCCGGCCCAGCTCGGCCAGACTCGGCCTGGCCCGGCGAGATTCGGCCAGACTCGGCTCGGCCCGTCCCCGCTCGGCCGGCCCGGCCCGGCTCGGCTCGGCCCGGCGGGGCGCGACGGGCGGGCGGCGCCTCTCAGAACTCCCATTCGATGGGCTCCTCGCGGCTGGCGGCCTTCTCCAGGCGGTGGATTATGCTGTTCAAGTTCGCAGCCTTCTTCTTCCTCAAGGGGTTGTCTCGCGAGTCCCTGGCGCCCGCCGCCTCCGGGAGGCCGAAGAGGCTCTGCAGCGAGCTGGCCCTGCGGGCGGCCGCGGGCGCGCTGGTGCTTGGCAAAGCGGAACTCCTGTCGGCGCCGTCCCGGGCCCGGCACGGGCCCTCCGCCGGCGGCGCGGCTGAGGTAGCGGCGTCCTCCCCGGCCGCGGGCGCGGCGGCGGAGTTTGGCACGGGCCCCGGGCCGTCCGCGGAGCCCTCGGGCGGTGGCGGCGGTGGCGCCCGGGCCCGGCCCTCGCCGTCGGCGTCGTCCGCGGCGGCCGGGGGCCCCGAGGGCGGCGGCTGCGCCTTCTCCGCCGGCCGCGGCGCCTCCTCCTGCTCCTCCGGGGCCGCGGCCGCCTCGGCCGGCCCTCCCTGAGACTTGGCGGCGGCCGCGGGGCCGCCCGACTCCTCGGCGTCCGCGGCGCCCGGGCCCTCGGCGGCCTCCACGCCGTCGCAGCTGTCGCCCTCCGAGCCGGGCGCCGCGCGGCCGCTCCGGGCCGACGGGGAGTCGCTGGCGCCGGCCTGGCCCTGGCTGCCGGCCTGGATCTCCTCGATGAACAGTTCTCTGCGGATCCGAGACCTGCGGGACACAAGCGGGCGCCGTGAGGGGGCCGCCTCCCGGTCCCGACGCCCGCGCCAGCCCAGCCCGCCGGCCCCCATGGCCCCGCCCGGCCCGGAGCCCGAGGGGAGCCCCGGCTGCCCGGCCGGGTGCCCGTGCCCCCTCCACTAGGACGGAGCCGCTGCTGCCGCCCGACGGGCCCACGCTGGCCTACTGATTATTCGGAACTAAAGCCACTTGAGAGGCGGCAGTGCCGAAGGGGCACTGACCCGCTCTGTTCCCCCGCAAGGCAGGAGATCAGGCTCCCGCGGGAGGTGCCCTCGCCGCCCCGAGAGAGGGAGACGGCCTCGTCACGTCACCGGAGAAGGGGAATTCGGGGGGAAGCCTGGATAGACACACCTGCTGACTTTCTCAGGAATTGACTGCCCCAAGCCCAGCTGTGCTTAGATTGCTTCCTAATCAACTCCCCAAACTTAAGTTTGTCCTGTCAGATCCTCACTGATTGATTGATTGTGTAAAAACTATAGCACCTGCCTGCTTTGGTTATTTCTCATGCATCATTTTTATGATCTCCTGTATGTGTGTATTAAGTTGGGTTTTCTCCTGTTAATCTGTTTTGTATTAATTTTATTATTAGTCCAGCCACAAGAACTCGAGGGCTAAGGGGGAAATCCCCTCCCTCCCCCGACATAGCTAGTGTCACTCACTTAATGGCACGCTCCCTCCATCGCCATCCCACCCTCCTCGGCCAAGGCTATGAGTGGTGAGGTGCCCTTTACTCTCTGCATGTCAGGCCAGCATGGTGCTTGGTATATAGAATCAGCGCTGACTGAATTAATAAAGGGAACTGCAGGATGATGGATAACCGCTGCTTCCTCATCAGCACGGCGCGAGAGAGAACCAATTATTAGGCAGGGCCCCAAATGAAAATCTTCAGTGTCCAGCTCTGAGCCATAGGCCAGGGGCTCTGGTCAAGGCTGAGGTGGAATTCCACCAAGTTGTGTGTTTTCATCTAACTTCCTCCTCTGAAAGGAGACGACCAGGGAACAGTCACTTTTGATCAAGCAGGAAGGAGACCAAATATGTACTCCAGCACACCCAGCAAGTTTTAATCAAGCCGAGGTCAGCCTGCAGTGGAAAATGTGCTCCGGTACTTGGTTGGGTCTGAAGGAAACAGCTGCCGAGGGCTGTGGCCTTCCCTGTTCTGGAGCCCTGGCTGACGTCAGGAAAGGGCTCTCGTTATGTCTGTTTTTGCTCCACGGTTTCTCCTCCCATCATGCTCACAGTACTAGGCTCAATCAGAAGGCTCTCTAGGTGTTTCTTCCAAACAGCTGAAAAAGCCTCTGAGGATGTGCAAGCCCTTAGTGGACAGGCATCTTCAGGTGCCTTAGCACCACCCAGAGTCTCGCAGAGACTGGGCCTGCACAAAGCCCACGGGTTGGGCATGCATGGAAATATTTTCTGCAGTACATATAACTCAATAAAGGTAAGATTTTTCAAGAGCTTACTACAGGCCAGGACCCGTGCTGGATGTGGGGAGGGCTAGGGCTGGGGAGAATCCGGCTCTCGTTTCTGTCAGTGTGTCAGAACTCTGGTGGTGGTGATCTGTTCCATAGTTTGCTCCCTGCACAAGGTGAGCTCTCATCCTTGTCTTGAGGATGTTTCTGAGCCAGGGCTGCAGGGTGAGGTCCTGAAACCCTCCAGCAGCCTCTAGGGCTAAGAGAAGACTTTCCTCCTTCCCTGGGGCTTCCTTGGGAGCCTGTGAAATGGCAGCTTCTGCCACAGGTTCCTGGGAGGGCAGACCTGCTCTTTACTGGTTTTCAGGCCCCTTGGCAGCTGAGAATGCCAGTTGGGCTGAACACCCACTCCCATCCAACCCTGGTTGGGGAGGTGGGAGGCTAGACAGGTGCTGAAGGGTTTGGCCCTAGCCAGACCCCAGGCCCAAGCACTAACTCTGAGTCTCAGGAGCAGACTGGCCCAGAACAGAGCACAGGCTTTTTGGAACCAGGCACACCTGGGTTTGAAATCTGGCTTTGTCTCTTAGTAGCTGTGCAACTTGGGTACGTTCCTTAACCTTTCTGAGTTTCAGTTTTCTTATCTGAAAAATGTGGAGAACAGTATCTTCCTTGCAGAGATGTTAAGATTAAATAAAATGTTAATATATAATATAGGACACAAAGTAGACCCCCCCAAAAAAAGGGGAACTCTTCTAACCAGCCAGCTGCCTTTTGAGTGACACACCCCTGTTGTAAGTGCTAAGGCTGAGGTGGAAGGGCTGAGGGAGGGACAGCGTCATGCCTGGGGCTTGGGATCTGGGCTGCCACCCTCACCAGCTCTGTTAGTGAGCATACCCTTTCTCTGTAAAATGGGGCTGGCAGCACTGCACCTGAGTGCTGACCGGAGGCTCTGACAAGATAACACATCTGTGAAGCTCTTGGCTCAGTGCCTGGCACATATTACTGTTCCAAAGAATGAGACATCATCCCTTTTTTTTTTTTGAGGAAGATTAGCTCTGAGCTAACTACTGCCAATCCTCCTCTTTTTGCTGAGGAAGACTGGCCCTGAGCGAACATCCGTGCCCATCTTCCTGTACTTTATGTGTGGGATGCCTACCACAGCATGGCTTTTGCCAAGCGGGGCCATGTCCGCACCCAGGAGCCAAACTGGTGAACCCCAGGCTGCCGAGAAGGGGACTGTGCGAACTTAACCGCTGCACCACCGGGCCGGCCCCAAGACATCATCCTTCTTAGCCTAGATTTGTCTCCATGTCTGAGGAATACTGTCATCTGGGCCAGAAAGACCAGGTCCCAGGAGCAGATCTGGCTTTCAGACAGTTCACAGGACACCACGGCTTTTAGGGCCCAGAAGAGTTTCTATGGTGTGGACCTGTCCTTCCAGGACGAGAGCAGGTGTCCTGTGGTATGTTGTCCTGGCATTCCTGGCCCCAATTCTAGGTAAACGGTCACTGTAAGATACTTCTAATTTCTTTAGGGTGAAAGGATAACACGAAGTCAAGTTTTATGTTTTCGATGGGGGCAAAAACTGACCCAAGCATTATTCCCTGAGAGTTCCAGTGGGGGCAGGAGAAAATAAAATCAACTTCTGTTTAACTCCTGCAGAAAGAATGTGAGGAACTGCCTTCCTGCTTAGGAATGAAACACATTCAGTGCACTGTGCCTGTCCTCGTTTGAAGCTCTGTGGGGTATACCAGGTAAGGGGGCCTGTCCTGAGCATTCAGTGGAAGAGCCACAGCCAGGGAGACAGTGCTTGCTCAGCTGGAATCTCTGCTCTACACTTTACCTCCCGGGTGATCTAAGGCAAGTGACTTCCATTCTTTGGGCTTTATGCCAATTCTGAATGACCTCGTGCTCACTTCTCATCTGACCTATTTCGTGGCTTATAAAAGTCTCTAGTTCAGTTCTTTCGAGACCCTGTGCATCTCCTGCTTCTTCCGGGATATTTTTCCAGATGTCTGCAGCTGAAACTCATCTCTGCCCTTGGTTTTCCTATTTGACTTACACCCTTGGTTGTGGAGTTATTTTTGAAGGAGAATATTTACTGAGCATCTACTCTAGATCCAGACCTGAGCTCATTTACTGAGTTTTGAGTTCCTACTGCTATTCCCCCCTCTCCTTCCTTCTCTATTTTATGCCAAGGGTGTAGAGCTGAAGTTGCTTATGTGAAATGCATAAATGAGGCATCTCCCCGAGGACCAGCTGATCATCATGTGATGGGCATTACCATGGTTGTCAGGAGGCCAGCAAGATGAGTGACAGCAGCTGGGAAACCTGGAGAGAGCCTGCCCTGGCCAGGAGGCAGCAATTGCCACTCAGCTGAGGCCTGAGGGGGAGCTGGGAAAAAGGTGGGCCCAGCAGGGCCAGGGGAAATGGCTTTGGGGATGTTTTGTGTAATCAGTAGCACAGTTACCCAGGTACTGGGTAATCCACAGCATCGTGCTCTCCTGTCCAGAGTTATAAACTTGAATTAAAATGGACATAACTTGCAGACGACTCGAAAGTACATATTCAAATGCACCTTTGTGCCTAGAAAGTGAAACAGGGTTGCATAACACTTGGCAGGGAGGGGCTCCGGTGAATCTCTGCCCACACTTCCAGTCATTCCCCCTCAGTTCGCTTGTTTACCACTCTGGAAGTTACCTTCCCTGTAGAGGGAGCTCCATTGTTCTAACTGCCGGCCTCGCTCTGCCTCCGCCTTTATCTGACTGGTAAATTTAGGATGCAGAGGCTGGTTGTGCTCAGCTCATGTACCTTCTTTGTCCCCATGTGAGCCAGTGCACACATGGGGAGGCCTGCCTGGGGCCAGTGTGGCCATCATGGGTAAATGTGCCTGGTTCCAAGGGTCAGGTAGTGGGTCTGTTCGGCTCTCCTGCTAAGCTGCATCTACTAACTTAGTCTTATACAGGTGTTGTTTGGCTCCCATCTAATATTTTAAAGTTTCCCAATTTGTTCGGAGCCTGGGAGGTTTATTGGGCCCCTCCAGAAACTCCAGCAGAGCGTATCAGATGAGGCAGGGCCCAGTTAGAGACAGCTCCTCCCTCTAGCCCCTAAGACTGTCTGGGATCTTCTACTGCCTGCCCCGTTTCAGGTGAGTAACTGCTGAGGGCGCTGCCGGCCCTGGCTACACACATGTACTTGTCACCTTGGCACAACCAGGAGCACCGACCCCATTTTTACTGAGCCCTAGAGAAAATGATGTTCTGAGGAGAACCTCCATTGATGGCCCCATACAAAGAATTAAAGAAACAGGAATCTCCCTTAGGCCCCTGGGCATTCTTGGTTTCTACTGGGGAGTCCTGGTTAGTGCTGCGATCAGCATTCGTTATCTTCAGTGGATTCCATGATCCAGTCCAAACACGTGCCCTCAGCTGACTGTGTTCCGTAGGGAGCACTGGGCCCTTCCCTGCCTGGGGAAGTGACTCAGCCCCTCTGGGTTTTACGTTTGCCATCAGCAAAATGCAGATAATACTACGCCCCTTATTATATAGGGTGAGGATCAGGTTGTTTAAAGCATTAGGTCAGCGTCTGGAGATCTGCTGGGTGCTCAATAAATTTTCATTAACTCATGAACTTCCCCAAAAGAAGGGTCTTACACTATTTATTTAATTACCAAACTAATCAACTTAATCTGGAAAACAATACTGCGAAAGACCCCAAGAAAGCATCCAAAAATCACTAAGAAACATCCACTCCTACAGAAGCATGAATGCCTGCACTCTCCCTTATTAAATGACATAACCGAGAGGATTCTTTTTTCTGATCATAGCAGATGTGAACTGTGTCTAACTACATGACCCTACACCTTTGGAGTTAAAAACTCCAATAAAGGGGCCGGCCCCATGGTGTAGTGGTTAAGTTCGCGCCCTCCACTTTGGTGGCCCGGGGTTTACGGGTTTGGATCCCAGGCAGGGACCTACATACCACTCCCATCGTCAAGCTGTGCTGTGGTGGTGTCCCACAGATAAAAAACAGAGGAAGACTGGCACAGACATGAGCTCAGGGACAATCTTCCTCACCAAACAAACGAAACCTCTAATAAAATAGCATAAAAAACCGCCTAACTGACCAAACCACTGAGAACTTGAACCACTGAGAACGGACCAAGTTCTCAGTCCCCAGTCTGCCAGGGCCGAGTTCCTAGAACTTCACTCCTGTGCACCTTTAGTGGCTGCGCTCTGCAGCAGAGCGGCCTCTTCCCAAGGGCGGAATGCGTGTTGTGTGGAGCGTCATGTACTGGGCCGAGGGCAGGATCGTACCTGTAATTGTGGAACCAGTTGATGACAGTGCTGGTTTTCAAGTTGAGCTGGGTGGCGAGTTCTTCGATGGTTTTTGGTGACGGGTATGGCTTTTGCTGATATGCTCTCTTCAGAGCTTCTTTCTCTTCAGGAGCCAGCACCACTCGGGGTTTCTTCAGCTGGTGCTGGGGCTGGGGGCTGGCGCCCTGGCTGTAGTCAATGCCAACGGAGGGGGGCTCACAGGGCTGGCTGTCACTGACTGAGCTGTGCCGCCGCTTCATGTATGCTGAGGGAGGGAGAGAGGGCAGACTGAGGCGCAGGCCCAGCTGGAAGGTCCGCCTGAGCCCCTGACCCCAGGTACACGGTATAGTGTCGGCTTGCGATGACGTGAGTAGCTGGCTATTCTGCCCTGCTCTTCCAAGGACATCTCAAAACACTCGGACTAGAAAAAGCACTCGGACTGGAACCATTCTGAAACCCATGACACACTCGTCAAGGAGCTGCTCTGTGGTAATGTGTCCCCCCTGACACTTTAGTGGGGGACGCAGAGAAGTGTATAGACAGATGACCCCGGCAGAGTGCACTAAGGGAGGCAAGCCCAGGGTCCCCTGGAGCGGCGTACTGGGGGAGATTACTCGGCGCAGCCCGGGGAGGGGTGGGGGAGGCTTCCCAGGTGACATGATGTTTAAACTGAACCGCGAAGGACAAAGAGGGATTAACCAGAAAAAATAGGCGATGAAGCAGAAAATGGCAGGAGGCTGCTCCAGAAAATGGGAACAGCAAGTACACAGACACAGAGGCATGCAACAGCACGTTCAAGTGTGTTGTGTGTGTGCCTGTGTGCATGCAGAGGGGTGGTGGTAGGAGGAGTTGTCGTCAGACATAAAGCTGGCAAGATGGGCAGAGCCACGGTAGGCCGGAAGTCTGGACTTGAAGGCAATGGGAAGAAATGAAAAGATGTGACTCAAGGGCATGATGTGATCAACGTTATGTTCCTGAAGGCTGCTCTGGCTACAGTCTCGAGGATGGAGGGGAGGGAGGGCTGGGAGGAAGGCGTTCAGTTAGGAGGTAAGAATGACGAGGATTTGAACCAAGGCGGCGGTGATGGGGCTGGAGAAGAGCAGCTGGACTGTGGAGATGTTACGGGGTAGAACTGACAGGCCTGGGGACTGATTAAACGAAGGACTAAGGAGCAGGGAGCTGAGGATGGCCCCCTGGCTCAGGCCTGGAAGATGAGGTGGGTGGAGGCATCTTTGGGTTGGGCACCATGGAAGGAGCAGATGAAAAGGAGAAGATGATGGTTCGTCTTGGAAATGTGGAGTTTGAGGCGTCTCTGAGTCATCCACAGTGAGAGTTCTGTAGGCAGCTGCATAGATAGGTATCAAGCTCAGAAGAATGGTCTGGGCTAGAGAGAGGAATCTGGAACCACTAGAGCAGAAATTGTAGTTGAAGTCAATGATCTTGATGGGAAAGAGAGGGCCGAGGACAGAATCCTGGAAAACACCCCCGGGCAGAGGAAGCAGCAGCCTGCAAGGATACAGAGAGCTGAGAGGAACACCAGGAGACAGCAGCGTAACAGAGGGATGAGTGAAGAGTGATGGTCAACATGTCAGGGCTGCAGAAATGAAGGTGTGACAAGGACCCAGAATGGCCTTTGGATTCAGTGATCAGGCTAGAACTGGAGACGGCGGCGAACAGACACAGTGGAGCTGTGGGAGCAGAAGCCAGACAGCAGTAGGTTTCATAGTGAATGGGAGGTGAGGAAGTGAAGGCAGTGAGCATGAATTACTATTTTAAGAAGCCTAGAGGCCGGCCCGGTGGCACAGTGGTTAAGTTTGTGCGCTCTGCTTCGGTGGCTTGGGGTTTGTGGGTTTGGATCCCAGGTGTGGACCTACACACTGCTCATTAACTCATGCTGTGGTGGCGTCCCATGTACAAAATAGAGGACGACTGGCACAGATGTTAGCTCAGTGACAATCTTCCCCAGGCAAAAAGAGGAAGATTGGCAACAGAATTTAGCTCAGGGCCAACCTTCCTCACCAAAAAAACAAAAAACAAGCCTAGCTGTAAAAGGAAAGTGAGAGAGCAGATGGCTTCAAGAAGGGAAATCCAGGGTTGAGGAGGGTCTTTAAAGGTGAGAGAGCTGGTAAGGTTTCCAAGCTGAGGGGAGAGAGCTGACAGAGCTGGTGATACAGGTGAGAGGGTGATCACTGATGGTGCAGGAGAATGGGCCTGAGCACAGGGGCAGGGAGGGAGGGAAGGTGGGTGACATACAGACAAGTCTGTAGGGACTGAGGTGGGGGCAGTGGATGGCGTTTGTTTTCTTTACGAAGTAGGAAGGCAGAGGACAGGTGATCTGAAGTGAGGGGGATGGGGTGGGGAGAAGCACAAGGACCCCACTGAGCTGAGGCAGCACCCACCCGTGAAGGTCTGGGATATTCTCCAGCAGGTCCCAGACACCAAGGAGGCTGGGTGGAGGAAACTGGCAGGGCTCTGATTCAAGGCTGGGATTGCAGGGGGACGAGGAACGGAAGGAGGTGAGAGAGAGAGGACCATGTCCAGAGCGTACTGAAGTGATGGAGCATGGAGTCTGGGATGTCTGGGGAAGGAGGCAAGGGCAGCAGAGGGCAATGTGATGGGAGAAAGCAGGGGAGGGGATACAGGGGCTGGAGGCCACCCTGGGTAAGGTGCAGTGAATGGAGAAACACGGCAGAGGGAAGGATGGCAGAATGTGGTCAGTGAGTGGGGTACCTGAATTTGGGCTTTGAGGTGGAGTAGCTGTGGGTGATAACAAGATTGAGGGAGCAGCCAAGAGTTGAGGAGGTCAAAGAACTGGAGGCCGGGGTGCTGGACGGGTCAGATGGGCCTTAAAATCCCTTGGAGGAGGCAGGACGTGGGCACGGAGGAAGGCAGTGATCCAGGAGCCAGTCTTGAGACGAGGTAGAGAGGGAGCAGGAGGCTGGCAGGTGATGGAGATGAGGAGGAGACTGAATGTGAAGGTGCTGGGATGAACTTCAAGGGGGCGAGGGCTCAACCCAGGAGAAGAGGCGGAGGAGCGGCTGGAGCAGGCTCAGGCCTGGGGCCACGAGGCCCACCCGAAAGGGGCAGCAGAGACAGCGAGCGGCAGAGGCCGGGACGAGGGGGCACCTGTGCAGTGACTGTGTCTCTACTGTGGAAGAGAGGTTAGGGGGCGCGGTGGGAGAGGGCAGTGCCAAGGCTCAGGGACTCATGTGCGACTCTTGTTTGGGGACGTGCTGAGTGGACTGTGAAGTACAGGGGAGGTGATTCCTGGATTTCAGGCTCTCTCTGTTCTATCCGTGCTTTCTGTGCTTTATCTGCCCCTGCCGGTTGTTACCGTCATTAATCACCAACTATGCTGCAAGTTAAAACCACTCGGACTTCTTGAGCAAAGGAATCATCCAGAGTGATCTTCCTAGTGGACTAGTTTTGAATACGGTCTGAAAATTCTTTAAAACTTCTTAAAAACAACAGAAGACTAAAACTAATATTCAATTCACACACTATATAGTAATAAGAGTGCAGCATTGTCAGCAGCAGCAGCAGCAGCAGACATTTCTCATTTCATCCTCCCAGTTACGCTGTGGGGGGGGAGGCCATTATCACCCCTGTTTACCGATGTAGAAACTGAGGCTTAGAGAGGTGAAACAATTTGCCTGAGGCCACACAGCTAGTAAGTGACAGAACTGAGGCCTGACCTAAGTCTGTCCTGGGCAGCGCCGCCTGCCCTGCCCTACGACATGGTGGCCGCTTGCCCTGCCACATGGTGGCCACTGCCCCTGTCTGCCTTCCCAGCTGTGGCATGGCAGCAGGGCCCGAGGCTGTGTCAGTGGGAGCCACTGCGAGCCAGGGAGACGCACGTCAGCAGCACTGGCACTCAGGTCTCCAGTGTCACTGGAGAAGACAGGATCATCAGGGTCCATCTGTAGCCTCCACGAGACCACGAGCTAGCCAAGGCTGCATGTGTGTGCGCGTGTCCAGGTGCCCGTACTGTGTGAACAGGTTGGTTCAAGGGCCATCTCATGAAGGGAATAGAACGCAGAAGGTAGATGAGGGGAGAGAAAGGTTTACAAGAAAGGAAGGAAGGAGAGCAATAAAAGCTTCGCGCTGAAGGGAGAAGCAGCAAAGGCTTTCTGGACAAGAAGTAAGCGTAGCGTACACGTGAGTCCTGCGGTCTAGGTTACTGGTGCAGAATTTTTAATAGAGGGAGCACAACTTATTCACCTATTTCAAAGGAATATAAATTCTTTAATAACAGTCGTTTACTGAGCACTTGGGAGCAGCTTGTTGTACTAGGTACATTCTTTCTAATCCTCACAACCGGAAAAAGCTACCATTACTATCCTCATTTCAGAGGTGTAGAAACTTAGGCTAGGGACTGAATTCACTTGCCATTTTATGAATAGAATTAGGAAACCACTGAGAAGGCAGATCTTCTCCCCGCTAAATTACTATGATAGAGCCAGAGGCCAGAAAGAAACAACCCTGGTCTGCCCAGCCAGCCCCCTCCCCCCGGGTGGGTGACCAGGAGTCTAGGGAAACCACAGGCAGTGCTGTGCTCCGGGTCACCTGATCTTGTGTGTGACGGATCAGGGGCCTTGGTCTCCTGCTGGGGCTGGTGAAGACTCCTTTAGTGAGCATCCTTACTAGCGAGAGAAGACAGTGGGCCACAGCCACTTAGGGACCTTGGGATGTGAGGAGGGGCCTGGGCTTGCTGAAACAATAACTCTTTTGTAACACAAGATGGCGCCCAGAGCCCACGAGGGAGGAGAAATGGAGGTCTAGGAAGCCCCCAAAGATCTGTTTGTGGGGGCTGAGGGCCTTTCCTGCTGGCCCAGGAGGAGAAACACGCCAAGGAGTGGGAGAACCAGGGCTCGCTTTTGTGCTGATGTCTAGCAGGAGGCCTTCGGCAGAGCCAGCCTGGATGCTGAGCTGCCGCCAGGAGGGAGCTCCCTGGCGCTGGGAGCGGCAGCCTCAGCAAGCTCGAGGAGGGAGGGCACTGCCTTCCGACAGAGCGCAGAAAACTGTCAAACCGCTTGTTGGGTGAGTACTGACAATTGTTGAAATTCAGTCATGGATGTACTGGGTTCATGATATCATTCTCCCTGCTTTTATGTTTGAGATTTCCCATACTAAAAAGTTAAAAAATTTGGGGGGTGATGTGGCCCCAGGCCTCTGGAGCTTGCAGCACTGAGGCCTGTGTCAGAGCCTTGGTCTTCACACCTGGGGGCAGGCAAGAGCCCGCGGGAGGGCCCCGGATAGGGCGAAGGTGGCTGCATGGGCGCATGGTCCCAGCGTGGCAGGTGCTCAGTGCAGGCAGCACACACACCTGAGAGCACCAGCTTTGAAGTCTGACAGCCCCAGCCATGGATTCCTGCTCCCTACTTATGCCAACTGTTCAAATCAGGTAAGCTGTGTCCCGCCCCAGCCTCGTCGTTCACCGATAATGACACGTGTACTAGACGGAGTTGTGTGGAGTGAGTGAAGTCTCAGCACAGCATCCAGCAAATGGGAGGCACTCCGGAACTGGAGGGGCCTCCTGTCACAACAAGGGCCAGCCCACCGAGCTCCTGCAGGAGGCATCAGAGACTCTGGCTCCTTCTCGGAGCTCCTGCCCTTTCCCTAGTTGGGTGAGAACAGCGATGTTTGGCTGGCTCCTGGTGAATTCAGAGGCTACGAGCCTGGGCTCCATCCCCCTATGGCTGGGACGCACGGGGATGGGGCCAGGATCAGCCCCAGGGGTGGCTGGGATACCTGCTCTTAGCTGAAGTTGTCTGCAGAAGCTGATTAGATTAAGGAGGTGTCACAGCTTCTCACGGCCAGACCAGCAGCTGGTGCCTCATCTCCACATTCAAGGGACTCAGCCACTGAGTGAGCTCACAGCACTGCAGATGCCCCAGGACTGTCCCCTCTGAGGGGAGGGCTTGCTAATGAGGAGCAGCATGTGGGAGTGCAGACCTTGAGGCAGAGTAGGTATTACTTTCCACCACCACGGAAATCCTTTAGGATTTCTCCTGTGTTGTAGCCTCCAGGGGGCAAGAACAATGCTCATCAATGTTCCAGAAGGCTCTGGAAGCATTCGGAGAAAAGAGGTGCACTTAGCCCTCCAGGAGGCCATATCCTCCACAGCCCATAAACTATAAAGTAACAGCAAGAGAGAGAAGGCTGTTCTGGCAGGAATTTGCTCAGCAAACTTTTCAGGCTGAGTAACCTTAATGGAGGCACCTACCTTCCCTGAACCCGAGCCCCTTATCTACAGATGCATTTATTAATCATCTCTCTGATAAGATATGGAAGCCCCGGCATGTGGTACGTGTGCAATACATGTTGTCACACCCTACCCACCCAACAAGACAAACGTCAACAAACGAGCCGTCACCAAGCACTGTGGTGCTCCCTTCTCGGTGGCCTTAGTCTCCTTAAAGACAAAGGCTTCACTGGCTCCCAGGGCGACTAGGAGGAATTGACTAGGTGGCCCCCAGGGCCGAAATGTCTTTGGGTTCAGGCTGCTGGGGAGAAAAAACCACAAATCTTGCCATTCCTCTTAGGTCCTCATCTGCTGCTGATTGTCAAAAAATCCTTTGCCTTGCCTTACAGTCCCTTGGTCATGGATCAATGTCCCCCATCAGCTTTGTGGGAAGCCTTTAAAAGAAACAGCGTGTTTATAAATGGGAAGCCAGTTGGCTGGGGCAGGTGGTGGGGAGTTACCTTTCTTCTCCATCCGTTTCATGTCCATCAGCTTCTCCACGTTGTTGGGGTCATTCAGCCACAGCTGCATCCGGACGAAGGGCTCCCGTCCCTTCAGACTGAGCTTGTGCCAGGGTTTCGGGCGAGCAAGGAGATCAGAGACGGAGCCTTGAGTGAGCCCTAAGATGGTCTCTCCAAATAAGCGCTGACCTAGAGAGAAAACAGAACCGAGAGAGGTGTCATCACTGAGACCCAGGGTTCTGGAAGGACAAACACGTGTCAAGGCTAAAATCAGACACGGGGTTTAAAGGCCCAGAGTCTGGTCAGCTGGGTCCTGGCTGGGAGCAAGCACGTTGTAAAAGCATTTCTTTGCCCAGACTTCTGACAAACTCCACTTGACAGAATCAGTATTACTCTTGCATTCTGCTTCCACACAATGTTTCTCTCAAAAAAGCCTTTGGGCTTGGGATGAACTGAGGCCTGGCTAGTGCCTGCGGCGTTTATCAGAGGCGGTTAATCCCAAACCCGAGCTCAGGAGGTTAAGCAGCACACAGGCAGGAGACCTCTCTCGTACAACCTCAAACCGCAGGGCTGTCCGCACCGGCTCCTTTCACGATTAGCGAGGTTATCAGGTCTTGCTGAGAAAACAGACCACTTGACCCAGGGTCACAGCAGGAAAGAGAAGGAGAAAGAGCTCCTCGGCTCTGTTTTTCTGAAAAGCAGGCCATTTCCAATTCTGAAGTCTGTTCCCGCAGTCTAAGCTGCCTCTGCTGACTGGAGCTCAAAGTGGATCAAAACCCCTTCTTCGAGGCCTTTTCTCTGCGGCCGTGGTGGGCAGCCTGCTCCCCAGGCCGATCAGAGGGCATTTTGCTCTGGAGAGCACAGTGGCATTAAGTCTGCAACGTTTGTCAGAGGCTTAAAAAGAAAATTCCTCTTCTCTGAGAGCCATTCAGCTGCAGGTTAAGGGGGGCCACCACTTTTAAAGGTACAAATGAGAATCAGGCATCGCCTGAGCGACCTGATGGGAGAACTTAAATGAACAGGACTTATTAGGTGGCGGTGGAGGTTGGGATCAGAGAGGCCAGTGTCTGGTACCATAAAGCGTACAAAACATGACACCGGGGCAGAGAGCGGCTCTTCCCTGGGTAGTAGGGTGCCCGGGGATGGCCGGCTCACGTCCTCCGTCGGCCAGTGGGAAACACCACCACCTGTGCTCACGAGGTAGTTGTGAGAAAATGGCAGGGCACTGCCTTGGAAAAAGCGGGACTCCAAGTAAAAGTTGACTGCATGGAAAGCTTTGCACTTGAGAAATTAATTTTTTTGGTGTCAGTCATTTTAACTTAGAGATACATTTACTGATTTGTAAACTCATGGTTTCTCTGCTTTTTAGACTCTTACTTTAGCTTGCAACATCCCAAGTTCTTACCAGTTTTTTGATGTGACTGTTTTCAATAAATGTTACCTAATCCTAATGAATGAATCTCATTTCATTCCATGGAGCTTGCTGGGTTCAGGAAAGTGATATATATGAATGGCTAGTTACTATTTGCTTGGCCCACCCAGTTATATGGGGGGAAATCAAGAGATTCTTTTTGGAAATCATGTCTATTAGTTCCAGAGGTTTCACAGCGGTGGCTCTCAATCATTTGTGGGTCACAGGCTCATTTGAGAACCTGAAGAAGCTAGAGACCCTCGCCTGATAAAATCTGTGCACATACATTCTGCATATGGTTTCAAGAGATCGACCCACGAACACCCCGAGATCCCAGGTCAGAGGTTAAGAAGATGCCTGGGTCTTGACCAAGGGTCATCTTCGCTGCCTAACTCAGCTGTAATTTGGCCCCTCTGTGTCCATTACTCCACTGAGACCCCAGTAGGACAGGCAGCTTCTTTCCTGGAGAAGCTAAGACCAGTTCGAGCAACCATGAAGACTGCTTTGCATCGCTAAGCCCGGGGGACGCTGCTAGGGGGCTTTTCTCGAAGTTCCTTCACGAAGAGGAAGAAGTCATCTGTCTGAATGAAGGTTTTCACCCCTCAGGTCACTGACTCCTGCTTCACGGCATCTGAGAACAGAGCTCCAAGGCCAGTGGGGTTCTGCTGTGGCTGCACGTGAACAGCATCAGCTAAAACCCCAGCAGTGATGGAGATATGATGGGAAGACCAAGGATGAGATCTGAACGTTCACGATCTCACAACTGATCAGTGTTTGAAAATGAGAGTTTTCCTCAGCTGATTTTCATTGTTTACATGAAATGACACTCCCCATACGGAAGTGGGCAGCAATAATGTACCAGGCCTGCTTCCCTGGACTTGTGACAAGACTGGAAGGTAAAGGATTAACTAAAGTCTAGAAATCCTCACACATTTTAATACTTGCTGAGCACACGGGACTTCACAGCCATTGAAGGAAATCAACAGCTAAATTTTCATTTTTATGAATTAAATTAATTTTCACGATTAACTGAATTAAAAATGTTTTCTCTCCTGCTGTTTTGCATAAGCAGTGGGTAGAAGGCCTCAACCAGACAGGCTGGCCTGACCCTAGGCTGTTGGGTGACCACACAAACTTTACTGGAACCCATTTCACTGCTACTCCCTTCTTTTTCTGTCCCCTGGGAAAAACAGAGAAGGCCCCTCCTGAAGGTAGTTGGCAAATTCTAGCCACTCTTTGGGGTTGTCTTAACATGCACCACGGAGAATGGTGCTCATTTAACTGACTTTTACACCAGAAACAAGAAGGATGGAAGTGATGGGGAGTAGCTGTTTCCATGCTCTGGATGCCTAGACCAGGGGAACCCCATCTGGTCCACACTTCACTGCAGGAGCACAATGGTTTAAAACGACAAAACACCCTAATATTTGCGAGGCAACCGGCCTAGGTTTGAAACCCAGGGGAGGGGTGGTGAGCTCAGTTCTCCAGGGTCTGCCTCACCCCGGTGGAGCCTGGGGAGTGGATCCGCTGCAGGAGACAGCAGGACAATAGCAAGAGAGACTGCGCTGCCAGGCAGGCTGCTGGGAACTGCTGCTACTCACAACCCCACGTCCGGCATCGTTATTCAGGATTTACCGAGGAGGCTCCAAGAGCAGCTGGCTCAGTATCACAGCACATGAAGTAGGAGAGGTAGGATGTGAACCAGTCTGTCAGCCTCTTCCACTACGCCACCCAGATGCTGCTGATCCTCCCCAGCTCTGGCGCCCCCTAGGGATCTGGGGCTGTCCTGGGCATGTCCCAATCAGGGCAGTCTGAGTGGGTGGCCTGAGTGGGCTCCGGCCTGCAGGTGTACCTTCCAAGAGGTCCCGGCAAGGGCGCAGGGGCCGAGCAGGAGCGGGAGTGGGCTGGGATTGGCCTGTAGAACTCTAGCACCCTCATGAGCCCTTAGTGTTCACAACTGTAGGAGGTTCTGTGTTCATGCAGGTAGCCTGTAAGCGCTTAAACCCTTTCGCTGGCCTAGCCTGAGTGCCCCCCCCGACCTGTTCTTCCCCAGAACTCCCACAGGAAACAACCTGCCTCCTGACTTAGCATACGGGGAGGGCACCTACCGAGGTTGTTGTCGGTCAGCACCTCCTTGACCCTCTTGGTTATGCCGTAGGTGTCCAGCTCTGGAGACATGGCTACCAGCTCTTGGATGCTGAGGGCCGAGTGTCCAGACAGCGGCAGTGGGGTGGTGGGCTGGGAGTCTGAGGCGGGCGGGTCGCTGGGTTCTGGTGGTTTGCCATCCTTACTGGTTTCGATGGGGGGACAGGGCTG
This sequence comes from Equus asinus, assembly GCF_041296235.1. Classification (NCBI taxonomy): domain Eukaryota; kingdom Metazoa; phylum Chordata; class Mammalia; order Perissodactyla; family Equidae; genus Equus; species Equus asinus. The sequence goes on along the minus strand of NC_091803.1, from coordinate 15,872,017 downwards.
CTGGACCAGTTCAGTCAAGCTCTTCACCGATTCGCTAGAGCTCATTGGAGATTCGGGTGCAGGGCTGCAGCTGGCAGAGGTCTTTGGAGTGCTTTCTGTAATTCAAGCACAAGGAAAACCGAGGCTCAAACAGCTGAGTTTCACCAGGCCCGTCTGTCTACCTTCCCTGTCTAGGAGATGCTCGTGGAACGACCGAACGAGGAGGATACAGTATAGCAGTCTGCGGATCTAAATGAACTGTTTCATAGTCTTTTGACTGAGAGTACCCTCTCATTTTCTGCATTAAAAAATAAAAAATAACAGCAACAGAAGGAAAACTAGGGGTTTAAATAAAAGGTTTCTGAAGGCTCATTAAAAGGGCATTCTGTTAAAAAATCTGTCATATTAATCATGTGCTATCATTGTCATGATTTCTTCTAATGGAGCCCCCTAATTCTGTAATTCAGAAGTACCCTGGCTAGATTATAATTTGCATACTTATTTTGTCCATAATTTCTAGAACAAAACAAATGGACGTATTATTTTCAATGAGGGCTGCCCACGATGTGTGGTCACGCAGGGATGAAGACCCCTGGAGACCTAAGGCGTGGGCTGCTGGCCCCCTGCGGCCAGTGCTGACTCTGGGACCCCAGGCTGGTTCTCACTGTGACTCCCGGAGGGCCCCACAGCACCCAACCTGGAGGGAACCAACAGCACAGGAGCGCTCGCCCTGCTTTCCGTCAAACCCCAGGATGTGCTCCCGAAAGCCGAGCTCTTAGTTCATCTCTGCCACGCTGGCACCAGCACCGGGAGAGAGGGGGTCAGTGTGGGCGGTCAGGCCCCCATGCGCCCCTTTCTTAAGAAGGGCCTCTGTTTCATTGCTGGTGGCCAGTGAGGAGTGCTGACCCATGCCCTTCTGGCCTCTCCATTAGCATCACCCGTAAAACCGACATCCATCCTAGTTTTGGGATGTCTGGAATAAAGGCTTTAGCCATTTCCTAATTTCCCGATACAGAGAAAGACGGTGTCCAAGAGGAAAATGCAAAGTGACTTGGCACTGCGGGCCTATCCACGAGGTACAATCTGCCCTTGGCATGGCGTCTTGGCGCGATCTCTCCCCACCCCCACTGAGAATGGCACGTGGTAAGACGCCACAGTGCCACGTGGTTGGAGCTGGGCCAGGCACTGTCACGTGGGCTCCACGGCCCCTGAGAGATGATAAGTCGCAGTGGGCAGGCCACACACTGAACATCAGCACACATGGGTGGCTCCCAAATACTTGCCACCTGACTAAACAAAATGTAACCCCGAGTAATAAATGAATTGCAACTGGCCATGTAACTGGAGTGTCCTTTCCCGGACAGATTCTATCCAGAATAGCAACCTATTCAGAACTTAAGAGGATGGAAAATGTATTCCAAATATAAGGGGTATTTTGTAGAAATATCTTGAAAGATAAAATCCCAAACAAGGGAAATGTAATTCAACCAATAAACCCGTTTATTATCCTAAACTGGTACAGAGTTCCACCATCACCACATAAACCTGCGTCCTCAACCTGGAAAATGAGGTTAAAAAAAAACACTGGTTTGTGAAAGATGTAAGAGACAGACGTAAACGGCAGAAATGGTCCATATAAATCTTTAAGGCAATCTGAATCCTACAAATCGGATTTCTTCTCTCTGCTCACCTCCAGGTCATCATACAACTGGATATAAAACCCAGCAAATGTTATTTTTGTATCTGAAGCAGCAAAGGAATTGTACTGTAAATTTGCCCTGATTCACCCATGCGAGGGACCAATTTGGCAGATCATCCATCTTGCTCACTGTGTACTGTCAAGGATGGCATGAATTCCCCACATGATAAACAGATTTCTTCTCAGGTTTGTGTCCTTTAACCCATAGCAAGGTCAGAATCATGGCCGCCCGGCTGAGAAACTGCCTGGCGCTGCTGCCCCAGTGCGCTCCCTGTTTGGGGTGCCAGCTGGAGCGGAGCCCCCCAAATAACTCGAGAGGCGATACATTTCTTTCTTGCAGGCGTTCTTAGTGAGCCACTCGCGTGGGTTTTTGCGATGAAGAACCCCTGAGAGAACTAAACAGAGGCACTTGCCACACGTTACTGGTGTCCCCCTGTGCTCCCGACCGTGGCTGCAGACAAAGGCCGCGTGGGCCTCGAGATGTCCTGGGCGAGGGCTGCTGGGCCGGCTCGTACCTGTGCCTCCACTCTCTGAGCCTGTGTCTAAACTACAACAGACAACTCGAAGCTGAGTGCGCTTCCTGTGAGACAATTAGTCACTGACAGACACGTGTGCACAAGCTGTCACTGTGTCTCGGGTCACAGAAAGTAGAATGGGGCCCGTGTTTTTGGAAAGGCATGGACAGATGCAACAGCAAATGGACCTGTTGGAGAGACCACAAATCCACAGGCTCAGAACCTCACTCTGGAAAGAGTCATTCTTGAGAAGCTCTTTCCAGTGAGCGCCACAGCTCCAGTGGCAGGACCGGTGTGACAAAACCAAACCTTTTAAACAAGCTCCCACAGCCCCCTGGTGAGGCGGCCAGGCCCTGGGTGCAGGACGACGGGTGGTTGCCTGCATGACTCACCATCCTACAGGACAAGAAATGTGGTAACAGAGAAGAGGAAATGGGACTTGTTTTTTCTTTTTCAAAAATTAGCAAATGGAGCCTTCTAATCAGAATAACACATTTTTTTCCCCTTCTTCTTCCCCACAAAGCCCCCCAGTACATAGTTGTATATTCTAGTTGTGAGTGCCTCTGGTTGTGCTATGTGGGACGCCGTCTCAGCATGGCCTGACGAGCGGTACCATGTCCGCACCCAGGATCCAAACTGGCAAAACCCTGGACCGCCGAAGCAGAGCGTGCAAACGCAACCACTTGGCCATGGGGCCGGCTCCAAAACCACACTTTTTGAAAGAACAAGGCTTTACTCCACTCCCTACTTAAAAATAATTAAACAGGGCTGGCCTGGTGGTGCAGCGGTTAAGTGCACACGTCCCGCTTCAGTGGCCTGGGGTTCGTAGGTTTGGATCCCGGGTGCAGACATGACACCGCTTGGCAAGCCATGCTGTGGTAGGCGTCCCACATATAAAGTAGAGGAAGATGGGCACAGATGTTAGCTCAGGGCCAGTCTTCCTCAGCAAAAAGAGGAGGATTGGCAGCAGTTAGCTCAGGGCTAATCTTCCTCAAAAAAAAAAAAAAAAAACCCCAACAAAACAAAGAAAAAAGGAGGAGTCCTGGGCTTGGCATTAAGATACTGAACTCAGGAGTGGGGACAACCTCTCCGGGCAGGCTGTGTGAACTTGAATTTGATTCTTTACTTCTTGGGCCATCTCGGTTTCAAAGGTCCCCGACATTCACCATAAATCTCATGACTTATTTTTATTTCTTCCACAGCACCTGGCACAAGACTGAGACGATGGCAGCAGACTCAATGGCTACGTCCAGTATGAGACCATTTAGATGACATTCTGGAAAAGGTAGAAAACTACAGGGACAGAAAACAGATCAGTGGTTGCCAGGGTGAGGTGCAGGAGTTGACTATAAAGGGGCATGTGGGAATTCTCGGGGGGGGGGGGGTGGACGATGGAATTATTCTTTATCTTGATTTGCCAAAACTCATGGAACTCAGCTATGAGAGAAGACTCAGTTTTACCATATGTAAATTACACTTCAATATAAACTTGGGAAGGAAGTGGTGGCAGAAACAATGAATGGAGAGTATGTCATTCCATTCACCCTTTCTCTCATTCCCTCAGTCTGCTGAGTCAGGCCACTGGGTCAGTCAACGGGTCAGAGGGGGCCATGCCCTCCTGGGGCTCACACCTCGTAGGGAAGACAGCCACTAAACAGAAGTACCTACAAGACAATGAGTGTTCCGATGAGAGACAGATGGGAGCGCACAGCAGGGGCCTAGGGGGCAGAGAGACCTCCTGGACAAGTGACATTTCAGGTGGACTTCAGGCATGAACAGGAAGTAGCCAGCTAAGTTGGGAGGATAGGAGTGGCGAGGAAGGGAGAAAGTGTTCCAGACATCTCGTGGGTTTGAGGCATGGATGAAATTTGGCGTGGTAAGAACATGAGGCAGAGAGGCCTCCAGCGGCTGGGCTGTGTAGGGCCTTTGAATGGGCTGAGAAGTCTGTTTTACTCCTCGTGCAGGCGGGAGCCAGGGAAGGTCTATTCGAAGATGGGCCTACACCCTTCAGCCCACAACGCTCCTCTTCCGGGCACTCCAGTGGGCACTAGAGTGGGCACTGAGACCTTGTCTGAAGGAGCAAAGACCTGGAAACAGTATGCATCTCCAGGAGACGGGGCCTCTACACTATGGCGTGTTCAGATGCTAGGAACAGCAGCGAGGACGTCAAGGCTGGAGCCACATGTACCAGCATCCACAACATAATGGTGAGCCCACGAAACAAGGTGCAGGATGGAAGAGTCTGACGTTTGTCTATGGGCTGGATGCGGGCACATGCTGTGTGCCGGGTGTGGCTGTTAGAGCGGCAGTCAGGGCACGGAGTCACGTGCAGGAGTGACAGAGAGCAAATTCAGGATGCACAGGACGCAAATTCAGCGTCGGCTTCCAGGAAGAGTGAGGTTAGGGATGGGTCTTCAACTCTATCTTTGATGTTTTCTTTCTTTTAAAAATATAGGATTGAATTATGATCAAAATTTAAGGTGAAAATCGGGTAATGGGAAGATGGGTGTTCACTGAGTTATTCTGTCATTTTCTTGATGTTTGAAATCATAGACCTAACATCAAAAAGTAAGGAAGGAAATAAGTTCGCTGTGGCTTCAGCACAGAGAATGACCTTCTTAACAGCAAGGCTGGGGCCGGAGGTCCCGAGGAGGCTGTAGTGTCGGCCAGGCAGGACCCAGGGTGGCCTGGAAGAGGACGGGCGGAGTGCAGGGAGACGTTTCCAGGCTCCAGGGAGACGTAGGAGACTGCCGCAACAGGACCTGCGGCTGAGTGCGGGCGGGGAGACGGCCGCGGAGGAGGGGCGACAGGCATGCTTCCCACACTGCGGCCTGGGCAGCTGGGTGTGGGGGGCCGTTCCGAGGGGACACTGCAGCAGGCACCCAGGGGTGGGGGAGGCGATATTGAGAAGCCCTGTCATCATTCGTCAGAGCAGCTGCTTCTCAAGCTCACCTTTCCTGTGGGCCGTCGTGTGCCGGGCGCTGGGCTAAGGCACAGGAATGAACTACTTCAGTCCTCACAACGACTCCCAGCGTGAGCCCGGCACCTCCATCTCCCTCATCTGACAGAGATGAGACGTCATGCCCAGAGTCACATGGCCGGGAACCAGTCAGATGTTCCGTATTCTTAGCAGCCCACCTGGACAGCTGGGTGGTGCCCACCCCCTGCACCTGCGTGGCCGTCAGTGGTGGAGTGACCAGCCACCTTCCAGGACACGGCTCCGCTGCGCTCCACATATCAACGCGCATGAGCCTCAGAAACACGACTGTGGGCCACAAAAAGCCAGTCCACTCCTGGGATGAGGGAAGGGAACCCAGACGCATCTAGTACGGCATATGAATGCAGCAGTGTGCTGAGGGTGGGTCCACACGGCTTCATTCCATTCTCATAACAGGCCTGCGGCGGAAATACAAACCCCTCGCTCTAGGCGGGGAAACTGAGGCTCAGACAGGCATTGCAACCTGGTCCAGGCCCCACGACTAGAGCAAGGATCTGAACCAGATCAGGAGTGGAAAGCCTACGTGTTTCCACCCATCCTCTGTCCGCCAGTCACCGCAGGCACGACAGCCTGCCTGCCTTCTCTTCATTCACTCGTTCCCTCACTCACTCCAAGATTTAAAGCACCTACTACTTTGTGTCACGCACTCTGCTAGGCATTGGAAATAAAAGAAATTAGACACAAACCTTGCTTTCAAGGAGTCTGCAGCCTGCAGGACTGGGACAAGTGAAAATGGGTCATTTGCATATTCTAAAAGCCCAGCTACACAGTCCATCTATCCAATGTTGACAGCAAAGTGAGGTGTTACATTTAAAAAGTGATCCGCGTGGATTAAATTTTTTGCGAGGCTTCGAATCTTACATAAGAGTAGCTTGGTTAGTAAGACAGAGAGAACAGAGACAGTGACTCGGGGCCCTCTGAAACACACAAGGCATTCAGGAACTATAAAAGGATTATGAAAAATATTATATTCCAAAAACAGCAGGCAAACAACAGCTGCCTTCAGTTTTCAATAGAAGCCAATTGAAAATGCACACCCGCCATAATTTTCAGAGACAAATCTCTCTGCAGTTTATCCGATCCCCTGTTTAAATTTCCATACCCAGCCCTCTATCTGCAGTAATAATAACCCAAATTCCATTTAGTGTTCATTTGAGCAGTCAGGATAAAGTCATTTCTTATTATCTGCCCACTGCGTAAAAAACAGCTTGAAGGTAGGAAGTCAGCAAGCATTTTCACCAAAAAGTAATTATTGTAAGTGACATTTTTACTGCTGGCATGCCATAAGGCGAACTGTGCATTCAGAAGGACAAGTTGCTGAAACAAAATGACAGGGTACTCTGTGACATTCTGACAAGAACCCAAACATTATTTAACTGGCGGCTGGTCTGATGCACCACTTTTCATTACGTCCATAGTTTAGGCTTTGAGCTTGTGCCAAGCCAGGAAATTCCAAGCGACTACAGAGACAGACAGGGATGGAAAGATGGGAAAGAGGAGGGAAGAGATGGGGGGGGCGGGGAGGGTGGCCAGGGAGCAGCATGGTCAAGGCCTGGCACATTAGATGTGGGCGAGGAGGGAGTCAGAGAGAAGGGGAATCAGGAGTGCAGGAGAGGCAGAAAGGGGAAGATGGAGCCAGAGGGGACAGGAGCCTCGGCGCTGCAGCTGCACGGTGCTGCAAGGATGTACAGAAGGTTCTGGAGTGCCTGGTGCTGGTGTCCTCGGTCCAGCGGGAGCCCTGGTAGCCTGGAAGGACGCTGCCTTGCTTCAGGGCCTCTCCAGCTGACAGCTTCAAAAGCCGTGACAGGCTGCCCACCTGCCTGGAACCCTTCCCAGCCAAGTTCAGATGTAGAGATTGTGACGTGGACACTAAACTGAGCCGAAACATGGGGACCCGCTCGCCTGCTCATGCGGTCCATCTCCGGAGAGACCCGCCACGTGAGGTGGCTGGACGGTCCCATTAGAAATAATGAGCTGCTCGGCATCAAAGGTGAACAGCAACCTAAGTGGCCCACCTGTACTTCAGTCATCAGTTGGCCAGGCGTGTGCTGCCCAGTAATGTGACATCTTCTTCCTGATGAGTTCCGACAGCTCCAAACCTTTTCCCAGTGGTGGCAGCGTTCATGGCCGCCTCGGGTCCTGACCCTGCCTCTGAGTCTAACGGCAGAGACTCTTGGCCCCTCTAGGACCACTGCCCTCTCTCCTGTCATGCAGCTATGTCAGACACAGGCAACAGAAAATGGGGCTTGTTTTCTTTTGAGTACGAGTGGTATTTTGCCTGATTAGCAGGGGCTTGAAACAAAACGCACGGACACTTCAAGAGAAGTCACAGGGACACGCAGAAGCCTTCCACATCCCTACCATGCCAGTGACGTCTCCCAGGGAGAAAGAAACAGAAGTCATCTAACAACACATGAAAGTGTATCAGAAGCACCGGAAGTGGCCACACTAGACAACGGCCTTATTTCTAAGGGCCTGGATCTGATGCAAGTGCCGACGGGGAGTGAGGGAGGGGCCTCGCTGCCGCAGGTCCCACTCCCCCACCCCGGGAAAGGTCCATTCCCAGATAGGCAGCTGCGTGAAGTACCAGGACACCCTCCCCACACCCAGGCCCTGTCTGCTGCCCTCCTCGCCGGCGGGGTTGGCAATACTCTTTGGCCCTCAGCCAACCTTGGCATCGCCTTAAATCACGGCAAACCTCAGCAAATCTACCGAATCACTCTTTTTTTCCACAGCAGAAGAGTAACCTGAGAACGATTGGGGGTAGGGAGGAGGAGGGCATGTGGGGGATTGGTGGGAAGACCTGGGGAGGAGCCAGATGGGCTGGGTGGGACCCTCTGCTGTCCCAGGAAGGGCAGATGCCATCCTCTGCTGGCTCTAGTTTCTTCTGTAAAACAGAAGAGCCACGACTCTCTCACTCGCCCCAGCCCTGCCGGGACTGCAGTAGGCCAGGGTGAGATGAGATGACAGCCCTGACACACAGTAGGTCCTGGTGTGAGGTCCAGGATGAGATGACAGCCCGAGCACATAGTAGGTCCTGGTGTGTCTGTGACAATACATTTTTTTAAGTCTGCCTGAGGAACTGTCATAGTGACACAGAACCCAAAATACTTTAGTTATTAACAAAGGAAACTTTACTATAAAAGCAAGGTTTCTATTGAACTTGTTATTTATAGCTATCTTTCCCAACTTGACTTCCAAGCCACTTGAAGAAAGGGCCTGTGCCTTCTATTCAATAAGGGGACCCTCTGAGTGCCAGCTGGACCTCATTAAGCAAGTCACTGTTGCAAAAACCCTGTGACGAGGGCTACGATGGGGACGTTCAGGGAGTGGTGGGAGCTCACAGCACTGTGACATGGAAGCTGAGGCCGCGGGTAGGTGTGAGGGAGAGACTGGGGTGTGCCAAGGCCTGGGGTGGAGGAGGGAGGAAGACATGGAGGGGCCGGGTCACATGCTAAGATGGGGGACCTCAGCTCTAGCGAAGGGGCTGAATACGCGGATCTGGTGGGAGGTCTGGTAATGGAGGTCGCACACCAAGGGAGGAGGCAGGACCGTCCTTGGCTGGTCACCTGGTGTGAAGCACAGGGTGCCAGAGATGCTTGCCGCTGAGACAGCTGTCGACTAGAGATCCACAGTGCTCGGCTCCTCCCATCTTGTGCCACCCAGCGCTTCCCTCACCCTTGGGACTGTTCTCCACTCTCCTCTTTTCTCCTCGAACTGGGAAGTACATCGGGGAAAACAGATCTCAGCAGTTCCGTACTGACTGAGAGGCACCCGGGGTAAGCTGCCGAGGCAATATGGCCCTCAGCCGAGGCTCAGGCCTGAGCTGAGGGGAGCTCACGCGGGGGTGGGCACTGCAGGGGACTTGGGGTGTAAATCTGTCCCCACCCTAGTCTTCATCACTGTTCTTGTGTCTGTTTTATAAGCTCTTAAGGAAATGTGCATGTCCAAAGCCAAGTCTGGCAATATTAAAAATTAAAAACCCTCCTTAAATTACAATTCAACTTTGGCAGTGAGCTCAGCCTGGCGAGGCTGCAGAAGCGACGCTGGGCGATGCAGCTGGCCCTGCTTCAGGAGCTGGGCTCGCCCTCTTCCCGGCTTTGCCGCAGATCCATACTGATTTAGAAATAGTGCTTTCAAATTACCTTCAATAACCTTATTACCAACCCAGCTGTGTGTATGAACACTTATCAATGCGTCCCTGTGCATTAAGAGAAAATGTATGTCATACAAACAGTCTAAATATATATTACTGAGATGGGAAAAAACAAATCCTCTAGTTAAATTGCTTTGCTGTAATCAAAGATTAATCACTGTGTGAGCGCGCGTGTGTGTGTGTGCGCGCGTGCGTGCGTGTCCTCTCTTTTTCTCCAGGGCTTGTTTGTGGCTTTGGGCAAACCTGCCCATCCTTCACCAACAGTCACACTCTGGCAGGCAGCTCACAGCACCATTCCGATGTTGGAATTAATTTTCCCGGATTTCTAAGAGTTGGAGGAGCTAGGAGGTGGTTTTGAATGTTGGTTTTCTCCTGAGCCTTCTAGGCCTGCAGCTCAGAAACTCTCCTTTCCTCCAGGTACCTGGTGGACAGCAAGCTCTGAAGTGTCCATCTTTGCAGAGGCTGTAGCACCGTTTGCCCCAAGAGCAGCCTGTCCCCTCTCAGTAACACTTCCAGGCAGCCCAGCGTGCAGGTAATGACATCTGGGCTATGATGGAATGTTCCTTAGAGAATCCATGGCTGATTGCAGCCATCAAACACACTGGTGTGGTGGGCTGCTTCTGGCCTCCCAACCACACACAGGTGAGTGAACGGATCTGGCCCGACACGGGTCCCGGGCTGTGCGGAGCAGGACCGAGTGACATTTTCGTTGAACGCGGTGGTATTCGAAAAGCTATTAAGGTACATTATTTTACACATCCTCCTAATCTCTCCATACTGCTTTACTTAATTTGTGATGAAATGGTTGAGAAAGGGTACTTAATGTAGGACAGTCAGTAAAAGTAATTTATCATCTTCCCGCTTCAGTGCGCACGTTATCAGCGAACTCATTTTCTGCATTCATCATGCAATCAGCCTATTATTTGCATATTAATCAGGCAGTGGACCATGAAAGAACTGCATCCCAGCCAAATGCTGCACTATCTCAGGAGAAACACGCAGTAATTATCATACATCAGTGTTATGATGTGGTAATTGATTATAACATCTTTCTGCTGCCCCTGGGGAGCCCCTCTGCTCACCCGGCTCCAGGCATGCTGGACAGATTGTTCTTTTCCTCCAAAAATCAGAGTTCCTGCTGCTGTTCTCTGAGTGCTGTTTCTGTGGAGTATCGATCCTTTCTTCCGATTTCATGATGTATTTACCTAAACCGCGTGAAACTAAACTGATCGTAGCTCAGGGATGAGAGGGCCAGGCCGGGTGGCAGGCGCGTCCCTCTGGAGTCCGTTCTCTCTCCTCAGCCTTTCGGCTTCAGAGGCGCTGCTCTGGCTTCTGAGAAAGTTCCCTTATCAAATGAAATGCTACAACTTCAGTCCCTCCTTATTGCAAAGTTGGTACAAAGGCAGTTTGGCTGCTTTATTTAGGAGCCAAATGGCAGACTAATTTCGGCCCTCTCGTAAAGGACAAACCCAACATCTGCCAATTCAGACTCAGGTTATATTTAGGCATCCAGTTCCAAAGGGAAGAACAAAACACAGAATCAAGATGAAGCGGGTGACAGAGCTCCTGGCTCATGCTGCTCCATCTGGGACCCTGCCCCACTCTGCATGGGGAGGCTAACTGGGGCCCACGGGCTGGTCAGCATGGGGCCGGGCTCCCGGGCTGGCTCAGGGCCCTGGCAGGGAGAGAGCATGACAGCTGAAGGGCGAGGCTGTCCTTTAGGAAGGGAAAGGACCCCGGGCCACTGTGTGATTTTCCTTGGGCTCAGCCTGGAAGGGGTTTCAAAGCAGTGTGGACCTGCATCACAGGCCAGATGGTCACACACTTTCAGCTGGAAAACTTCATGAAGTTGGGTCTGACTCTCTTGCTGCTTTTCATTGGGTTCTCTCTCCTCCTCTGTCCAGCTCCTGGCTAAAGCGCATGGGATGCGTCTGATTTTCTATTGTCTTGGGTCTGGTTTTTGACATTTGCCCATTTATAACGTGAACCCAGTTTTGTTCCTTGTTTTGAGTGTAGTTCCAGGGACCAACCCTTCCCCCATCTTGGGGGACCAAGTCCTCAGGGCTGGTGATGGCTTGCCTGGACCCAGGCCTCCTGTGGACACCTCCATGGCAGCCAGACCTCTGGTCTCAGGACCACGCGGGCTTCCTCCACTTCCTCCTTGGCCTCATCTCTGAGCCATGGTTTTCTCAGTCCATAAAATGGGGAAATCATTTCCACTTACTGACGAAGAATTAAAGGTATTTAGCACTGTGTGTGACACAAAAAAAGATGCAAATATATGTTTCCTCGTTTTATTCTTACCACTTGTAAAAAACTACCTGAGGATTTTTAGGCATTTAAGCTTCTTCATCCTTCTCTACAACCAAACCATTGAAAACGAAAGACCTTATTTGCTCCTATGACCTACTTTGCCTCTTGTGCTGAATGCCCAATGTACTGTAAATTTTTTTTTCCAAAGAAAATCTAAAGGGGAAAGAAAGGAGATGTGCCCAGAGGCCCGTGACTAGGGCCTGCTGGGCCTTCTCCAAAGAGGAGTCGGGGAGTGCCAGCACGGAGGGTCCAGGCAAAGCCACCGAGAGAACCAAGCGAGAGGGGGCCGATAGTCACCCCCACATCCAGACAGGATGGCCTCGTTCCGCAGGAGTTTGCCCCAAATGGCCTGACCTGTGGTCTCGCTCGAAGCTCAGGATTTTGGGTCAACTTTAAGGAATGGCAGATGGACGGGCAACTTCCAAAGACAGACAGCATTTCAGAGAAGCCAAGGGTCAGGGAGCTGCATGCAGGTCCTCCTCTAGCCGACCCTTCGTGCCAGCCTCCACCCAGCGACGCTCCTACTTCAGTCTCCACCCAGGGAGTGAGCGGTGGGACTTCTTTTCTGTTTTAAAGGCAGAGGCCTGACATTTTGTGTGTGCACATATATTATTCCACTGCTCTTGCGCACACACAAAAGACACTTAGCGGCAGAGGTTGTACTGGCAGCAGCAGAAAAGTGAACATTCAAATAGCGCTTCCTCGGTGGCAGCCGCTGCTGTGGACCCTTTTATACACGAACCTCCCAATGGTCCAGGAGACAGGCACTTCATTTTTCCTGGTTGACAGAAGAAACTGAGACACAGAGAGGTCAAGTCACTTGCCCAAGGCCACACAGTCACTCAGTGGCGCAGGTGGGACCGGCCCTGGGCAGCCTGCTCTGAGCACGCTGTGTCCTACTGCTGGTCACACTTGCTCAAGGCTGGTCACTGCAGGAGGGTTTCACGTTTTGCTGTTAAAATCAATCTAAATATCTCTGGCTAGTGACTGGTTACATAAACTCTGGTAAATTCAGATACAGGAAATCTCTGCAGCTGTGAAAAGAGCAGGGCCTTCTTCGCGTCCTGGCCCAGGAGCGTCCCCATGGGGTCTTGCTGGTGAGGAAAGAAGACACAATGCCTTGAATCCAGTCTGTTCTCTTCTGTGGAACCAACACCTAGATGCGCGGAGTGTCTGCAGGAACCCGGGAACAGACCGCCTCTGGGAGGGCGACTGACTTTTAAGAGTGTGAGCCCTTTTCAAGCTTGCATTTTGTAACCGTGGTGCACTTATTAAAAAAAACTCCCTACAAATCATAATTAAAAAAAAAAGTCAAGTAAGTCTCTTACTCTGGGTGACTCTTAACTCCCTCCTCTTCTTTTCGGAGGTACGGTGACGGATCCCACTCAATGAACAGAGCCTTTGGGGGCTGCTTTCTGCCGGAGCAGCCTCTCCCAGGGAACATGATGATGACATTTGCTGCTTTGACACCAAACATCGAGTGGGCTGTCACGCTCAGCACTGGCTGCCTGGAGATGCCTGTGCAGGGTCTGCAGGTGCAGCATGCTCTAGGGGAGGGCAGGCTGTGCTGGAGTTGTCGCACCCCCGCGTCACAGGAGTGACGGGCTCTCCACCCTCCCTCTGCCCTCCTGTGCTGATGCTTCTGTTTCAGGATCATGTGGCCAGGTCCCACCATGAGATGGCTAGGAGAGCTGAAAAGCGGCTCGTGCACATGGGGCATACAGGACGCGGTCCTGACAAGTCCCTTTTCAGGGGAACTTGTGAGAAGTGCATCTTCCTTTCCTGTAGCTTGCCGGCCGGCCGGGGCCCCCAGCTTACTGCCTCATCCTCCTCGGAGGCCGCTCCTGGGCCTGCTGGGCCTCAGCCTGCCTCTCATCGCTCTGGAAGCCTGAGCTGCAGCACAGTTGCAGCACCTTAGCCCAGTTGAGATGAGGTCAACAACTTTTGAAAGATGTTGATTAGAAATGAGTTCACAGAGCAGTTTCCTAGACCATGTTGGCAGGCACGGGAGCCACCACACCCAGGAGCAAGAAGGGCACTGCACCCAAGCCGAGGACGCTCCCTGCCTGCCCCAGACCCCCGCCCCCAGCTCCCATGTGCTCCACCCTCTGGGCTATCACCCTCACCACGTCTCTGCTTTCCTGGGAAGGTTTTCTGAGCCTCACAAGCACCTTGTGCAGCCCTAGACCATTTCTCCTTGAGCTGCCCAGCTTGCCTGGGCAGATTCAGTGGCTGCTGATGCCATTTCAGTGTCCCAGGCAGGGCCTGTGCTCCGTGTACTGGAGGCCACACTGCTTGCTGAGCGTTGAGACCTTGCCTGCCCCCTTCCTCCACGGTCAAGCAGAGCAGCTCTCTCCTTGGTCACAACTCTGGCTCCGGGTGGGCCACCTGCTGAGTTCTTAGGGAGGGGTTTCTCCCAAAACTCCAAGCACCCTCTCCTGCCTCTGGCCTGTGATCTCTTCAAACTGGGATTGGTGACAACCCCGGTGGGCTGTGTCACCAAGCACGGGTTGAGGCCCACCTCCTTTCCAGAAGGAGCCACCCACAGGGGGACGGAGTGCTTTGGGGTGAGACGTGGTGGCTGAGCATCCTGGGGCCCGAGGCCGGCACAGGGACAGGCTCCCGAGGAACACCCCAGCCCTGTTCTGCCCGTTCACTTTTCTTCTTCTTACACAAGCCCTAAGGCAGCAACAGAATGCTACATAAAGACAAGACAAAATCCGTCCATCATCCACTTTCCCACTGTCAATTTAAAAGGAAAATAAAAGGTCTCCGAATTAGGGGCTCCTAATGTTTTCACCTTTTTCAAAGGTTCCACATGTGCCACGTTCTTCCCCATCAATGTACCCTTTGTACCTGCAGAGCTCTCCACCTGGGATGTTCTCCTCCTAGACGCCTTTGCCCTTCATGGCCCAGCCCCATCCTTGGTGCTCCCTCCGTGCCAGCGGGCCTCCCCGCAGGCTGGCGCCCCCACGTACCGGCTGACACACAGCGGAAAGGCAGGCTGTGCCTGAATCCAGAAACCTGTCTTTTCTGACCTTAGAGTGGAGAATTCCTTTATTATGGCACTCTGGAGAAAATAAAAATGTCCTAATGCAGGTCACAACCAAGAAAGCAAGCAATGAATGGGGCACCTAGTCTCCTGGCCATAGGATGCAGTGGGTGTGCATGGTGGAGCCCCAGGCCAAATGGTGAGCAGTGACCACCTGCTTAGAGAGGGGCACTGTCTAGTTCACACGTGGCTTTCCAGAATTCTCTTTTGTCTTTGACCTGTTGTCTATGGCTATGTAGAAACCAGTTATATACAAATCTTTTCACTATTCAAAAGAACTAGGGTTAGAATAATTCTTTTTGGAGAGAATCAATGGTTACTTTCACTAATTTATTTTGATGCAAGAGAAGGAAAAAAACACCAAAGCTAATCTAGCCTAAGGCATGGTATGAGGAGTTTCGCTGCTTTAGACAGTGCCGTGGAATTTTCTAGAGGTGCCACTAGCTCTTCCTATTCCTATTCACATGCATCTGAATGCCCCACCCTGACTACATCCTTAAAGTGGAGGAACTGACTGCTTACTCAAGGAAGCTGCACCAGAATCGTCCTGCGGAGTTCAAAGGATGTGTTCCTGGTCATCTTATGGGCACCAAGCAAGAGCCAGCAGGCATACTGAACAGGAACGCTGACCTGTCCCCACCTGGAAGCTGTGGCCACAGATCTCTCCTGGCTGTGTCAGGCCATGGACAGCACACGTGACACCCATGGTCATCATGTCAGGGAGGTGGCACCCACGGACCACCCACGTGTGCGACTGCAGCAGCTGTCTTCTCAAGAGCAACTGATACCCTGTGGCCTGGGAACAGCGACACGGAGCCATGGAATTCCCCACAGGTGCAGAAGCCTTGGAACTGCAGTTCCTCGCTGCATGCTGGGAAAAAGCCCGGTACTTGACGATGAATCTGAGGAGACCAGGCCCTCCTTTTGCTCGTACAGCTTGCAGTGATCCATCTGACGCTGTGCGGGAGCTTATCAGCTACAGTAAGGAAATGCTCCCGTGTTAAATTTACGAAGCTGAGCTCCGGGCAGCTCTTTTCTACCAGTTCTCCGTATGTAATGACTAAGTCGCATTCAGGAAAATCTGTTTCTTTCCCTTTTTCCTCCCCCTTTTACAGTTGTCTCTTGTCTCCTTCCTTCCCTTGGGGCAAAAAGATTAATCACACCAAGGAACTGTGAATACGAAAATGAGCTTTAAGGAATGAAAAGGAAAAAAAATCCAGTGGTTTACTAGATCCTATCTCTGGCTGTCCCTCCCTCCCTCCCCACCCAGGCACACAAGCACATCTTCATTGTATCTCAAGGTTTCCTTCCCTTTAAAAAAGCTGCTAACTGGTCAGCCATGACTGCAGGCCACACGCAGAAAACAGGTCTTCCTCGGCCCCTCCCTTCTCCTTCCAGAAGCGCTTCCTCTGCTTCCAGGAAGCACTGCTATTGCTGAGCAGAGCGAGGGCAGCTGGGGATGCTTCTGGGACGGCAGACAGACAAAAGGGAGACTCCGAGAACCAATCCCAAAGGACTACCTGCAACCTGACCTTCACGCAGGTTTGCCTGGCAGATCACAGACGACCAGGGGCTGACGACCGCAGCCCCTCCCCGAGACACTGGGGACTCTGAAAGGAACCAACACAGAAACTTTGGTAGAAAAACCAGACTACCAGGAAATACATGAACAGGTAACCGATCTGAAGGTGTCTTTTAACCCTTCCCCTTTTTAAAAAGTTACTCGTATGATTGGCATGGAACCCTCTGCTCTTACTCTTCATCTTCAAGAAAAAGCACAGGTCACTAGCTGAAAAAGGCATCAACCTTCCTTAATGCCCAAGGCCATCCCGTCAATGCTCAGACCATCAAAGGAACATTCAGGAAGGGTGGTATCCACCAAGAGGAAAAAATGATGATGCAATCGAAACTTCAGTTTCTCTCTCCTTATCGTAAAGCTCATCAGCAAGTTTGACATACAAATCATTAAGGAAAATGGAGATGCTGAGGGCAATAGGGCCGGGCAGAAAGAGGCAGACAGGAATTCTTTAGTGAGGAAGATGGATTCCTGTGTCAGCAGTCTGCTGTTTCGATGAGTGAGGCCACTCCACCCCTGGCACCTTATGCCATGGTGACTAAGCACAGAGCCATGCGTAAGGCCCACATGATCTCTGCTACGAGCCTGTAGCTCTTCCTGAAGGGCTGTGGACACAAGACAAGACTTCCAAAGTCCATCCACACCCGGGAGGCGAACCCGACCGGCCGGCCAGATCGGACACCTGGATTCTCAGACACTGCACTGAGTGTTTGTCAGCAACATTCAGGAACAAACCAACTCAGGGTGACAAGTACCTTCCTGTAGCCACCTGGTTCCACCACGCTGAGCTGCCCTGGGGAGGCGTCCTGGAGCCACCGCCAAGGACAGAGCGTCTTTCTGGGGCTGGGGCCGCTCGGAAGGGTTCCGTGGTAGCCGCGGTGAGAACAGGGAATCAGAATCCTGGGGAAATCTTAGGACCCGAGGCTTTATTCCTCTGCCTTTGGGACCTGAATGCTTCCTCAGAAACACTGATTTTTCAAGCTGTTAAGGAAGATTCTAGAGTCTCCTATAGTCATTCATCCCAATGATTTACCAACACTCATCATAAAGTACTTCTGTTTTTTGAATCTAAATTCCACATCCTGAGAAGCACTGCTACCTTAATTTTCAGAAACACTCTTGAAAGGGTAACACTGATAGTAAAGAAATTTCAAACAAGGAAAACTGCCACCCACAATCTTGCCACCGTACGATAATCATTCTTTCCGTTTTGACAAGCACTTTCTAGTCTTCCCTGATCCAGAGAAACAATTTTGCTTAGCTAACATCATGATATCCAAAATTTTATCTTTTCCTAGAATCTAAGAAGTATTGTTCCATTTTTCTCCCTAGTCACCATAATTATTGTTTCTACTGACGCCTTCTCTCTTGCAGACCGACAACAGGTGCGATGGGTGGGGGATCTGCAATCCATCTCCTGTCTTGCTGGGATGACACGGGGAGAGGCCCACCGGCCCCTGTTCACAGAAACCACTGGAAGTTCTGAGTGTTCACTGTTACCCAGAGGCTCAAGGCTCCTCCCTCCCTCCTCTAATCGGCAGCCTCCCCAAGAGTTTCACATCACTTTATAAAGTAATTTGATATCTTACAAACGTCATTGGCATTCCTCTTAGGAGCCATGTGTGTTTTTCCTTGGTTGGAAATGTGACAGTCATACAAATGTTCCAGCACGGTGGCGATTACCTGCTATAATAAAAAGTAAAAAGCCATTCTTCAAAGATCTGTTCAGACAGAGGGAAAGTTTTGGCATCGACCGTAACCGACCTGGAACTGCAGGGGACTTCCTGTTTCATTTAGGACTGGGGGGTTTTGATCTCAAAAACCTTAGTCACATTCCGCCAGGTCCAGCCTCACTCCGATGGGGCGGCAAATGCCCTTGGAGAGTTTAAGGGGAAGCCAACTTTCCGTGAGAGCAAGAGGCACGGCTAATTTTCCACGCAAACGTCCGCAGAACCAGCACAAACAACTACGTCCATTATTTCCCCTAATGTATTCTGAAAGGGAGCCAGGGCTGCATAAGTTCTCCAGTACTTGCTAATTAAATTGGCCAACCCAGAAATGAAGTGAGAGGGAGTACACCTGGTCCTCCTGCAGATGGACAACCACGCTGCTTAGATGTCCAGCCAAGAAAACCAACGGCCCGGGTAAGATACAGCCTTCCGTCCCCCATTTTGGCCAGAACCAAGACGAAACACCGAAAACACAAAAAACGCTCAACCAGGAAAGTAGCTGCACCCAGCACACTCTGGCTGCATCTGTGCGTGGGTTTGGGATCTTGAGGCGGTGGCGGCCGCTGCCGCCCAGCTGTTCCCTTCACGACACATGTTTTCCCTCATAAAACTTCCAGCAGGCTGGCAGGCTGCACGCTCCTCACTTAGCCTTGTTTGTGTTTTCAATGAATCAATGGGATACGCAGACTAATCAACATGTTTAGAAAAAGAAAGAAAGGAAAGCAGAGGAGCAGCTCACCACGCTGGCAGCTCTTGGCAGCCCGGGGAGAGCGCAGGAAGGACATGGAAGGGGGTCCAGGAGCACAGGCCAGCCTGGCCGGTGACATCCAGGTGCCGTGAAGAGGAGAGGGCGTGGCTGAAAGGTGACCTGGGGCTCTCAGATGCCCACAGCAAGCAGCCAAGCTTCTCAGCCTGTACTCCTGGCCCTCCACCACCTGCTGCCAGGCTGGATTCCCAGCCGCAGTCCCCTTCTTCTGAGTGTCACTGGTTCCATATCCAGTTATACCCTGAACTGTGACCCCTCCTGCCTCCATTTCCTTCTTGCTCGAAGGTGGCCCTGAGGTTTTCCAGATGGATTCGACTTCCCCCTACCATGACCCCCTGGGAGAGCAATGCGTGCCTGTTCCTTGTCCCCTCCTATTAGAACAGAGCCCCGCCACAGAATCTGTCCCTGACTCGGATCCCCGCCCCTAACACAGGGATTCACACCAAGGAACCGACGCTGCTGAAAGAACGCAGTGAAGAGCAAGAAAACCCTGAGGAGCTGCTCACTTGGCTGGGGGTCTCTCGTTCTCCATGAGAAACTACGACCACGAGGATGCAGTTGGCCAACAGGATACTGTGTTTTCAGCTCCTCACATCCAGAATGAGGGATCCTTTGAGTCTCCCCACTACAGACCAGAGGGCAGCAAGACAGAAAAGGCAGGGAAATAGTGCATACAAAACAACGGAAATCGGCTAGTTACCTGAGCTCACGCAGCCCTGCTGCAGGGGGTCCTGTAGTGACGTCACAGAATGGAGGACTAAACGAGAGAAAGGGTCACAATTAAATGAGGAAAGAAAGCCATGGGCTTCAAGCTTCCCACTGCACTGAGCCCAGCAGAACGGGACAGCGTAAGGGGCCCAGAGGCCCAAGGCAGGGTCCCACGCCCGATGGGGAGGGCCAGATGGGGTGCCGCGCAGGCAGGCAGAGCTGCTGGTGGAAAGCCAGGACCTGGTCGCCGTCGCCCATGATGTCTTTCCCCTCTGTGCCTTTGGCTGATTTTCTTTCCTGATTCTCTGATTTAGCTACTTGACTTTTACCTATATTTATGTATAAATAGCATTTTCTTAATTGGTAACTCATTTTCTGCTGCTTATAAAATTAGCCAGGCACAATCATTCTCTCTCCTAAAAACTACAGTCAGTCCCATGGCAACAGGTGGTGGAGGAAGGGGGGTGCTTCTGCCTCTGAGCAGCGGCCGAGGTTGAGAGTGAGGCCGGCTGCCTCCCGGCAGAGACGCCCCCGTTCCTGCCTGCAGGGCCTGGGGCCGCGCTGCCCTTACCTGGCCCTTGCTGCTGCCCTTGCACGGGCAGGACGCCCTGGCCCAGCTCGCCGTTCAGCCAGAGCTGCATCCGGATGAAGGGTTCGCGGCCTTTCTGGGTCAGCTTGCTCCACGGCTTCGGCCGGGACAGCATGTCGCTGACGCTGCCCTGGGACAGGCCCAGCACCTGGAGTGGCACCAAAGACATATGGCATCAGTGCCCAGGGTTAGTGAGAGGCTGCAAAACACTTCAGCGAAGCACACACAGGTGAGTGGTGGTGTGGCCGATGCACAGGGAGAGCTCCTGGGGCTGAGCACAGAACCACCACCAGGTGGATGGCCACGGCCTGGGGTGAGGGAATAAGCTTTTCAAGGTCACCTGTGGGCTGACACCCCGGCATGGGGAGCCATAGTTATAGTCACAGCTTTCAGCTCCCGGGAGAGGCGGGCTAGGAAGGGGCTCTGGCCCCAGGGTTTCCATCCTGCCAAGGCTGTAGGGTTGTCATCCTGACAGCCCGAGGAGGAGGCATCGAACCATTTTGCTCTTTGCCTAGTGGCGCTGGGAAAGGCTGAGCTGCTGGGGCCAGAGGCCTCTTTAGACGCAGGAGCAGTGGATGCCGGCGGGACGTGGGAAGCCAGTCTCCCTTGCTGGTGCTGGGCCGGGTTGGCATTTAAAGGTCTGCTCTCTCCGATCACATCCTGCTCTATGGTGGGGGCCCAGAGGTGAGCTGGTGGCGACGGGTGAGCCAGTCTGGGAGTAAAACTCATCGCAGACGATCGACAAGTGGCACGTACATACCCGAGCTTTCCTACGCTCCCATATGGCCATACATATGTATGGGCACAAACACCCCCCACAGGACACAGATGTAGCCCAGAGATATTCAGGGGCTGCATCCGATCTTCCTTTGAAAAGTTCTCGAGTTCCAGAATAAACTGCACTCATGGGCCAAACAAGTTCAAGGCTATTAAGTCTCTGCTAAATTTAAGGCATGAGCACAAATGTCTATTTAAATGTTCTCAAATGATATTTTTACAACACTGAACTAGAAATTTCAAAGGGCTTTAAATTCCCATCCTCATTTCTATTCACCCCATCACCTTCTGCAAAATCAGGACAAAATAATGGTCAGGATTCAGAGCATGATATGTTGCAAACACTGAACTGAATGGGGGTGAGGGGTGGGTGCAGGGGAGGCCCCTGCTGACCCCACCACGTGCCCTCAGGGAGGCTGCCTCCTAGGGGAGCAGAGGTCTCCTCCTTATGCGCAGCATTCATTACTTAATCTAAAGCAATCCCGGGGTAAATTATCAGTGTATAGGCCTGGTAAATCCCCACTACCCAGAACCTCGGTTACTAGAAGTGCCAAGAACGGGAGGGTCTGGGAGCTGACCCCCAGGCCAGCGTACTTTCGTGAGCCAGGGAAGGACAGGTGGAAACAAGGGCTTCCAGGGCCCCGAGCAGTCCTGCCCGTGCCACCTCTAGCTGTGCCTTCCTGGGCAAGTCCCTTCACCTCTCTGGTGGGACACCACCAGGTGCCTTCTGAATTATGAGAAAGGTACAATTACACTTTATGTAGCTTTTCCTAGGAGCGCCTTCTGGCTCTACGCACGCTGGCCATCTCTCTGTGTGATCAGATCAGATCTTCTTCAGCCAAAACGGCCTGCAGAGGAGCCTCTGGGCTCCCCTTGGCAGTGGAGGCAGGACTTGAAGTCAGTCACCTGCCAGCTTGGGGCACGCAGTCAACTCCCCTGAACCTCGGGTTCCTTATCTGTCAAATGGTGACTTTACCATCCCCTCACAGTGTGACCTAGAGGGTCTAGCCTGGAACCTGGCTCCTAACGGGGACACAGCCAATGGAACATCCACTGGCCAGCCTCTCGGGAAGTTTGGGAGTGGACGACATATTATGCTCTTGGCTTAATTAAATGGATGACGGCCACATCCTTCAGACAGCTGCTTAGTCTTAAGAAATGAAAAGATGGGAAAATCCAAGCCCCCAAATCAACTCCCTTACCTTCTCCCCAAAGATCCTCTGACAAATGCCATTCTTGGCCAGCTTCTCCTTCACCTGCCGGGTGAGCTCGATGGTGTCCACCTCCTGGTACATGTAGATCTCATACTGCTCGGGGGTCAGTGGAGGGACCGAGGGCTTGGCGGGCTTGGACAGGGGCACGATCGGGGAGGAGGGCAGAGGGCTGTTCTGGGGCGTCTCGCTGCGGCTGGCCCCGGTCAGGCTCAGCTCGGAGCTCTGGGAGTACGGCGACTCGGCGCTGGGCCACTCTTTCCAGTACTCGGATGACGAGGGTCCCTGCAGCTGGCCGCGCTCAGCGCGTGTCTGGCTGCCACCACCTTTCTCTTTCCCACCACTGGCTTCCTCGCCCTTGGGTTCTTCGGGAGGAACCACGCTCTTTCTCTCCGGCTGCACGGTGCTCCACCAGTGGTCCTTCCACACGCTGCTGCGGCCCAGCTCATTCTTCACGTGTCTCAGGACCCCCTGTGCCGGGTCGGCCGCTCCCTGGAGGTCCAGCCCGGGCGTGTCCTGGGCCTCCTTTTTGAGGGCGGGGGGGTTGGGCAGAGCAGAGGCGCTGGAATCCGGGGCTGCGGGGGGCTTCTTCAGGGAGATGGCTAGCGGAGAGTAACCGGACACCGACGATATGGGCGAGGTGGAGATTAACTTGGGGGTCAGGATGGCAATGTCGGTCTGGGACAGCGGCGTTTGTTTTAAGGCGGGGTCGAGAGCAGCCTGCTGGGCCTCCATTTCTCGGCGGGCTTGCTGCAGGATGGAGCGGATGGCGTCGTCGGAGCTCCCGCTGCTGGACGATGATGAAGGCTGGGCCGGCTCCGCTGCAGGGGCAAAGACAGAAGTGAAATGGTGGCCCCCTTCGGCGGGGAGCAAGCTTCTCTCACTCCACTCATCCTAACTGGACCCTCCACAGGATGCGGATGAGTGGGGCGAAGCACCCCGCTCTGTCCAGCAGTCCTTCTGCCAGTAAAACACGCGTGCATCTTGTCTAAGCAGTGATGAAGGACGAACACAATTGCTCGTGCCCTGATGGCCCTATTACTCACCAGCGGAAAGGGTGTATTGTCACTGAGTGTGAAAAGAGGGGGAAGTGTGCAAATACTCGGTGACGCACCATCCTGGACTTCCTGTCCCCAACGAATTTTAGACAACATTCGTGTGTGTTATACTCCAAAAATCTAGTGGTTTTGTCATAATTTAGAAACATAATTTCTGTTAACAGCTGCCACATGAGACCAGAGTCTGTAGTAATAAATTAAATGGCTGTGTTTGGGTTCGCTCAGATTCTTTTCTGGGTGGGTGGCTGTGGTGTGGCCACAACAGTGGGCCCCATGTTGAGGGGCACTGGGCAGGCCTTGGCCCAGGAGCCCAGGGCTGTGACTTCAGCATTTCCATCTGTAAACTTGGGATGGCTAACGGACCAGATCAAGGATTCTTAACTAGGGCAGTGCACCAGAATCACCAGCTGGGTCTGTTAAAATGCACATGCCCAGGCCCCAGCCCTGGAGTGGCTGAATGAGGAGCAGATGTGGGGCTGGGTCAGCAGCTGCATTTTTAACCAGCTCCTGGGTCCCTGCGGGGGCGGCCCTGGTTGAGAAGCGCTGAGCTGGATGCTCCTCAGGTTGCTCCGGCTCTGTAATGTGCCTTCAAGTCTGGGCGAGGAAATCATATAAGCTGGCTCTTCATCTGCTTTAGACGAGGCCGAAAAATGCTTCAAACAGTGACAACCTTTAACGCCTCTCGAGGACTTTATTTTACTGGTTAACAGAAGGCCCTCCCTTTTCCAACTCACATGACCCTCACAGCATCCTCGAGTGCGGGCAGCACCATCACCACTGTGCAGGAGGAGAAACTGTGGCTTGGGGAGGGGACAGGTGACCAGTGAAGCCACACCTTGAAGTGGGCCCTTTGTCTTGGTGAGGAAGACTGGCCCTGAGCTAACATCTGTTGCCAATTTTCCTCCTTTTGCTTGAGGAAGACTGTTGCTGAGTTAACATCTATGCCAGTCTTCCTCTGTTTTATGTGGGATGCCACCATACCATGGCTTGATACGAGGTGCTAGGTCTGTGCCCAGGATCCAAACTGGTGAACCGTGGGCTGCCAAAGTGGAGTGTGTGAACTTAACCGCTACACCACCAGGCCAGGCTGGCGCCTTAAACTGGGCCATTTGACTCTCAATTTGGGGGTTCCTTCTACCCTGCTGGGGGGCACCCTGCTAAGCTCTCTGGTTGTTCAGCCAGTCAGAAGAGGGGCTGGCCTAAACTTCAACTCTGGCCTTGAGAGCAAGAACGACACCAAACTGAAAGTTCTATTTGTTGTCAGGCTTGAGGTCCCACAAGGACAGTTCCTATGGCTCTGGGATCTCTACAAGGAGGCAGACAGCAGCAGAGGGCAGAGTCCTGGGACAAGAGGTGAGAGGTCACAGTTTCCATCCAGGGTCCACCAGGTAATGAGTTTGGGCAAATCATTCTAACTTTTTTCCTTTTTTGCTGAGGAAGATTGGCCCTGAGCCAACACCTATTGCCAATCTTTCTGTTTTCACTTGAGGAAGATTGGCCTTGAGCTAACATCTGTGCCAGTCTTCCTCTATTTTGTATGTGGGACACCAACACAGCACGGGTTGATGAGTAGTACAGATTTGTGCCCAGGATCCAAACTTGTGAGCCTGGGCTGCTGAAGCAGACCCTGTTGAACTCAACCACTATGCCACTGGGTCGGCCCCATCATTCTAACTTTAAGCCTGAATTTGATAATCAGGAATAAGAGGATGACAAAATCTATCTTTTGGATTGCTGTGAGGACCTAGCTTGAGCTGGATAAGGCAAGGGAAAATGCCCAGCCCACGCCTGGTCACCCACTGACTGAGCCATGTGGGAATAGGGTGGCCTGGGGAGAGGACCCCATGACCAGGGGAGTGACCAGGTGGTGGCCTGTCCTCAGCTGCCACAGGAAGAGAACTCGCGCACCAGGTTCTTCTCCAGCAGAAGATCTGAGCTGCATCTGCCACACGGCAGCCTCTCATCAAAGCCTAGAGGGAGGGTGGAACGTGGGAGTCCCCTCCTCGTAGACAGGCAGTGCTCAGGGAGCTCTGAAGACCCCTCCTCAGCCCGAGCGGCTCAGAGGTGGACGGCCAGCCAGTGAAACCTCTGCCGCTTCCTGGCCACACGCATCCTAAAGCAGCTGTTCAGAATTTATTTTTCACCCCTTCTTTTTCAGTATTTTTTGGTCAAGTATAGATCCGAATAACCAAAGCCTGTATTGCCTTTCAAAAAGGCAATTTGAGGGGCTGGCCCAGTGGCACAGAGGTGAAGTTTGCACGCTTTGCGTCGGCGGCCCAGGGTTTGCTGGTTTGGATCCTGGGTGTGGACCTACACACCGCACGTCAAGCCATGCTGTGGCAGGCGTCCCATATATAAAGTGGAGGAAGATGGGCATGGATGTGAGCTCGGGGCCGATCTTCCTCAGCAAAAAGAGGAGGACTGGCAGCAGATGTCAGCTCAGGGCTAATCTTCCTTAAAAAAGAAAAGGGAATTTGATACAAACTCCTTGCTAGTGTTCAGTCAGTGAGATTCTAGGGCCGAGGGACATTCTTGAGTCAATGCTTGGGAATGACGTTATAAAAAGAGTGCTAACTATCAGCAAAATCACACAGACCTGCTCCCCTCTGCACCTGCCCAAATGTGTGAACACAGACATTCTATTGTTTTAAAAAAAAAGCGAATTACTGCTGAGTGAGCCCTCCTGACAATTAGGTTTGAGACAGCGGTCAGAGAGCAGGATCCCTACCGGCTTTTTGCACCTGCAGCTCCCGTTTGGCTTGTTCCAGGATGGACTTGATTGCTTCGTCGGACCCGGTCTCTGAGGCTCGGACCCGGGTGGTGATGTTACCTGCAGGGAGAGCCAGAGCAACGACATCAAACCCACACCTGGAACGAGAAGCAGTGCTGCACAAAGATGTCATTCTGATAAGGAGCTGCTGAGTGAGGCCGGTGACGGGGAGCTGGCAGGCGCGGCCTCCCGTCTACCTGGACCTGCTGTGCGTGCAACCTCATGGCAGGTCCTGGGGCCCGGGCGGGAGGGGCTTCCTGCGGAGTCTGCCCTGCGTTAAACGTCATTCGGCCAGCGGGACCAGCTCTCCCGTCACCCAGGCTGCACCTCACCCGTGGGTTGGGACCAGGGAGAGCAAATCATTTAATCCAGTAGAAGAGATGAAGGATTAAAAGGCAACGCTTTTTCTGAGTTATTTAAAAAGCGACTCCAATGGCTGCTTTGGCTTGGGACGATGTTCAAGGTTGTTTATGTGTATTTGCGGCTGGTATCCCCAGAAAGGAGAAACGGGAGAGGAGGGCTAAGGGCCGAGGCTGATTATCTATCAATTATTGGATGTTCCAGGGGAAGAGGCTGAAAGCTTCACCTAAAATTTGCACATCTATCACCACATACTGTCTTTTAAAAATTTATGAACGAGGAGAGAAGCCTGCAGAAATCCCTAAAGGACAAGAATTCAGTCTTTTGGTCACATGGTGATGCTTTGCGGAGTAGCCACATGTACAGATGCACTGAAGCTACTGCGGCCCGGGGGCTGGCCCCAGTTCTTTCTGGAAGCCGTCCACATATTTCAATTTTTCGCTACCTTACTAAACAGGAACCGCCATACCAAACCATTGGAAAACAAGCAGACCGCCAGGAGGAAGCCCCAAGAAAGATGCAACTCCAAGGAGCACAGAGGGGGCTGGCCCGCTGGGGCCCATGGGAGAACCAATCACATCTGGGATCGGTCCACACCATGGCACCTTTACTGAAGTTCAGAGCTAAAAAGATGTACAAGGAAGCAGCAGGACGTCACGGGACTCAGTCACCTGATTTTTCTCAGAGCGACAATTGTTATCCTCTCTCTTGCTTCTGAGAAAACGGGGGAAGCGGAATTGAATCTGAAGGGGCTGGGATTGTCCTGGGGACTCACTCTTAGGGCACTGCCCTCTCCTCCCCTCCTCTGCGCGTGCTCGGTAGAGCGAGGCAGCTCAGGAGGAAGGGGCCGTGCGAACTTGAACCCGTGCTTTGTTTTATACTTACTAGCTCTGTTTTTCCATCAGGTTCCAGGCCAGAATCACACTGTACAGTTTTAACCCAAATACACAGCTAGGGACATGCTGCTTCCTATGCGACTGACTGCAAAGAGAACCCCTGCCTGCGACATACCTTCAGACCCATTTCTTCGTTTCGGTACTTCCTGAAATAGTCTGTGCAGGCTCTGGCCTGGATTCTCTGTTGAAAAACAAGTGTGGTAAGAACAAAACAATCAGGGGATGGTGGTGTTGACGATATGGGCTGCGTGACATGAAATCTGAGCCGCCTGTCCCTACACAAAGGGCTCAGGGCTTCCTGTGTGACTCGGGAGCTACTAGACGCTTCTGAGAGGCCCTTCCTTGGCTGACTGGCCTGCAGAGGCCGTGGCTCTGCTGCCGAAGGAGATCAGACAGACCCGAGGAGTGGCCTCCAACACCAACGCCATGAGGGGCAAAGGGATGGGGCACTGCCAACAAGTGAATCGCCCCCCAGCCCCGGAATGAAGCTCACATTAATCATCCAAGGACAGTCCGTTTCAGGGGACATTGCCACGAAGAGCTCCATGAGCTCTGTGCACATTGACACTGTTGGGAACGCCTCCCTTCTCTGTCTGTTTTGAGTCTAAATTTCAGGGTGTTTCAAAGGTATCTGATAAGACTACCTCTCTCTGTGTTGATGGAGCGAATGGCCCCGTCCTTAAAGAGGGAAGGGATTCTTTCCATTAGGGACGAGACTGACTTTTTGTCTTTTTATGGAGGGTGGGCGGGGAGGGTGTTTTAATGAACTTTCATGCATTTCACTAAGGCAGGCGTGTTTTGCTGGAGACTCGAACCGAACCACTAACAGAACATCATTGCCGGGAGGGAGCGGGCCGCGGGACACACTCCACCCTGTGCGGTGGGAAGGGGAGATGACACTCTCCCCAGGGAACCAGCTCTGTGTGAGGACCGACCTGCTGCTGCAGCTCTAGGGCGAGATGGTACCCAGGGCTCCTCCCCACACGAGATCAGCACCCACTGGACACTAGACGCGTTGGGACGCTGTACGTAATGTAATTGCCTCCGATTCAGTACCGAATTTGAATGGCAATACTGGGTTTACCATGCAAGGTGCGGAGCAAGTTTCAGAGGCCAGATCTCCCCACTCTACAGCTTTAACTCATGCCTGTTGACCCCTGAACTCTGGAAATGGTAGAACTGAAGCGAATTTTACCTGACGTGATGCACAAATGTTTCATCACACATACACACACGCGCGTGCGCACGCACACTCCGTGACGGGCTCACACGCTGGCACCCACCCACGAGTCTCTCACCTCTCTGTCTGCCTTGGATGCTGCGGAGGGCCAAGATATTCTGCTCGTCTGACAGGAACTGCTTCATCTTGTGAAAGGGCTCCTTGCCGCGAACAGTCAGTTTGTTCCATGGCTTGGGCCGGGCCAGAATCTCGCTCACGGACCCTTGCGACAGTCCCAAGACATAATGTCCGAAAATGCGCTGTCCGATATTGTGCTTGATCAATTGCTCTTTCACCTGCCGGGCGATTTCTGCAGTGTCTATCTCCTCGCCCTCGGAGACGCTCCCAGCACTTTCTGACTGGCTGGGAGACGGGGCCATGCCATTTACATCTGGGCTTTGCTGTAATGGACTTTGGGAAGATATGGAGTTTGTGCTGTATGGACCTGTTGGAAAAATCATGCTTGTGCTTCCTGCTTCCTGCACGGCCTTGGAGTAGAAGGACTGCATTAGCTGTCGTTGGAGGAGGGAGTTTAGTGCAAATTTTCCCGTAGAAGCCAGGGGTAGGCTGGGGCTTGCCAGGGATGAGCTGAAAAAGTCTTGAGTTAACCCCGCTGGTGAGAACTGGTGTGTACCATTAGTATTGGAAGCCTGCTCCCCCGTGTTGCGGGGCAACTGAGGAGGAGGGGAGGCCGGCAAAGGTCCAGGACGCCGACTCTCAGGCTGGTCTTTCCCTTTTCTCCTGGCTGACCCTACAAGGAAGGGCAAACATAATGCATTATGGGGGATTCAAAAGGGAAAAAAAACCAAGACCAAAATGCAAAGGTTGCCCCACAAAAGGGAAAAAAAGTGCAGATTTCACAAGGGCCAATGAGGTGTGTTGGTTTGTTTTTCAATTGAATTTTTAAGTCAGCCAAACGAGGCCCCCCGAAACAAGCAACATGCATTTCATGTTTGCGCCTTTCTTGTACGTTGCAGCCTGGAGAGTCCCCTTGACATACGTTCAAACTCCTACAGTGACAAGGAGCCGGTACCACACACAGTAAAGAGTCGGCAGGGCGCAGGCCTCTAGCCTTTGAGCTACGACCAGAAGAGCCCCACCTGAGGAGCAGCAAACACCGACATTTTGGGACCAACGGATTCGCTCACACCACTTTCTCTGAGGCGAAGGCACGGCACCGAGTCCACGCGATCGAAGGCACGCACATGTTAAGAATGAATTATCATCGGAGCCCGAGACACTTTAAACGGTTTACCAGCTGCCAAAACCAGAAGCAGTCAGTGACGCCACCATTTTGGGATGAGCAAAGAAAGGCTAAGGATGGGGGATGCGTTCCCAAGGAAAACCTGACAAAGGAAGAAAAGCTCCACTGAGCCCGGAAGGGCAGGGCCCCCGGAGACACCACAAGAGAAGCCGCACGACTAGGAAAAGCTCAGAAAAGCCAACGTCCTCTGTGTCCCTCCTGGGATCACCTGCCACACAGGCCTAACCGACCTCCGCAGACGCCCTGCGGCCACACGTCTCAGCATCCGCGGCTTTAAGGGGGGAGAGGGGAGGAGCAGTGAGGAGGACGGAGGAGGAGACCAAACGCTCATTAGTCAAGGTTCTCATCAGCCGGTGATGTTCCTTCCCGTCATGCATCAGCCCAGACTCACGGGCCACCATCCGCTTCCTCAGCCCCTGGAAGGGACTAAGTGCGGCCCGCGAGACCCTGTCAACCTACCGCTCAGGTCGCTGTTGGAGATGCGCAGCGCGGCGTTCTCGGACTGCAACGAGCGGTTCTTCTCCAGCAGCAGCACCTCCAGGGGCTTGGATGCATCCTAGATGGGGCAGAGCAGGGCTCACTGCAGGCCGGCCGCCCTCCCACCCCGGGGCTACCAGGGCCCGCCACCCCTGCTCTCTGACAGCTTTCCACCCACGCTGACTCTCTCACGTTACAGAAGTCTGATTTCCTCTGAGGATGCTCAACACGCACGTGGAAAACATTCAAGTTCCTTTCCAAAAGAACTCACTTCATTTGAAGTAATTTTTCTCCTTCTAGACTTGCAAAACTTCTCGACAACCGACTACTCTATTCTATCCCCCAATTCGAGCAGGCTAAAGCTGTGTCTCATCTGGCGACAGGACTGGCTGTCGAGCCACAAACCCATCAGAAAGTCACTGTAAATGTAACCCTTTTTTGGTGCCAGCCAGAGTCAGCTGCCTTCTGGACATCAGGAGCAGGATTCCATCTGATGACTTAAATTTTAACTGGCTACCAGGTTACCAGGTGCCACTGTCACCTTGCCCCTGTTCCTTCTCCAGGTGAGGCAGTGAATAAGAAAAGTTCCTAAGCCAGTCCCTTTGGGCCGACCCTTAACACAATCTGAATTGTTTTCATCCATGTTCTGAGTACCTGCCCAAGTTAACCCTCAATTTCACTTGAATTGAGTTATCAGTTTGGAAAACTAACTTTTCTCTTCTTGCCTCTTTTTTTGGTAAGGAAGACTTGCCCTGAACTAACATCCATTGCCAATCTTCCTCTTTTTTTGGCTTGAGAAAGATTTGCCCTGAGCTAACATCTGTGCCAATCCTCCTCCATCTTGTATGTGGGACACCTGCACAGCATGGCTGATGAGTGCAGTAGGTCTGTGCCCAGGATCTGAACCCGGGCTGCCAAAGCAGAGCGCATGGAACTTTAACCACTCAGCCACTGGGCCCGCCCTTTGCCTCTTTTTAATTAACAATAATTTGCTTTAACTTGGCTAAAGTTTCTTGAGGAATGACTCGTCAGCTCTAGGAGAGAGGGCTCATAGAAATATCGAGATGGCGAAGCTGGCCCAGGGACGAACAGTGACGGCCCTCATGCTGATGCTGACACAGACTCAAAGCAAAGTGAGACCGTGTACCTGTGTGCCAGCTCCCTCGGACGGTGCGAACTCCATGGATTTCAGAATGCTGTGAAGAGCAAGCAGAGTGGTTATTTCCTTTCCTGTCTCTGATAAGGCCACGCTAGTGAGCATTAACATCACAATTTCCTGCTCTCCAGGAACTGAGGCACTGACAACTTGAACAACTTCCCTGGCAGCATTATCATCTGATAGTGTCTCTAGAATAACTATTCCACTAGCAGTTGGCCAGCAAAAGTTTCTTGCCCAGCATGTAAATCATTCCATATGGAATCACACCAGGTCTGTTCAGAGTATAATTTTAAAGTTTAACACAGACATAACATTGTTGCAAGTGGAATGTATTTGTGAAGCTTAGAGGGAATGAAAAAGTTGTAGCAAGGAAGCCAGAGATAGGAGCCTCGTCACCTCCCTGGCCACGGCCCCACACGCTCAGGTGGCAGCTGACACCTGCGGACCAGGGGAACTCAGCAGAGCGAGGTCCCACAACCAGAGGGCTGCAGCCCCGGGCTGGGGGAGGAGGGCCATGGCCAGCGGTGGGAGAGCACGAGGGCTCCTCCTTTGTTCTCCTTATCGCTGAAACCACTCCCGTCTCCAGCCTGTTTCAACAAGTCTGAGCACGGAGTGAGTTCAGGTGCCCAGAACTGCGGTTTCCAGCATTCCTTTCGCGTGGACATTCTTTTCTTTTTGTTGAGTCCAACAAGAGCAAAGGACCAGTGAGTCCTAGTGGCCCCAAGTGGCTGGGGTGCTCCCGCCACACACGAGGAGGGAAGGGGAGCATGACAGCAGGTACCTGCGCACTCTCAGCATCCTCACCACTGTGACCTCAGCCTCAGCCCCCTCTAAGCTCCATAGAAGTGTCACTCAGAGACCACGGGGTATAAAAATGCCCAGGGCCCCGGGAGCTCGCTCTCTGCCTCAGCCACCACGAGGTTCAGCAAGGAGCTAGCCGCTCCCAGTTTCTCTGCGGTTCTATCCTCGTTGTGCCCCCGTCCAGTAAACTAACAAAATGGGAACAAATAGGAGCTCCCGGAGGTAGAGCATGTCATTTTATTTTACAGTGAGCTCCTGGAAATACTAAAAGAACTCGGCACCATGGCGTCAGGCAGGAGAGAAGCAGCACGCAGTCTGGAACTTGTCCTTTCTTAGTGACTGTCACGTGTTTACAGCTATATTCTGGTCTGAGATCTTCTTTAGGATTATGTAAGAAAAGACTAAGTGAGTCTATGCGCTCACGCTAAAAACACCAGTGTCTCTTCACTTATTCATCAGATATTTCCTGACGACCTATCATGTGCCAGGCACTGTGGAGAATCAGAACCACGCTGCCACTCACCCTCACGAACTCTACAGGCTATTACAGGAGAAGAGCAACTCCAGCCAGCCAGGGAAAGAGGAAAGCTGGGGGCCTAGGCAGGAGAGACCTCACGGGGCTGTAGACGGGCTGTCTCATGAGGAGTTAGTGCTGAGAGGGGCCTTGAAGGAGCAGGATGCTTTATGGGCCACAGAGCGGGGTGGGGACCCTGGGGCAGGGATGGGATGGGAACGGGGTGTGAGTCCAAGGAGGCACTTAGATCACTAGCAAGTGGGAGGCCAGGGACACATTTTATCAGAAAAGCCACCCACTGGGGCTTTTAGGCACTACATTGCAGTGGGGGCCGTGGTGTGCAGATGCAGCAGAAAGCACCTGTTCTGGGAGGAGGGCGAGGGCCAGTGAGAAGCTGGGCAGGTGGGCGGATGGGAGGGAACAGACGAGGGACGTGCTGCAGGCCCGAGTCAAGAAGCCGTGGTTCCCGGGGAACAGAGACGAGCTCAGAGGAGGTGTGGGACTGGCCTCGGCCTGGGATGGGAGGGGGCCTGGGAGAAGGCCTCACGTTTCTCGGATTTGACACTAGGAGCAGGTGTACATTTTTTTCGTTTGAGGGGATCAGGAGAGGGAGAGGAAGGAGAGACTGGCACGGGAGGCAGGTATAGCAGGTCAACCAGGCAAAAATACCCACCCCTATGTAGGAAACCAGGGGAGTAGAGAGCTTGAGGACGCTGGACCCGCCAAGAGGCTCAGGGGCCGTCCAGGGAGGTGCCGTCTGTGGCCGGGGGCGGGGTGAGATGCTCGAGAGAGACCGTGGTGGGCACAGGACTGAGGGGAGCCACCTAAGCAGGGGCTGGAGGAGGTCAGCACCAAGCGATGGCTACTGGATGTGGTGAGAAGGCGGAAGAGGCCTTCCGATGGGCTGTTTCAGCAAACCCCAGGGGATGGAATTACGAACAGAGATGGCATGGCGAGTGGGTGTAGGCTTTTAAAAGGAGAAATTAAAATGTCAGTAAGAGAGAAAGGAGCTGAGGGAACAGCAGGGAGGAGCGGGAAGGAAGGGACCCAGGGTACAGGCGAAGGGATTGGCCTGGAGAGACAGGGAGCAGAAGACCAGAGGAGTGACTGCCAGGCAAAGGGGGAAGCTGAGGGACATCTGTCTCCTCCCTAGGGCAGAGCACCAGGGCGTCTGCCGAGGGCACAGAAGGGCCCCCAGGGAAGCACAGAGCAGGCAAGCAGTGGAGGGCAGAACACGGCCTGCGGGGGCCCGGTCCACACACAGCAGTGACGTCCTCTGCAGTGTTTCATAACCTGGCTGTGCAGGCGGGGAAGCCCAGGGTGAGACCCTGCAGGCATGGCAGGAGGACAAGGGGGGCCTGTGTACTGTAGGAGGCTGCCTGGGAGCGCCAGGTAGGGGAGGAGGTTGTGAGCTCAGATAGCGCTGGACTTGGGGACAGGTAGGGACCAGGGTCCAGGAGCTCCAGGAGCACCAAGGGCAGGCGGGGGAAGGAGCATGAGGTGGGAGGGCCAGGCTGGGCGGTGGGGCCTGAGGAAGGAACTTCTCAGCTGGAGAATGTAAGCATGAGCACTGAAGTCACGAGAAGCCTTCAGCGGCCGCCTCTTGGATGGGGAACTGGAAGCTGGGAGAAGGTCCCGGAATCCAGGTGGCCAGGAAGGTTAAGGCCATATGCACTCTTTCGACTGGAAAATGTTTCGACACCCTGCTCTGCTTCTGTTTGGAGAAGTTACAGCCGAAAAGTAAGCTCAGGTTTTCTGATTTCTATCATGGCAATGTCTCCCTTGACTCCGTGCATAGTGGCACATTTCAAATGCACAGACTTTTATAAAAAGTCCAAAGAATTTGGGCACAGGCCTGTGTGCAAACACCCACAGCATTGGGCAGCCCAGGACAAGGCCGAGTGGCGGAGTGTCCGCTGCGGCCGAGCGCAAGGACCCGTGGCTGCCCCCTCGCTGGCACGCTGTTTCCTCAGCAAATGTCCCCAACGAGCCCTGGCTGGGAGTAGCCGAGCAGGCACTGCCACACTTACTTGAGTTCTTTCTTCACCTCCTCATAGTCAGCCTGTCCTTTGAGTTTTTCTTCCAGTTGCTGCAAACAGAGAGGAATTTCATTAGTGGCCACGTGTGAACTAGGTCAGTGCACTTTGCTGTAGACTGAATGTCTGTGTCCCCCAAATTCATCCGCTGGTCCTAACCCCCAGTGTGACGCATCAGGAGCTGGGGCCCTCGGGGGGAGATTAGGTCCACAGGGTGCAGCCCTCCTGAGTGGGGTCAGTGCCTTACAAAAGCGGCCCAGGGAGAGAGCTCCCTTGTCCACTCCGCCCGAGGACACAGTGAGAAGAGGGTCATGTGTGACCCAGAAAGCAGGCCCTTGCCAGACACCAAATTTGCCACGGCCTTGATCTCGGACTTCCAGCCTCCAGAACTGTGAGAAATAAATGTCTGTTGTTTATAAGTCACCAGGTCTATGACATTCTGTTATGACAGGACTAAGACAGACTTCACTGACTACATTCCCTGTAAAGCATCCAGCCGTCCCCAAGGGAACGCAAACACGTACAATGAAAGGTGACAACGTGTGGTGTCACCTGTTGTCCCTCACTCTTCTGGTCTGTTGTGAGCGTGTGTGAGTGGGGACAGGCACGAATGTGCATGCACACACACACGCTCGGCAACATAAGGTGGGAACATAAAACTTAATCCAAGCAGACAGAAAAAGCTTTACGGAAGTGGAAAACAGAACGAGGAAAAAAAGGCCATTTTGTATGAAATATCATGAAATGGCAAACAGAATGAAGAGAAACTCTCCTAGCGTTTTAAAAGCAGCATGTGGCTTTTCACAAAATCTGTTAGGCTAGCTGACGCATGCGGTTGGTTGTCAACACCTTTGGTGGGACCCTGCTAACAAGAGATACGAGCCCCTTTGCTGCTGAGGTCGGCATTGGGAAAAAAGCATTTGCACTTTCGGATCCCCCAGATGGGGGCATTTTAGGAGTGGAGGCCCGTCCGCTGGCGGTGAGTGGTTTCCCCAGCAGATGGTCATCTGAGTTCTGTGGGGGTGGGGACGGACCGTCCCGGGGCGCCCTGGCCAGCAGGCCACAGCAGGGCACAGCTGGCTCGTTGAGAGGATGGGCAAGGGGCTCTGGCCCACACAGCCCTGCAGGGCCCAGGGGAGCACCGGCCACTTCTCAGGCGTTATGATGCTCTGACGTGCTCCTTTCAAGTCTGTGAGCCCCCAGGCACTTATGTGGCTGTTTCTGCCCACAGCTCTGCAGGGCTCTCTGGCCAGGAAGGGTCTTTGGTGTAGGGTGGTCAGCAGAGGGTGCTTCCCTCCACAAAGGTGCTCTGGACTAGTTTGCTGTTGGTCACCCCCAGAGGCAGAAATGAGGCAGTGGAACATAAGACACAAAGACCCGGCCAGGGGGTTTGATCCTGACGATTTAGCCTGTTTCTGAGCCAGGGGTGAACAAATTCCAGCGCTTGGATCAACGCACCTTCCTACCTACAGGGCTTCTGGTTGCTTTGACCAGCCATGACTATGATCACAGTTGAAAGCTGACTGAGAACACTCTTGAGTTTGGGGAGATGCCCATCTGGCCATCAGCCTGAACCCCAGCCCGCCTCTGTCTCCAGAATTCAGGTGTGCTGTAAACAAGACTTACTTAAACCATCTTTTCCTCTTGCCTTTGCTGGCAGTTTTGTGTGTGTGTATTTTCCATTGTGTAAAATTGCTCGCCCTAGTTCCTTTCGAAGACCTCGTGCCAACTTTCTATATTATAATGGTTTCTCATCACAACCAAACAGGGGGTAGCATGCGCTCATTTTCCGAAAAAGGAATCTCGGAAGGTGCTCGTCAAGAAGTGACTATTTCATTCTCTGCCTCCAGTCGAATAGCACGAGGCGCTAACGTGCCAGTGGTCCCTAACCAAAGATTATCCGGGGCTGCTGGGATGCAAAGCACCTTGCAGACGGAGGAAATCACTGACGCTGGACACAGAACACACATAAAACTTGGTCGTGTTCAGAGAACAGGAGACAGCAAGCTGGAGGGCAGCAAGGGGGCATACGCAGCACTTAGAACCTGGCATGGCACGGACCCAGACTCAGCTCTGTCCCTTACATGCTGGGCGCCTCCAGGCACGTTAATACCCTTCTCATCTGTAAAATGGGAATTGCAATTATCTTTGAGGCTTGAGCTAAGGGGCACAGGGCCACGACCCAGGGCAGATGCTGGCACTGCAGGACCTTCAATGGGGGACCAGTATCACTGCCGAGACCCAGTCTGGTCTGCCTTGGGGCACAGCTGCAGGGCCTCTCTGCAGACCTGTGATCAGCCCCGATCAGGTTCTAAGACTGGAGTCTGTGTAACGTGGTTGGATGTGACAGTTTTCACAGAGAACTAAACAGCTTCCACTGGAACTTCGGCCACCTCCCTGGCGGCAGCTTAATGATAAAGAACCTGAGACCACTCTGTCAACCTCGGACCACGTTTCTGTCTTGCTGGGTGGACAACTGCACAGAGGCCTGGCAGGGGCTGCCGCGAGCACCCTTAGCCTGTCTTCTCCGAGGTCTCCATGGAGTACCACGCCTCAGAACCATGCTCACCTGGCAGGTGAGGTACAGGAAACACACAGCATGGGGCGGAAGACTGGCCTCTGATCCTGAAAATGCCCATCATGGAAAAAGGACCAACCATCCTCTGAACAGATTCTCTGAACGGAAACTTGCTGCTGGGAACCTGGGAAGTCTACTCACAGAGACTCCAGATCTGGAAGAGCAGTGGGCGCTCTGGCCCGTCATTTCTCTGGACAGACTCTCCTCTCGGATTCTGCTAACGCTCATAGGGTGGGCCTTGGCCCTACATCTCATACACTACCTTATTTAACTAATTACCACAACACTTCTGCAGAGCATCTATCGATCTGTCCCAAGGAAGAAAAAAAGTCACTGAGTTCTAAAGGAGACCCTGTCAGAGCGGAGGCCACGCGGCCCAACTGCAGCCATTCCTGGAGGAAGTGAGGCGCTGGTGTGCCGAGGCCCAGCCAGGAGCTCGCTGCCCGCCTGGGCGCCGCAGTCCCAGACAGGCTGGGGCCGGGCTCTGCCTCTCTAAGCCTCGGTGTCCTCATCTGTAAAATGGGGATAATGGCACCCGCATACAGTGCTTTGTGACGATTAAATGAAATACCGTATACTGAATGTTTAGCCTGGTGCCGGCACAGCACTCTGTAAGGGTGGTTATTATTGTTACTGTAGTTATTATTACTTATCCCTGGTGGCTGGTACTGCGTATGACGCAATTGTTTCTGAAGAGACTCTGCTTCTGAAGCCGGGGCTCCACTTACGAAGTTCTCCACACCCCGCTGTCACCTCCTAACGTCCCCGCTGCACTGGGGGAACACAGGCGCCCGGAGCAGCTCTGGCTCTCAAACGCTGATGGCCGCAAAGGCAGCCTGCCCCAGTGCTGTGAAGGCCGGGTCTGGGGACTGAGTGATCTTCCTGAAAAGGTCCCGTGCAGGGAACACGCACGGGCTTTAGCCAGAGGCGAGAGCAGGGCAAGGGCCAGAGACGGGCTGGTTGAGTGTAATCTTGGGAGACGGCCTGGGCCTGCTGGGCCTCGTGCTTCTCACCGGGAAACTGGGGAGAGTTAAGAACAAGTGTTTTCAGAGCACGGGGCTGAGGAGACGAAGGATGAGCAGGTGCAGGCTGCCACGCCCCCTCGAACATGCTCGTTCTATGATACAGAGCACACACTGTAACGAGACAGGGCACCTACACGGTTCCGGGAACTTGGTAGGAGCTCATCAACTGTGTCTTCAATTGCTGGAAGAATTATCTGTATGAAGTTCTTAAAATCCGGGCTAAGACTCAAATAATAAAGAAATTGAATTAAAAATGCAAAGTATTTTGGCATGTAGCGAGTTAGGCACTGCATTTATAAAAGATATGTGTCTTAGTCACGTTACAACATAGGACAGTCTGTGCTCTAGGGCCATCTCTGGCACGGGAGACTCCTGCAAAGACCTCGGGAGAGGCCTCGTCTCCGGGTCTCACAGCCAGCGGTCACGGCAGCAAGCCCTCCGTGCCACAACAGACTGTGGGTCAGAGAGGCGGCCACGCTGCAGCCTGCAGATGGCTCCGTCCCCCTCCTCCAGGATGACCAGAGCCCGGCTCTCTGAAGATGGACAGCTCAGGCCAGGGGCGTCAGGGTGGGACCCCTTGTCCTCACGGGGGCTCCTGGGCTGAGGGCCACCAGTCATGACTGAGTAAGTGTGACTGGGCTCCCTGGGTCAGGGCAGGTGTCTGAGGCACAGGCTCCAGGTTGACGCTGCATCTCTGGGGTCCGGGCCAGGCAGCATGCACCTCTTTTCCACCTGAACGAGCACCCGCCCTGGTCTCCATGGTTCCTGGGTGAGAGGCAGCAGTTACGGAAATTTAGGATCTCCTGATGTTGGGCACGGGGGAGAAGCCCAGGGACGTCCAGGTGGGTGCTGTGCATGCACTACAGGAATGTTGAGGAGGCGAGGAAGAGGAAATCCCCCAGGCCAGATGGGGTGGGTGGGGAGAATGGCGGTTCTGGCAGAGGGCTTGCTGCAGGCGGAAGACACGTGGCTCTGGACAGAAGAGGAGGAGCCCTGTACGGCCACCCTGTCACAGGCCACCTCCAACTTCCACGAGCTGGGGTTCAGGTGTGCCCCAGGCACAGGGTGGATGGGAGCCAACTCCTCCTCATGGAACGCTGCCATCCCAGACCAGGAGGGCCTGGCTCCATTCCTAGGCTACCTAGACATCGCAGGTCATGGTCAGCCAAGTGTGCAGCAAGCTGGGAACTGTCTGCAGCTGAGATTTCTGGACTGACTCAGCAAGTGAGTAGGGGCACAGGTGTCTTTGCAAGAGGACCCATCGTAGATTCCCACAAAGAATTAGCTCCTGAGCATTTCCAGTAACACCTGCCGGTTTACAGTGATTTTATAGGGACCCACTCATGACCTCCAGCTCCCACCTCAACCCCAATACGGACCTCGAGGCTCCTAGCACGGAGTCCTTCGGTTTGTCCAAGACTGCCTCCAGTGTGATCTTTCCCTGGGGGCCTCTCCTCCACTGCCGGGTAGATCCATCTCTTTCCTGTGTCCTTGCCCTCCTCAAATCTGTGCTCACAGTGCCTTCAAGACCCAGCCAAGACAAGGCTCCGGGAGGCTCGGACCCCCAGCTCTCTATCGGGATGTCTGACATTAGAACTCGCTCGTGCCACAGGCTGGACACTCGGGGCCTGGCCTCTCCTAACCACGGCATGGTGAGTCAAATAAGATGTTGACATTAGAGCTGCACACACTGAGACGTCGATGAGATGCTTGTTAAAACTTGATGGAGGGGCTGGCCCCGTGGCCGAGTGGTTAAGTTCGTGCGCTCCGCTGCAGGCGGCCCAGTGTTTCGTTAGTTCGAATCCTGGGCGCGGACATGGCACTGCTCATCAGACCACGCTGAGGCAGCGTCCCACATGCCACAACTAGAAGAACCCACAACGAAGAATACACAACTATGTACCGGGGGGCTTTGGGGAGAAAAAGGAAAAAATAAAATCTTTAAAAAAAAAAAAAAAAAAAAAACTTGATGGAGGGCAGCGTTGGCGCAGAGTAAACATACTGCCGGCTGAGGGCACTTCTGACACCAAAGAGGCAGGGTTCAGAATTAAAGGTGCCAATGAGTCCAGAGAAGCGGTGATCAGTCTTTTTCCTGTCCCAGCCCTGAGGGACACAGCGTGCTCCACAGGACCCGGGGAACCTCAGGAGGAGGGGTGAAGGTACAAGGGTGGGAGGCACGGGCAGTTTGGGGAAGTCTCCCAGGTGATCTTAGTACCTGCCCACTCACCCAGAGGGAAGCACTGCTCTTTAAAGCATAACTTTAGAAAATACAATTTCTCCCTCTGGGAGGCCAGCATTCTTCTGCTAGCCTCTCATAAATATCCATTTTAAACTGAAGCCATTGGTAGCGTTATTTTCTGTGCTATAGTGAGCGTGGTGCAGGTGGCTGCCTAATTACACTGTCTCTGTATTCAAGGTTCCAACAGAAGACCACAGAGTAAGACTTATCAAAAACAGCAGCCCTGTCATGGCAGTTGGGTTATTTCATTAATTAGGGATCCAGAATTATCCTACAAGTGGCATTGTGCTTGAGCGCTTGTCAGATTAGGCAGGCAGAAACATCTCCCACTTCTGAGCCTGTGTCGATGTCTATTTAAAGGTTAGGGATGCACCACTGTATGTGGACAGTGATGAGTTTATGGTGAACTTGGCTTGAAA
This sequence comes from Equus asinus, assembly GCF_041296235.1. Lineage (NCBI taxonomy): Eukaryota > Metazoa > Chordata > Mammalia > Perissodactyla > Equidae > Equus > Equus asinus. The sequence goes on along the minus strand of NC_091803.1, from coordinate 15,831,133 downwards.
AAGTGGAACACGGGGAGAGAAAGGCTGGTGAACAAGCCACTGTCGATTTCTCCTCACAGAATTACAAATCGGGTGTCTCAGGGAAGGGAAGAAATATTAGTTGCAGAGATGGGAGTTTCAAGGTGCTAGAGAAAGCAAACCAATTGGTCCCTAAATACATTCCACTACAGAGTGGGCCACCAGAGTGCACTGGTAGAGAACACCCCACTGAGCTTGAGACCGAAGATACCAGCCATTACGCCTTCTGCCCTTGAGAGACCAACCCCTCACCCCTGCCCCATCAGTGCCTGTCATCAAGCACGTCAGCATTTGTCAAAGACCACTTCCAAATGTTCTCGGCAAAACCACCCACAATGCCCAGATGCCGAGAGATGGGCCGGAAACTGCAGCATCCTCAAACAGAGATCCTGGTTCAAGTCCCACACAGTGCGTCCCAGAGTCCCCCCAAGCTGGACGATACGGTCCAAGAAGGAAAAGACTGGGGGACCGGGGGAGAGTGGACGTGGGAGAGGGAGGCGGAGAGGAAGGCCCCTCGGGAGGCCCAGGGGCAGCCCCCTGCTCCTTCCGAGCAGCCAGCACCACGGGGGCAGAGACCCTGTCACAAAAGCATCAGGTTGCCAATGTGACAGGTCTCATTCATAAAATATTTTCCTAATAATTGCATCGCTGCTTAGTTTAGATTTGAGACTGTAAATTATACACATTAGGAAAAAAAAAGCCCTGGGAAGGTATTTCATTCAATTAACCTTATTCCTTTGGGCGAGGGAGAAGACGCCCTCGTTTGGGGAAGGCTAATGTCTTTTGTGTGCGAGTTCGATATTCGGGAGATCTTCACTCCCGGCGACAAGAGGTTGAGATAATTAAAATCAGAGAAGTCTTGTTACTAGAGGATATGTTTTGATTGTTAGATCAGATGAAGATAAGGCGCAGTAACTTTGGAAGAACTATTGCCGAATTGTTCCATTAACTGCGCAGTGTTAAAGGATTCCCCCAAGACGCGGACAAAGAACATTAATTTGTGCAACTGCGTTTCATTTTTTGTGAAGGCAAACATTAAAACCTTAACAGACTTAGAAGAAATTGCTCTATAATAAAAAATGTAAGGTCTGCAACCTCCCTCTCATGTAGTCAGATGCTGAACGCATTTGAGTGGGACCCTTTAACTGTAACAAAGGATAAAAAGGCAAATTATCAGATAATAACACCACTGGTAGGGTCAAAAACAGCTATAAAGTGAGAAAATTAGATTTAATCTAGAAATAAAAAACGAGTCCTGGTACCCACTGGGCAGGCTGATGAGAGATTAGGAGACTGGAGAAATAAACGCCATGGTTGGTGACAAATGTGATGAGGTCTCAACCATCTCCCCCAAGATGGCAGGATGGTCTCCTCAGAGGGGCGCGGGCCCCCGGTGAATGGAGTCCACCATCCACCCCAGAGAGGCAAAGGAGAAATGGCGGGGAGAGTGCAGCGAGGCCTGGCCAGCGAGCCGCCAGAGAACAGACTTGCCGGAAACTTTGTTCTGGGTCAGAAACACAGTCATGCATTGACAAGAAAAAGCTCTATTGTTTTTTCATTAAAATGGGCCCAGTTAGGATTCTAGGATTACTTTACATAAGGAAAAGTTGTCCTGACATTTTTGCAACTAACTTTGATCTGCTTTATTGAGTATAGAGTCATCTACCCGTCGGTCACTCATTCACTCATTCACTCACGCACTCCACAAACGGACGCTGAGCAGGGGCAGGAGGAGGCCCGAGCGGCCATGACTCGGGCCAGGGAGAGAGGGCAGAGCCGGGCAAGTCTGCCCTAGAAGCTGGGGCCCCGCGCCCTCGCGGGTCCTGTCTCTTCCTCGTCAAACAAGATACCTCTGAGGAACCCCTTCTGGCTCTGACAGACCATGAATCTAGGGTCCCAGGACAATCTTCAAATCACACTAACTTCAACAAATTAGAAATACCTTAAATAAAGTATAATTTGTAAAAAAAAAAAAAAAAGTAATAAAAAATTTGGGGTACAAATTTATGAGAAACTCCAAAAGGAACCAGCTTTTGGTGAGGCCGCTGATCACTCTGCCTGAGAGGTAAGAGATGGTGCGGGCTCCCCGTGCTGAGAGCTACACCGCGCTCCAGGCCGCTGGTGTGCGGCACACGCCTGAGGGTCAGAGATGTCCCTGCAGCCTGGCGCACCGCCCACGAGGCTTGGCGCAGACACGCCCTCAGCGCATCTCTCGGCACTCCTCTTGGAGTTGCAGAGCACTGGGTCCTCCTGGTGGCGGCTCGCCCCAAAAGCCAGGCAAGGCCAGCGGAGTCAGACTACAGGTATGTCTCTGGAGACAGCCTGTGAGCTCGGCGACCGCTGCAGCCCACACGAGAAGCACATGGACTCTCCAGGCTGAGCCCTGAGGACGGCGGTTTCTACCAAGTGCCCCATGCGAGGGATGGCCAATCAGGAGGAAAGTGCCGCCCGGGCAGGAGCTGGGAGAGGGGTTCAAGCCACCCCCCGGCCTTGGGCTCCGGGACTCTAGCTCCCTCACAGAGGTTCCAGGCTGCCATGTGCTGTCGGTTTCAGACCTGCTGCCCTCCAGGAAGAGCTCTGAGGGAGCTCACACAGCAGGTCCCCGCGTGACACGGCCAGGGCCCCTCAGGCCTCCTTGTACTGCTCTCACTGGAGGGAGAACCTTGGTTGACGGCTGGAGCTCAGGCTGAGAAAAACCCAAGCAGTCACTTTGGCTTTAAGAGAGAATGAGTTTTAACCATTACCTTTGCAGACCACAAAAATGAGATACACTTATGCAATGGCCAAGGCGGGATAAATAAGACAACTTCCAAGATGATGCCTCCTGCATGGTCACTATACCCAGCACGTGTCCCCGACGCCGGGGCAGGAGGGACCCACCGAAGAGCTCAGGGTGTTGGTGGGGAACCAGAAGCACAGTGCCAGCCGACCCTGGCTCCCTCCAGGGCTGTGTGCGGAGGAAGGCAGAGGGGGTGTGCCTGCGTCCAGCCCTCCCCCGTCCGCAGGCCCCCGGGCGCCCTTACTTTGAGGGTGCTGTTCTTGGCACTCAGCTGCTGCTCGAGCTGGGAGATCTGGCTGGCCGAGTTCTCGCGCAGCTTGGAGAGGCTGGCCTGGAGTCGCTGCACGTCCTCCACCAGCTGGGCAATCTCCCGCTCTTTGGCGGCCAACTCAACTTCCAGGCTGGAGCGGGTCAGCACCTCTATGGCCTGCTCCTGCGGAGGAGAGAGGAATGTCAAACTGCACCAGCCTCGGGCTGGGCTCAGGGTTATCTGTGCTGGTGACGGAGGCAAAAGCACGCAGAAGGAAGGATGCGGACGCTGAGCCCCCGGAGACATGACCTCCGGCCTCTGCCTGGCCTGGACACTGACCACCCTCCCCACACCGCCTTCCAATCTGTACGGTGGGCTGCCACCTGGGTAAGTCCATTCAACCAGCATTTACTGAGCACCCACATGTACCAGCCACGCAGCAGTGAACAGAAGGACGGAGTCCCATCTCCCCAAGGCTCCCAGCCAGTGGGATGGGGCACGGTGGGTGAGACGCATTAAACACCTTCATTAGTAGGATAAAGTGTGTAGGATGGTAGTAAGTGCCACAGAAAAACCGAGGCAGGGAGGGGCCGTGGGGTCAGACTCAGGAGACACAGTCAGGGTTTTTAATAAGATGGTCAGGAAAAGCCTTATTGGGATAGTGACATCTGAGCGAAGATCTGAAGGTGACAGAAAGGGCCCTGCTGATGGCTGGGGGACGAGGGCTCAGGCCAGGGCAACGCCAGACAGGAAGGCTCTGAAGAGGGCGCCTGGAATGTTCCGAAGCATTCGGATTTTCTAACATAAGGTGGGATTCAATGTCCTTTCGATTCGTGACTAAGTTATCTCAACACGGAGATGTTATTTGACAAGTTGATTCTTAGGGTCAGCATTTAAAAAAAAGTTAAAAGATGTGGAAGATGCATATTTGGGGATCCTTTGCTTTAGGAACTCTAATGATAATTGATGTTTTAAAAAAGTTACTCCCCACTCCCCCTAATTTACTCACTTTGGAAAATATGCAAAACAAGGAAAAGGTATTAGAAAAAAAGTCAAATCTCTAATTCCACTTCCCAAGGACTAAGGTAGTACTTTTTTCAAGTTTTAAAAGTAATTATGGCTCCTGAACAATTCTAGAAACTTTTCTGCCAGGTGGATGCTCTTCTGGGCATGACCAGTGGGGACGGGGAGGACAGGACTGCAGGGGTCTCTGCGATAGCAGAGGCCTGGGGGCAGCGCGCACCCCCGCATAGAATGGCATCTCCTCGCTGCCAGCCCCCCGAAGTGCCCTGCTTCCCGGATCCATCTTGCCTGTACTGGGGCGGGGAGGGTGCCAGCCACAGCCCCAGTTGGCAGGCACAGCCGTACCATTCCACACACGATGTGCTTGTCACTGGGTTTTAACCCTGGGGACAGCCAGTCACCCTGGGAAATAATTTTTCACATCTCCCTCCTGGGAAATTAAGGCCTTTGCCATTTAAGAATGTAAAGTTTTGTTGCACAAAGAAGTGACTCCTTTCTGCTTCTTTGATTTGTACAGTATTGTAGAATAATTCTTCATTTCTCCTGACTTCTGGCAGATCTGCTCTTGGCCCCAGGGCCCAGTGAGCATCTTCCCACTGGCTTATTTAAAGGGCACATGCTGTCCAGACCAGTTCTGTTCAGAGTGTGCTCCATGGCCTGGTGCCAACTCACAAACCGTTGCCAGTACACAGTGAGACAAGTACAGAAGTTAAGAGTAAGTGTTTAGAGATTTTTATAGCAATTCAACATTGCTGTGACGTTTTTTATTGTTTTTTATAAAACTATCAGTCTGCAACAGATTAGAAATTTAAAAAAATCAAAACAAAACTGTCCTTCACCACAGAGTTTGGGAAGCCCCACCCTTGGTCCCAACACCAGCTGGGACCAAGGTCAGGAGCCACGGTGACCGAAGGCAAGTCCTCCCAGCGGTGCCAGGGAAGAACGAGAAGCATGTGGAGCTGGGTCCTGAGGAGGGAGGGAAGGACACAGCAGGAAAGGGCCATGGATCTCATCGGAAGGAAGGGACTCCATTTCGGGGTGGGGACAACACAGATGGGCACAGAGGTTGGAAGGGGCAGGGAGCAGGGCATGACAAAGGAGTGACCGATGCTGAGAGGTCAGGTGGAAAAGGAGCGGGCAATGCTGGCGCCTGGCGGTGAGCACTTGGAAGGGCGGTTAGAGGTGCCTGGACTTGCGGCGGCAGGCCTGGGGCAGCGGGAAGGGGACACCATGGAGGTGCTGTCCCGCAGGCTGGTCTCACGGTGGGTACATACGGAGCCACTTATCTAATTTAACTCATTTCATCAGTCTTCCCACCTGAGGGATACCAGCCATAAAAACTGTTAAAAGTGCTCTTAGGGAAAGAGAAGAAAACCAGCCAAAAAATGATCTGGGGTTTTAAACGGGAAGTGCAAGTTACTGTACCCGGGGCCAGTAGTTCAAATAACATATCTAAAAACAGCAGCTCTCGGTGCTGAGATGATGGGGCCTAGGGTTGGGCAGTCCCAGAGGGCATCTGCTTGACTCCTGGGGCCTAGTCTGGTCTGGTCACAGGCTGACTGGGTGACATTGGCTCATCAGCCTCCTCTCAGGGACCTGGGCCACTGAGTCCTCATTCAGAACATAGCAAAAATCACTCGTGTCTGGCATAAACTAGATGAGGTGGGAAATACGCCCCAAAGCAGCAAGAGCTTGGCAATAAACTAAAAAAGATCATCCTGCTCTAAGTCCAAACATGGCTCCCACCAGCTCAAACACGAGGCGAAGACACGACAGGAAACTAATGGAGAAACGGACAAGGGCCCGGAAATGATCAAGGGGCGGCGGGTGGAGGGCAAGGCCTACGCATGGGGCATGGAGCGGGGCCTCTCGGTCCATGGGCACAAGCTAGAGAAGAAACCGTACAACAGGGTGGACAGGGCGAACGTGCTGAGAGGAGGGCCACCTTCGAAACTGCAGGCAGTGGGCGCCAGGCAGTTCAGACGCTGAACCATCTCACATGGGATCATCGGCGAGAAGTATGGCACATGAGGAGGCGTACATGATTCAGAGGGTCAGGACCCCTGATCCCTCCGTGTCCGTTCAGGACTCAACTCAAATCCTTGGGGGCTCTCGGAAATAAATGGGTCCTCAGCCGTACCCTGGAGACTGGTTCAGGAGGCCTGGGGGAAGGCCCAGGGACGCCCTGGTGATTCCGATGGGCTCAGGGGCAGGACCCTGGCTCCGACAAGCCTCTAAGGGAAGGAACAGAAACCGACTTCCCCAAGTCTGACCCAAGGCCCCTGTGGGCGCCAGAACGAGGTCCTGGAGTCTGACCCAGCAGGGACATTCCCATGGCTCGAGGCTCCCAAGACCTCTGAGGGCGTCCCACATTCCTCAGGGGTGCAGCGTCTTAGGGGTGGGGCTGACGGCTCAGGAGCCACGAGAGGCCACGTGGGAATGCTTCTGTACGCCTAAAGACACTGTAAGAAACTGGAGGGGTCTTTTTCCAAAGGGAAAATGAAGGTGAAATCAGAAGTTACTGCTGCCGCCTCCCATTCAGTTTCGTCCCTTTGAACGAGCGCGCGTGAAATATCACGAGTTGCATAACTGACATGAATCTTCCCACCGAGGCTGAAACACGCAAGATACTGATCTCTCCTGTCCTGTGGCCCTTTCCACATGAAATATGAACGAGCTGCAAGAGCGCCACGCAATCGAGGGAAGCTGAGGGTGACCCGATGGTGCGCCCAGGGCCCCAGCCTGAGAGACACAACCTGAAGTCCAGGCGGGTCCTCCTTTAGCTACCCCGCTGGGAGGGCCAGGGAGTGGGAGCCTTGGTGCTACTTCCCTTTCTTTTCGCCCTTCTATCCCTGCCAACATCAAGTGGCCAAAGTCAGCTGGATGCTATCCAGTATTTACCTGAGACTGACCTGGTAGACAGGCACAGAGGTGTATTTTCTGATATTACGGTTTGTTGGGGCTCAAGAAGGTGGCCTGGCGTGGTGGCCCAGAGGCCTGAACTAATATTTGTCTGTACATACGTGACAAAGGACCTGCATACATCTGGTCTTATTTAATGCCCGTGAAGGAGAGGTGGCTCGATGTGGGTGAAAAAGACTAGACTTAAGAACAGGCAGACTGAGGTAAAAATTCCAGCTTGCTCATTTTCTAGCTGTGTGACCTTGGGCAAAATACTGAACTCCACTGAGCCTGTTCCCTTACCTGTAAAATGATGGTGACACAACCTACCTCTAACGAATTAGTGTCAGGAGGCAGAAACGGAACAACCATATGAAGCCCCAACACAGCCCTGATGCAGAGCAGGAGCTCGCCGAGAGGCGGCTGCCTTCCCGAACCAGCAATTCTGTTAAGACATCCAGTGGATTCTTTGGCCTTTGCTAAATCTATAGACTCCACTGTTTCTCTGCCGAGCTTGGTCAGCCAAGCCCAACAGACATTTTCCTGCTGGCCCAGTTTCCTCTGTTTGCTCCTGCCTGGCTGGCGCTGGGGCTGGCGCTGGAGCTGACTGACTATGTGGGAATGCACACCGAGGGGAGGCCTGGCAGGGCGGCTCTTGGCAGAGCGAACCGGAGCCATGTAAACACTGCACTTAGCCGATGATGAAGTGTTTAAGCACCCCGAGGACCCACAACTTACTCTACCTGCAAAAACATTCATTTCCTTCTGAAATGTTTTGGTTGCTCCAGTCCAGGATGGTGCCAGGAACCCTTTCAAGCAAAACACTGAGCTCAGGAGCCCCGTGTAGACATGTTAGGATGGACGGCTCTCTCTGGAGGACCAGGAGCAACCAGAGAGGCCGGACCGACTCCATCCTCGACGGATTCCTCCTGCCTTGGCTGTGGGGCTGGGTCCACTCCCAGTAAACTCGGATGAGGGGATGGTGACACAGCCAAGGGGACGTTTCAGGTAAAAATAAAACCAGAGTCCATTAAGTATGAATGCTGTGATGGTTCCTTAAATAAAAACGTTTCCTTTATATTCAGAAACACTTAAATGATGTTTTTTCTTTGTTTTTTCGGTGAGGGAGACTGGCCCTGAGCTAACATCTGTGCCAATCTTCCTCTATTTTGTATGTGGGATGCTGCCACAGCGTGCTTTGATGAGCAGCATGTAGGTCTGTGCCTGGGGTTCCGAACCGGTGAACCCAGGGCCAGTGAAGCGGAGCATGTGAACTTAACCACTACGCTACCAGGCTGATCCCTTAAATTATGTTTTATTTAATGTTAATTTAAAGAAAGAAAATGAAAATCTATTCTTTTTCTTTTTTTTCTGAGGAAGATTAGCCCTGAGCTAACTGCTGCCAATCCTTCTCTTTTTGCTGAGGAAGACTGGCCCTGAGTTAATATCCATGCCCATCTTCCTCTACTTTATATGTGGGACGCCTACCACAGCATGGTGTGCCAAGCGGTGCCATGTCTGCATCTGGGATCCGAACCGGCGAACCCCGGGCCGCCAAGAAGCGGAATGTGCTAACTTAACTGCTGCGCCACCAGGCCGGCCTGAAAATCTATTCTTAAAAGGGTTCTTAACACTAAAACTTTGCTTTCGATTCATTCCTGGGGAATAATTTGTAAGTCCTGGTCTGGGGTGACAGAGGGCCCCAGTTGGGTCCTGGCTTGGCCACTGGAGCCAAGTGCTGTGGGGCGAGGGGCTGACATCCATTTCCCCATCTGTATAAAGAAATAACGATACCTCGCTTCACGAGTTAGGTGGAATATGGCCATCAAACCGACATGTGGACTTCTGACAGCAGCAAGGGTCCCTGACTGGACTACGCTCTCTGCGGAGCGCCTGGCTCACCCCTCCTTGCTCTCCCAGGGTCCACTACGGTCCTGGCACACGGCAAGGGCTCTTCATTTCCTTGTTGAATAAAAGGACGCCTACAAGTGCAGTTCACCCATCACAGGCTGGCAGAGCCGAAGACCTCAGATCAGTCACTCCTTACTCTGCACGCCAGGAAGCTGAGGCCTCATAAGTTTAACTACCTGAGGTTGTAAGTGAACTAGTGATGGACTTGAGCTTCAACCTGGGCGCTCCAAGCTCAGAGATAATGATGCCAACCACACTAAGAGTAACTGCCACGGTTTACTGAGGACTGACTATGTGTCAGGCCTCGCTCTAGGCACTATGCTCGTAACGATTTCCTGAACCTTCGCAAAAACTCATTTTACAGATGATGAAACTGAGACTCAGGGAGGCAAAGCCACTGGCCCAAAGTCACACAGCTGATGAATTGCAGAGCTGGGGTCTGAACCCCGGGGTTTGGCTCCTATATCCACCCTTAGCTACTATGCTGCTCCTCACTGCACAGCACTGAAGGAAAGAGTCTGGAACCCAATAGTTCAAAGCTGCTTTGATCGAGCTGGGAAAGTTCCGGCTAAGAGCAGTTTTTGTTAATCTTAGAAAAATCAAAAGGCAAAAGGACCGAGATGCGTGCCTCGCTGCTCCTGAATGCTGGCACTTCCGGTGAGAGTCCGGCTACGACGCAGCCTCAGGGCGCGGGGGCTGTGTGACGACCTCTTTGGCCCTCCCTGTGTATCACCAGCTGGTCCTCACCCCGGAAGGACACATCCAGGAGTAGACCAAACCTCTAATTTTCCTGTTCCGGTTTCAGATCTCTACCCCTCTGCCAGCTGGGAAGACGCCCTCTTGTGACAGAGTCTCCCACCTCCACCTCTCCACTGGGTGGGCGTCACGCTGACCATGTAGCATCGAGGCCTAAGCAGCAAAGCTCTTGCTTGGACTCCAACAAGCTCCATCCCCAAATTGTTAAAAGCATTCCCCAAGACAGCAGTTCTGTTTAAAAGATGAGCCCAAAAAGAGATGTTATAAAGCACAAGAAGCAAGCGGCTGTGACACAGAGGTACAGATGCGAGGCGGACAGTGCCCGCAGGCCCGGGCTACCCACCACGTCCGGCGCCTTCTGGATCTGCGAGGCCAGCTGGAGAGAGTGGTTTGCTGACGAGAGCTGCTCCCTTAAGGTCTCCGCCTCTCTCTGAGCCACCTCTGCCCTCTGAAGGAAATGAAAAGGGGTGGAAAGAGAAAGTACATTCAGTTTAACAACTGACAATTATTACAAGAACATTCATCAATTCATGCCTGACTGACTATAATTGATTTTCCTAAACACTCAAGCTAATAAATGCTAGAAAAAAACATAGAATGTGATGGATTTTTATTTTAAACAGTACAAGGAAGAAATAATTGAGCGATTATGACAGTAATTTAACGCTAGGAGCAAGAAATCCCCTGCTGATACTAATGCTCCGGCCCACTGAATTTCCCAGACTGAATAAATACAAGTGGAAATAGAGTCTTTTGATTCAATTTCTTTCTATTCTCATAGACCAAGAAGATTTTATTGCAGGATTACTCCTGGGAGTAATTCTCACGGGTGAACAGTGAATTAAAGACACTCTGGCCATTCTCTTCCTAAAAACACGCACAATGTTGTGGTTGTTTTCCTCCAGCAAGTATTTCCATAAATGTACAGGGTGTAAATGCCACTTCTTTTGTGAGGGCCAGGCTTATTTCAACATATTTAACCCTTCACCCGACAAACTTTTCTAACGCCGATGCTGGCATTTCCAGCCCGCTGGGCTGGTCTGGGGCCAGAGGCAGGAGGGGCGCCCAGGCCCCTGGGGGTGAAAAGGAATGGAGCCGACTGCAAGAAGGAGCTGCGAGAGCAATCAGTGGATGCTTCCATTATTTGCCTGTAATTCCTGGACAAGGAAACCAACGCCACTGTGCAGCAAACCAGGATTTCCTGCTGGACGGCGAGAATCAGTCACTCCAGTGCCCACACCCGAGGGGGCACTGTGGTGCAGCGGGCAGGAGATGGGCATCTAGGAACAGAGGGGCGAGGGCAAGTGACCTAAATACACTTCCACCTTCCCACCTCTGAAATGGGAACACCGTCTCCCTCTCGGGGACCTTGCGAAGACGAACACTGACACTGTACACAGAACTCACTTGGAAGTGTTTTCTTAATGGCTTGTCCTGACGTTACGACTATGATGGAGACGAAATCTAAGATGGGTGCGAAGCGGGAGCTAACTGACACTGGGCACGTGAGCTCTGAGAAGTAATGTGCTTCTTCTGCACCAGACTTACATTCCGCTAATAGAAAAGATGGACGAGGAAAGCCCGGGTGAGCAGGGCTATCGTGTGGGGCCTTATTTTGTGGTGTGACAGCATGTGTCTACTAATTGCTAAGGCAGAACTGAAACAGAGAAACAAGAAGTTGGCCTGCACCAGCTCTCGCTGACCAGTCCCCTTGTGGGAGGCCTGGGCTGGCAGCCTTGAGCGATGCTGTGATGGCGGGCGATGCTGTGCGCTCTGCATACAGACCAATTAGGATATTCCTAACAGCAGTTCCCTCTGCCCAGGGGGTGCTGGCAGCCACCTGCCCTGCCTTTCCAGGGGCTCTTGGAATCGCACTCAACCTAATTCCCACGGCGCCTGGCCTGTCTGTGCCCCAGCAGCCACCTCCCCCCATTCTCTGCTCCAAACAGAATCTGAAAGCCCCTGTCAGGAAAGGTGGCAATGTGACCGGCATGGTGAGGCTGGCAGGGTGACTTCTGGCTCATGCCAACTGCAGGAAGGTCTCCTCTTCAGCGAAAAAGGTATCCCCCAGTTTATTTCCAGATGTGCCACTCCACATTTTTCTGATAATCATGTCCTACTTCTGAAAAGTTTACTCTTCTCTTTCCAGCCAGCTAAACCCTTGGGCATAAAATCTCCATGACTCTGCCAGGAATAAGGTGTATTTTGACATTTCTAGTCTCTGACTAGGAAAAATATTTCTTAGTCTGGTGGAGCAGCTGTTCTGGCAGCCCAGCGAGGCAGTATCACCATCCCACCTGGGCACACTGGCTCTGAGGGGTTCTGGAACCACTGGGCTTGGGCCCCGGCAGTGGGTTCACCACCAGGATCTCCCACGGGCCTTCAGCCAGCCAGCCAGAACAGACGGCTCCCAGAGGCAGGGATCTAGCTGCTGCTGACTACCCTCGGTTTGCATAATTTCTCCAGAGCTCCTGCACTTCACTCGGTTTCCGAGTTCACATACAGTCACCCCGTGGCCTGTCCATCATGGTCACAGCCTTTTACTACGTTTGGCTTGACTCAGTTACTTTGGCGCCACTTTCTGATTGTTTAGGATTTATACTATTTATTTAGGATTTATACCCTGAGTACCTCGAAAACAAAACCAAACAAAATGAGTGGAAGTGGTTTGTGCCGCTAAACATCCACAAAGCAGAATAATTAAAAATAAGAACAGGCCTGAGAGCAGTGAAGGAGGGAGGGGAACTGGCCGCTGGCAGGCAGCTGGGGCGGACTCGTTCTGTAGCTGTACACTCGGCCCTGCTGTGGGCACCTGAGGCAGGAGGCACGGGATGCTGTGCCAGGTCAGCACCATGCATCACCCGTTGCCAGGTTCTCCCATCTTCCTGATGGCCACAGGCCAACCAGATGAAGTTGTATTTCTGGCCCTGGAATCAATGACAGGAGGTGGACAGCTCTGGTGCTGTTTTCTGATCTGGACCCCCAGACAGAGCTATGGTTGCCGTGGGACACCCAACTCCCTGTTCCCACTGATGAGCTGCCTCGAACCTCCCATCCCTGTCCCTGCAGACGCAGAGCCTGGGGACCAAGGCCAGGGCTCCGCGAGCAGCTGGCAGCAGCCTCGAGTGTGATTCAGCAGCCGCCCCACGATGAGAACAGCGCCTTGCCAAGCCCAGCGGCTCTCCTGAGAGACTTCTCTTGCTGGCTGTTGCTTACTCTCTGTACTTTTCTGAGAAGTGAGTAAATGCTGGAAGCACAGGGAAAGTAAAGAGGGCGGGCACATGAATGAATGAGGCTATTGCTTCCACTCTGGCAGTAACTCTGACCGCAAAGATAGAAACAGCCGCCTTGCAGGACGACTGAGGACCAAGGAGACAACGTAAGCCAAGTGCCCACCGTGTGGTGTCGGGGGGCCTGGACATTATTATTAGTAGTAGTAAGGCCTCTGACATGTGCTACCTCTGGTGGTCATTACTCTTTCCTCCCCTTAAAATGGAAAACTTTTGTGGGGAAATTACGAGAGACTGTAGCTGGTCTCCAGGTTGAACTCCAGCTCCCTCAGCAGTCACCTGGGGGGCAGGAAGTGGCTGGTGAAACTGGTTCAAGAATTCCTCCGTTAGAGCCGAGCCAGCAAACAGCAGTGATGACTCCCACCCACGTGACACTGGCTGGCCCAACAGTCACAGGTGAGCTTTTCGTGTCAGGAAGGGCAGCCAAACTGTGGGCCCGCGGTGTCACCTCCTCCTACAGGAAGGCCCCTCCAACAGGGGACCCTCGCACTCCTCAAGGTCTCCTGGGAGGCCTGGGAAGGACAGTGAAGGAAGGCTTTCCCCTCCTCTCAGTCCCCAAGGAACACACATTGGAATGAGCATACAGGATGCTGACAGCTGGCTCCAGACCTTAAAGTCTGGCAAATTGGGTTCATACAGTGTGGAGGACAAGCCTGGCTGGGTGGGGTGGCCAGAGGAGGCGAAGGCAGGGCCTCGGGGCAACTGGAGGGCTGGGGGGCCGGTCACAGGCTGGTGTAAAACGCAGGTCCCAGATCCACGGAGAGGTGGCTGAGTTTTCTTCCTGCCCAGCACCAAGGGCATCCTCCCCATCGCCCCTATGGAGCAAGCTTCTTCCCAGTTTACCACTGAAGGTGTGGCCTTTGGGTCCCTGGTTTTATATGATGGTGGTGGTGTCTCTGATCCAGCCTTCTGCCCAACGTGGTCCTAGACTTTGTCTCTTGTCCGCTCTGTAGGTGTGGCCATGAAAACCCAGGCTCGGGGACACCCGAGATGGGCAAGTTCCTCCACCGACTGCAGCCATGTGAGCTGGCAACGGGCTGTCCCCCTAGGTGGACCCATAGTTTCCAGGGTGGGACTTGGCTAGTAACACGTGTCTGTTAGCAGGTGGTCAGTCCCTCCTTATATTACTTTCCTAAGGCTGAAAATGTCACGAGTTGAGTGGATTAAAACAACACAAATTGATGATCTTATGGTACTGGAGGTCAGCAGTCTGTAATGGGCTAAGATCAAGGTGTCAGCAGGGCGGCGTTCCTTTCTGAGGCTCTAAGGAAGAACCTATTTTCTTGCTATTTCCAGCTTTTAGAGGTCGCCTGCACTCCTTGGCTCGTGGCCCCCTCCTCCGTCTTCAAAGCCAGCAGTGGCTAAGTCAAATCTTCTGCCTCCCTGTCTGCCTCTAACGACCCTGGTGATGGCACAGGGCCCACCCCATAACCCTAGGCAATCTCCCATCTCAAGGTCAGCTGAGTGACAGCCTTAATTCCTCTTTGCCAGGTAAGTGAACACATTCACAGCTCGTGGGCGTTGGGATGTGGACATCTTTAGGGGCCATTCTTCTGGCCACCATGCTCCTCAAGGACAAATAACACCACGTTTGGACCACTGCAAGGAGAAGGCAAGCTCTCGGGGACAACCCTACGACCTGCTCCCCCAAGGCCCTGCACGCTGGACAGAGAGAGACAAGAGGAGCAAGACTACAAAGACCAGCAAACGGCCCTCCCAATGGAACCGCCTCCATCTCTTTGGAAAGTGCACAGCCAGCTTCTGGTCGTCCTCCCAGAGCAATACCCACGCGCGGCTCCAGACAACAGCTCGAATCCCAGAGGCAAGCCCACTCCAGTGATTCTGCAGGAGGGAGGTCAGAAAGGTTTGCCAAGAAATTTATTGCCATGTGCCCCAAGCTGGCCCTGTGCTGGCGATCAAAGTCCCCATTTAGACCCACTGCCTGTGTTTCTGGGGACTTGTCGCACATTGATTTGAATTCTTTTCTGAGGTCGGCCAGGCTGAAAGCTGGAACGGCACCACACCACACATATAAACACTGCTTGTCACAACCTGAGTCACAATTTCAGGAAAGCCAGAAGAGCAATTGTCCCTACCTCTCCTGTCACAAAGGCCTCCCACGGGGGCCCCAGGGGCTCTCTCCAGGCCTTGCTGGCACGCCTGAGCTGGGCTGGGAGCCCAATTCATTCCCTGGAGAACCTAAGCCTTCCAGGAGACCCAAAGAGTAATCAGAAACATACGCGTGGCTTGCCCTGGGGAAAGCGGCCCTGGACTCAGCCAGGTGAAACCAGGACTTCCTCAGCACCTAGAAGGGCCCAGCCTGGATGGACCACATCCAGCAGGTGCTCAGAACAATTTGTTGAATGAATGGGGGCTTCGATGAGTGGGGGTTCCACAGACGTGTGAATTACACCCTCATTCTGCAGATGGGAAACAGGCGCTGGGAGACTGGAGATTTGCTCCAGGCCACAGGGCCAGGAGAGGGAGATGTGGCACTGGAACCTATCCTTCCGCCCCATGGAACCTTGGTCCAAGAAAATGCCACACCTTGCTAGGAGCTCTTTTCGCTCGCTGCGTTTTTCTCTATACTTGGCTCCTCCTCCTCGCCAAAGTGAAACTGCGGTTTCCAACTGCACATCAACCTGAAGGGTCCTCCGTTAGTGCCATCTCCTTAAGGACTAGACAGGCTAGTGGCGGGAGGACCACTCACTGGAAGGCCTTCCTCCCGCCACTGCTGTGGCTGAGCGCCCCGGCAGCTCAAGTCACAGCCGCTCTGAGGAGGGGCAGGCGACGGCGCAGCCAGAGGAGCCGCGGCCAGGGTTTCGTGTGGAGCAGACTGCAGAGTTGTGGCTTCTTATTTCCCATGGAGTCTCAGAAGTTCTGAACCTTTACTTTCTCCAGTTGAGACAGCGCGTTTTAATGCAAGTGCAGTGCCGTTTAGCACGCAGGTGTAAAGGGGACCGGGCCCTAATCCACAGTCGCTGACTGCTCTTCCATTCTCCCCAACAGAAACACAGTACTTCAGCAATAAAACAGAGCTTCAGGTCTCGGAAGAACATTCTGACTATAAACCTAGTGCAAAAGTAATGTTATATGCCAATGAACTGGTAAATTGCTCCTCCTGGGGATTTCCCCTGATGGGGAAGGCGGCTGAACCAGATGTCTGGCTGCGCCTGCGCAGGCGTGCAGCTACCTTGGACCCTCCTCTGCCCAGCCCGCCTCCGCCCCCTCCACTGGGACCGCCTCGTCCTTGCCCTGATCTATCACAGCAGCTGCTTACTGCCCTCCTGCTTCCGGTCTTCCCACTCCCATCCGTCCTCCAATGTTTAGTCAGAGTGATCCTTCTAGAACACAGATCTGAAGCCTTACTCCCACCCATGATTCTCCACTGCTCTCAGAATGAGGTCCTCCAGGCAGGAGCCGGACATTCAAGGCTGGCCCCAAACCTGGCTAGACCCTCTCCCTCGGGCCCACTCTCCCAGCCTGCACCTCCCTACACTAGCTTTACGGAATGGCCCGGAAACGCAGAGCTCACCGTGCCCTTCCGCGCCTGCCCGGAACACCATCCTCCGCATGCCCACCTGGGGAGTTCTCCTCGTTGGCCTGTTGAGCCATCGAGTTTAGTCCCCCTTTCTGTTCACTCTGTGCCTGATCCCCCATCTCAGACCCTCCGCAATGGCTGGCCCGCATCTGCCTGCTCAGTTCTGGTGCCAGGGAGCTCACTCCCTTTGGAGGCAGTCCTGGGCACCTGTGGAGAGTCAGAACCCAGAGCCGGCTGCTCTACACTGGGCCTAATTCCCCCCCACCAGCCTCTGTGCTCGGCCAGGAGAAAGCCCGACGCCTTCCCGTGGCCAGCCCTGGAGAGCAACAAGGACAGACTTCACAACGTCCTCACCCTAGCCCTTCCCCATTCTCATCTTTTAACATCCCAACTTCCTGAACTTACTCCTCTGGTGCTTGGTGTCAAGTCCCTCTGTCTTCTTTCCCTGCTCCCCAAAGATCGGGAGTGTCCCCAAACCTCCTGGTTTCTATTGTGTTAGGGTCTCTTCCCCATCCTGGCCGTGGAGTGGCCCCTGATGCACTCTAGATCCCTGTTTTCCTTACACTGTGGTTTCCAGGATCAATTATAATTCCCTGGGCAGGGACCAAGTGCTGCAGACTGGAGCAGAACCACCACCTCCGTCATTCTAGAAACTCTATTTCTATTAATGTAGCCTGAGGTCGCATTAATTTCTTCTGGCCGCCATATTGGGCTATTAACTCACCCTGAGTTGTTGGTTAGAACTCTCCTATTCTTCCCCTCAGCCCCGCCAGGCTGCATTTCCCTGGAGCAAGACTCTATAATTCCCCCACCAAATCTGCGCTTCTTTAGCAACTGTAAACTAACATTGACTTAAACACCTATTTCTTACCCAGCCATTTTATCTCTAATCCTCAAAGCCATCTTACAGAGGAAGTACTAGTTATCATTCCCTCCATCCATTTCTCTCTTTCATTTAAAAAAAAAATCAGGGGCCAGTGCGGTGGCGCAGTGGTTAAGTGCGCATGTTCCGCTTCAGCGGCCCGGGGTTCGCTGGTTCGGATTCTGGGTGCAGACATGGCACCGCTTGGTAAAAGCCATGCTATGGTAGGCGTCCCACATATAAAGTAGAGGAAGATGGGCATGGATGTTAGCTCAGGGCCAGTCTTCCTAAGCAAAAAGAGGAAGATTGGCAGTAGTTAGCTCAGGGCTAATCGTCCTCAAAAAAAAAAAAAAGCTTAAAAAAAAAAATAAAAAAATTTTAAATTATGGTAAAATACACACAACATAAGGTACACCATCTTAACCATCTTTAAGGGTACGGTACACTAGTGTTAGGGATATTCACATTGCTGTGCAACCAATCTCCAGGATGTTTTCATCTTCCCAAACTGAAACTCTGTCCCCACTGACCAATCCGCGCCCCCACCCCTGCCCCTGGCCCCACCAAGCTACTTTCTGTCGCTGTGAGTCTGACTAGACTAGGCCCTTCGTCCAGGTGGGATCGCAGCCTCTGTCTTCCTGTGACTGGCTTATTTCTCTTTAGCATAATGTCTGCAAAGTTCACCTTCCTTTTTTTAAAGAAACGTAAGTGGTTAAGAGACCTGCCCAAGGCCACACGGCCAGGAAGAACCGAGTCGAGACCTGAGCTCAGTGTCACTTCAGAGGTGGCACCTTCCTGCCTGGTGTCTCCTAGGACCAGATCCCCCAGGGGGACTCTGCCAAACTTCTTCAGCCCCTGGGGACTGCCTCGGGGAAGGTGCCCTTGATCGGCACAGGATGAGGCTGTCGATTTAACAAACCAGAGCTTGCTCCAAAGTGCCTTCAAATGGGGAGGCAGCTGACGGCGGACCTTGGGGGAGACAGCGCGGGTGGAAATTTCAGAAACCCAAATGACAATCGTGTGGCAGAGTAACTTGTAGCAACTACTTCTAAGTTAAGGTCTCTGCAGAGTTGAGCAGTGCTGAGTGAAAACGAAGGGGCCGATGCAAAGCAGTTTAGTAAACACAGTCACGCGGAGCTTGACGATGGGGATGCGTCCTGAGAAACCATCGTTAGGCGATGTCACTGTTGTGCGAACATCACAGCGTGTCCTGACACAAACCTTGATGGTACAGCCTACCACAGACCTAGGCTACGTGGTACTGCTCTATGATCAAGTTGTCATGCGGGGCATGACTAAGGCAAACAAACCTGACGCGCCTTCGTGAGTGAAGGAGTAGTGCTTTACTGTAAGGAGCTGGGTGGACTCGTGCGTTTGGGGAGCAGGACGGTTGGAAAGAAAGGCAGAGTGAGGCCCTGCTCTGCGTCCCTGTTTCCAAGTGTGGGGAAGAGCCCAGGCTCCAGTCCTGGCTCTGCCACCCACCAGCCACTGGCCTCAGTTTCCTCCTCTGTAAAACAGGAACCCCAACAGCACTGACTCAGTGGGCTGTGGTGAGGCTGCAGGACTCAGTTCACGTGAAGGGCTCAGAAAAGAGCCAGGCACAAAAGAAGCTCCCCAGGAAGTGTCAGCTCCTGGTACCGGCACGAGGACAGCTAACACCCAACGACGCCGCTTCAGGGCATGCGTTCCGCATGTCTCCACTGAGCGCCGCCCGGGGGGCAGGCCGGATCCTCAGTGCTGAGTCTGAGTGGGCAACACTGAACCCAAAGTCTTCCTTAAAAACAAATCGGCCCGTGCCATGATCACTCCCACGCACGAAGTGACTTTCGTCTTTCAGTCACACTTCAGGACGCCTTTACTGGCCAAAGAACGAACGAGGACACTCTCTCCTGAGCAAGGGCCAACATCTAGGTAAGCGATGCCAGCCAAGGGGCAGGTGCCCTGTGGAACTCTCGCAAGGTGACAAGCTGAGACCACAGGTCTAAGAAGAATTTCCATCCCATGGGGTCTGTGCTTGGCTGGGCCACCTGAGGCAAAGCACGAAGCTTTCCTGGGCCTGTGGCTGCCCAGCTGTGAAGCTGAGTGGGGAGAGGCCGCAGCCTGTGACCTTCTGGGGCTGAGAAACACGTCACCGCTTCGGCTGCTTCTCCCCGCAAACACAGAAAAGAAACGAGGAGACCTCTTTCTTTTCAAAGAAGCAGTACCATTTGCTAAAGCAAAATGTTTTGCTCTTCTCCGAGTCCTTGGTCGGGAAGGGGTTCTGCAGAGTGACCGAATTTTCCAGGCAGCTGAGTAAGCCACCCAATGCTGTGTGCCTATTTTGTGCCAGACACTTTCTGTGCTGGGTCCTTTCTGCAAGGCATCTGTGACAACCAAGAGTCAGCTGGCAGGGGGGAGCCATCAGCTGGCAGCCCTCGCCAGAGCCAGTGGCTTCAACACATCAGAAGCAGAGACCAGACTTAACTCATTGGTCTAAACTCTATAGCACAATGCCGGCCATGGGAACAGAGGCGCATATGGAAGAGACGGATTAAGAAAAAGAAAACAAAGTAACCGCTTTGCAGTGGACGTTCATCATGGGATGCCTGAGATCCCGGGACCACATCAAGGGCTCCGCCAAGGAAACAAGGCCTGGGACTTTTCAAGTATTTCTCACAACATCAGAAAAAGTGTCAACAGTGACAGTTGTACGTAAAAATACAATAACTGGCCTTCTAACTCAGAGAGAAGCCTTTCTAAGATGACAGACACGGCTACGCTACGCGATGTTATGCCTAAAGCCAGCAGACATCCTACCTGGTTTGCTCTTTCAAGGTCCGTCATGATCATTTCCATTTCGTCGGCCCTGGGGGGTGAGAGGGAGAGAGCGGTTAGTCAGCAGCAACACGGCTCGGGGTGGCCACGGTTCTAAACTCAGCAGAGGGACCCACAGTCACACAGGCCAGGCAGACCTTTGTGCAGACACTGCTGCCCACCAGGAGGAGGCGGGCTTGTGTCGCGGGGAGGGCCTGCCTGCACTTGAAGGGGCTCCCAATCTTGTCAGGGAGGCAGAGCCGTAAAAAGATAAAATACAGTGTGTCCTGCCAAGAGACAAATAGGGCTCTGAACAGAGTGATTGGAAAAACAGAGGAGGGAGAGGGAACTTGGCAAGGCTTCAGAGGAGGTGTCGTGTGAACTGGGTTTTTAAGGATGAGGAGAAGTTTGCCAGGACGGAGGGAACCATGAAAGGTGGAGGGGAGGATGGGACTGGAGGTTGGGGGTCTCTGCAGTCTCTCTCAGTCTGCACCTGAGTTCATGGCCATCACCTGGCCTGCTCACACACAGGGGCTTTTTCTTTCTTTTTTCTGTTTTGAAATTACTTCCTTGAGCAATGTGAAGGTAAATACATGGTTCTGACAGACAACATCATGAGAGAGAGGGGAAGCTGAGAGTCCTACTGAGAAGGGCATGGTCAACGCCGAAAGTCTGTGGAGACTCTAACAGCTCACCCGTGCAAGCTGCCTTCAAGGCAGGCCCTGAAGATGGCCATTGTCCGGAGGCCATGGCTGGTGTAGCACGCCCACGGAAACGGAGCGGAATGCCGCAGCCACAGACCCACAGTGGGGCTTGGGGCTCGCTCCTGCTGGGGCCTCCTGAGTCCACACTCCCTGTGGGCCTGAGCCCCTGTGCTGCCTAGGGGACTCAGTCCCGCCCCCTGGGGCTGTACACGTTGCCCTGCTACACCGAGCCTCCTGCCCACCTCCCGCCTTGGCCCACAGCTCAACCCAGGGCCCTGGGCTCTGACAATGTGCACACTTGCAGGCCCCTGAACAGCCTCAACCTGCGCCGTTGGCCCCTCCACTCCTGGGCACCTTACCTCCTACCTTCCCCAGCCCTTCCCAAATCCTCCCAGTGGCTTGAAGTAGGCAGCCCCCTCGCCCCCGCTGCCTGTGTGTCTCTTTAGCCCTCATCCTGGTGCCTGCACAGGGCTTGCTGTCAGGCTGGAGGCCATAGTCCCGAATGCAGCCTGTCCTGCCAGCGATGGGCCTGTCTCCTCTCTGGGGTGGCCTGCGGCACCTGTACAGGCCCGACTAGAGGGTTCTTCTGTCCCCGAAACCCACCACTCTGGTCCTAACCGCCCCCCTTCAATCCGAGAGCTGGACAAACTGTATCCAGGCCCTGGCTGGTCTGTTTGCGCTGCATCCTGCGCCCCCTGTGGCCCTGAGGCTCTTCCAGTTTTTAAGCGCACACTCCGATTTGCGGCCGTCTTATCAACTCCCAGCAGCCCAAACGCAGTCAAGGCCACACGCCTTGTGCTCAGGTTCAAGCCTCAACCTATCTGTTTGAAACAGTATCCTGCTTTCCGATTGGTCTGAGCCAAGTCCGAAACCACTCAGAAAATGGCCTAGTTACACAAAGCTATTTTTAGGACGACTTGGTGAAGAAGGCAGTGTTTCTAAGAGAAACACCCAGACGAGGCCTCTGCAGTGAAATGCTGGGTGCAGGGGGCGGGCCAGGGGCGGCCTAAACTACGTATGCAACATCTCGGCGTAGCATCCCCTTCAGAAACTTCCCAGATCTCCCAGAAAAACTGCCGCACCGTAGAAAAGATAGTTTAATGACTACAAAGGGCAAAAATATCATTAGAAGGGTTAAGGGTCTTAAACGTGACAGAAAAGGTTAACTGACAGCCGGGACAGAAAGCTGCCCCCTTGACCACCTGCTGATGAAGTGTCAGCTTCACCGGGAGCAGGATGAAAGAACAAGTTAAGTGCAGTTTTGAACTGTAACCAGTTATTCATCGCGTGTCTACAAAGTCCAGAGACACCACAGCGAGCCTCCCCGGCTACTGGCATCATTCATTCACTCATTCATTCCTTCTATGAATGTTTCCTGGCCCTGCATGGGGCTACAGTATGGGCACTTAGAGACACGGCTCCTGCAGACCTTACTAGTGCCACAAAGGTACAAGAGAAGGACAGAAATGCAAGCTGCTGAGTAGGTGACGTCTCCCTTTTCTCTTGGCAGTTAGACGGGCATGGCCAGGGCTGAGTGAGCAGAGACCTGAGCCCAGGGCTCAGTGAGGGCTCTTCCTGAGTCTCCTGTGACGAGCCCCCCATCCGTCTTTGATTCTGGCTAATGTATCTTCGTCACTCCAGTGTTTCTTCTGCCCTGCCTGGGACTCCCATTATTTGGATGCTGTTGGCACATGGACTCCATCCCCCATGTCACTCAACCTTTCTTTTACATCTGCTGTTTCTTTATTTCCTGCTGCCTTCTGGACGGTTCTTCAGTTTGACCTACTGGAGCTGGACTCTCCTGTAGTTTAGCTCGTCTCTTTTGTTCCCTAGTTCAGTTACCCCATTCTTCATACCAGTTACTTCCACTTCATTCAGTTTTTGGTTATTCCTTGTTTTTGCTTTACGCTACTGGTGCCCTCTCAGGTTTCCTTGAGTGCATTTCTCACGCTTAGTTTGTACTCCTGGCCCTTCTTGTCTGGCTTCAGGTCACACACTGTTAGGTCTGGGGTCTGTCTTTCCAGGGCAGTTTCTCTTGGGGGCCTGGCTGTTCCTCCCTGGGGGTACCAGCTCGTCTTTCTGATAATGTACATGGAGCCAGGAGAGAGGGGCAGGCCCGGCTGCGTGTCTCTCAGGATGAACTGAAGAAGAAAGGCGCCCAGCAGGTGTTCAGCGCACCTTGCTGAGTGAAGGAAGTGGGGGGAGGGGATGACCCCAGGCCCCCAGAGTCCTCACTGATAACTCTTCTCCACCAGCAGAACCCCTGGCTGAAGCTGGCCTTTCACTCTCAGGGAGAAGCAGCATTAGGGAGAGGCGGTCTCCCTGGGTGCAACTCCCCACTCCTGGGGGTCTGGAGATAAGCGATGGAGGGGCTGCTGCCTAGGGGCCACTGGCCCACCCTCACCTGTTTCCATCCATTCTTCTCCTGACAGTGGCCAATGGGCCAGTACAGGGTCACTCACACACCAGGGCTGGAGAAGAGCAGGGTTCCCAGGGACCCAGCTTCACCTAGTGGCTCGATTGGCAAGGGTGGGAAACGGCGTCCAGATCCAGCAGGTTTAGGGGACCTGGGCGGCTTGAAGGCCTCCTCACACAGCGAATGGTTTTGGACACTCATGAGCATGCCTAACATCCAGCAAACAATGCAGCATCTCCAAACGATTTCAAGTCACTTACACAAAATTAGTCACATTCAAACAGGAAGAGTGCCTTCTCGGCAGTCTGAGGCAAACCCCGGAAACGAATTTCAAGTTTTTCCATCTTCTGGTCAGTTAAACTTTGGTTACTAAGCAACCGCTAAACTGACCAAAATACTGAACGTGATAACAACTTCTGCACTCACCTTTCATTAGGCAAGCGACTCGTATTTCCAGGCTCTTACATAACAACACTGCGCTCTGCTGTTAGAGAGCGGGGCCACTCACCCCAGCTCTCCTGACGGCAAAGGGCCCCAGGGGCCGCAGTTCCCATGCACACACTGGACCAGAAACCACAGAAGGGGACAATGGAAGGAACCAGGGATGCAGCATGCGAGGGAAAGTTCAGATTGTTACTTTAAAAGTCTGTAGGCTTGTGATTCATTTTTCCAAGTGGCATGGCTTTTAAAAGGTCAAAGAAAACACAACTAGCTGGGTATTGAAATGTGATCGGGGCTTTTGAAGACGTGAAGTGCGGCCACTGGCACTTGTAGACCAGGATCAAGATGGCGGGGCCTTTGAGCATCTGCGCTGGGCTCAGCTCAGAACACACCTGCCAGCGAGTCTGGATGACCCGCTCCTCTCCAAACTGCTGCCCCCGCCCCCAACACAATCCCCCCAGACAGACTGCCCTCAATAAGTAATACAAAAATGCCTAGAGGTTGCAACTACAACTCTAAATGTTATCTGAAAAGCGCAGTAATGAATTAAATTGCGTGTGCTTTCCCAGCGTGTGTCAACAATATTCCAAAGGCTTCCCATTCTTTTCATTTTGAAGGCTCAACTAGCACATCAGGGTCCGGAGCCTGACACTAGTCTAAAATCATTTATTTTCCAAAGTCCATAATACCCACACATATTGTTTGCTCAGCAAAACTATTTATTATAAAAATTTAGTTCTCTCACCTTTTTACGAGCTGACAAAACAGCTCTCAGTGATCTATTAACCTGCACCGCATTATGCTCCGCTCTGACTCCCAACAGCGGATCATTGCAGCCTGGCCTAGAATATGTAGTTCGTTCAATCAGTTCCCTACAGATCGTTTCAGGGTATTCTCTGGGCTAGCACACAATGTTTATGAGGAACTTAAAAGGACATGGTCAAGGTCGATGGAAGGGAAATTATATCCAGGCTAGAAACTCTGTATTTACTTTGACACCAGCCTCCCGATGCTAAGGGATGGCACCAGGGCAAGGCTGGCGCATACTTCAGCACCCAAACAACCAAACCGACATCAGGAGCTGTTGAAACAAAGGACATCTACAAGGCAGTCGCCAAAGAGTCCAGGGCGGCCTTCAGAGATCAGTGTGTCTTCTTTGACCCAAGTCAAAAGCCAATAGTCTCAATACCAGATTGTAAAGTTCTTGGGCATCAAAAGAAGAAATATCTAAAGATTAATTCTCCCTGCTTTAAAAGTTAAAAAGAAAAACCCAAAAAACTCCAGTATGTTTAATAAAGTGAGTGTCTCCCCTCCACCGGGATGCTGCATTTGACAGCCTCGGCTCTCACTTCCATGATCCCTTCATGACAACCTACACCCCAGGCCAGGCTCTCTCAGCACAGCGGGTAGAGGAGACACAGAAGCGGGGCTCATGGGACCAGGTTCAGAAAGAGCAGGCAGGAAAAGGAAAGGGAGGAGGCCAGAGGGCCAGGCGCTGAGGACGGCCTCTTGGCTATGGGTCGAGAATCCCCCTACCGGGGGGAGAGTTTCTCAGGAAACGTACCTCCTTGTGCCCTCCCAGACAAGGAGCTGGGCACAGCTCAGAAGCCTGAGTTCACCGAGAGGAAAGGCTGGTCTGCAGAGTCCCCTGCGAGAGGCAGGGCAAGACTGGACCCGGAGAAGGCAGTGCTGCCCTCCTCCAGCACGAGCAGTGGCCTGGGGCCTGGGCGGAGGGGGCAGACTCTGCTCAGCAATGCCCACTGAGTACCTGCTGCATGCCACACCTAAGAGGGAAACATGTCCCAGGTGCCGAGTTGGCAGTGCAGAGCGGCACCAGCACGTGCCTCATCCTCAGCACGCAGGATGCACCCTGCACATCCTACCAGCTCGCAAATACGCACTGAACGGGACCCTGTTGCTGCCTACTTGGTGGCAGGCGCAGGAAGGTGAAGAGACCTAAGTAATTTCAGTACAGTGACAGCTCAGAACGAGAACAAATGGCTTTGCAAACAAGAGAAGGGACAGTTACACGGAAGAGGGGACATCTGGTCTACATCCTGGAGGTGACGACGAGTTTGCCGGGGAGAGAAGAGTGGGGCAGACGGAGGTACAACCTTCTAGACAGAGAAAGAAAGCATGATGTGGTGGGGCCTGGTCAATTGAGCGACAGCTTCCAGCTCTCTGGCATTTTCGGGGTGTCCCATGCCCTCACCTGCACACAATGAGAGGCCAGTCTCTTCCTGACCCTTTTGTACCTCCTCTTGCTCTTGGATGAAAGCAATAACAAGGGATTCCAGAGCTGCGTCACACAGCAAGGGTGACAGAGGGTTGTCTGCTTGGGCGAGACTTCAAGGGCGACACATCGGATATTTCACTGTTAAGCATGTTGCTGATTTTGGACTTTAAATATATATGTTTTTATTTTGTTAATGAAATATCCAACTGTTCCTATTTTATTAAGAGTTTTAAATAAAAGATGGATATTGATTTCATTAAGTACCTTTTAAGCGTTTATAGAGCTAATTAAATGGTTTTTCTCCTCTGACCCACTAAAATGGTAAATTATACTGACAGTTTGCCCCCATTTGGTTGTGGTGTATTACACAGTTAATATGCTCCTAAACTCTATTCACTAAGATTTAAGTTTTTTCTTTATACATATTTATATATGAGATTGGCCTTTAATTTCTCCCGTCTTATCTTTATCAGGTGAAATCATACAAAATACTTTTATGGCACTTCCTTCTCTTTGTAGACAAAGTGAACTATCACAGAGTTGATGACATTACCTTTAAAAAACCTGAACCGTGTCCCACATGTATGGTTTAAACGCGGTCGCCTGGCAGGTAAGCCCAGCAGTGTCAGTCCCCAGGCCCGCAGTGCCGGCCAACATCTCCGGGGGGGGGGGTGGGGGTGGGGGTGGAGTGGGAGGCTGCCCCAACACCCCCCCCTCCAGGAGGACCATGAGGGCTGCGGCCCCTCTACCTGGACTAGTCCTTCCCTCCACTGCATTCCCATGGGGGCTGTGCTCAAATCCAGCCCGCTGGCCAGCAGCTTGTCTTAGACGGCCTGGTGGGTTCCAGGAGTTTCTCTTCGGCTCCCTCCCTCCTGGTTAGACCCAAAGGATTTTCTGGGGGGGATCCCTTCACGCCCCTGTGGGCCCAGACCCTGCAGGGAGCAGAGAGTCCACAGCTGATTATGGAATTACCTCCCATAAACACCTGGCTCCTTTTCCAGCTTTATTTCTCATATTTCAAACAATTTTGTCTTCCATAGGAACCTAAGAGCAGAATTGTGTCCTCATCAGAGCCATTGTGTGGTGTCTTCTGTTTCGGGCAGATGTGCTTTTCACTCTACTAGCAACATGCATCCTGTGTAAATTTCCTTCTGCAGCTCAATCAACACTTTCATGGTTTCTTTAGTCCTGTTCTGTTCCTTGAAATCAACATGCTTATCCCTACAGTGGTCCCTTCTGCTGAGGTCCCAATGGGTGGCTGCTGTCACCATCCAGGTCTCAGCTCTAGTGGCCGTCCTCTGAAAGGTCTCTGGGCAGCCCCGTTCCCCATCGTCCACTCACTTATTTTCACTGCACTTACCGCTGTCTCAGAGTATCTGGTTCAAACATTGATTTCTTGTTATTCACTGCTATAGCCCCAGAGAACACGGCAGGGGCTCGCCGAATATCAGTTGATGACATATGCAAACTAACCAACACCTGTGCCACCTGAAGTCCACTCTGCTCTTGACAGGTGATAAGTCATTGGCTGGTATTTTAAAGAGCAGAAAGCATAGGACTGTTTTGCCAAATTGTAAATATGACTTGTAAGGAAAGAGTGTATATGTTGTTTTTGCAAAAGGAAAATAATTCACTTTTCTTACCACTTTTCATAGGCTTTGAAAAAAAAGGGCAACAATCTCCTTAGAAAAAAGTACGTAAGGACCCAGGTAAATGGGACTGTAGCTCCTGGATCCTGGAGGGCAGGGCCAGCCAGCCCGGCTCTCGGCGTGTCCCCGTGCCCACCACAGAGCTGGGCACTAATTGAGATTCAGCCAACTCCGAGTGGAGGGGGTGTGGGGTGTAGACGGGGAGAAAGTGTTCTTTGGGTAAAGGTTTTCTTGACAACCCTCCTCTGTATGACCAGTTCAGCTTCATGTCCCCCCGGGGGTTAAGCCACCTCTGCTCTGGCAGGAGTGGAGGGAGCGGTGGGGTCGCGTCCTTCCAGACGCCAATCAAACGTGTCACTCCAGAGTGGACCCACCCCTCCTGACCAAGTCTAGGGTCTGGGCAGAGAGAAGGCCGTAGAGCTTGACCCTTAGGGGTAATCTTCTGGAAATAGTGGTTTTTATTCTTGTAGGAAATGAAACTGTGCTGAGAGACAGTTAAATAGCCAGAATGTCAACTGTGCCTGCTCAGATATTAACCACAATTTGTTCATTTTTATGACCATCCTATTAAATTTAAATGATACAACAGTAACGGAAATCAATTTTAGCTAAGCCTCACCTTTTTAATCTCAAATGGGAAGAATATTTCCCTTCTTGCTCCACTATTTAGTTGACTTGTTTAGAATAAATGACTAAAACAAATTCCTCCTTTTCAGTCAGTCTCGCTGATGAATGAAGTGTCTTCTACGGCCCACACGGGGTTAATTTTCCACCTGTGCCAAAGCAACAGGGCAGCTCCAGCAGGCTGGTCACTCACCAGACCATGGCCTTCAGTGTGATCACAAACAGCCTGTGACTGTCACTCAGGCCTCAGTCATCTCTAGGCAGGGACATGGGACAGCTGTGGCCGGAGAACTGGGTTATGAGACTGCATTAATTCATTCTGCTCCTGCCACTGAGACCATGCAAGGCCTCCTGGGACAAGTGTCTAGAATAACCTTCAGATGCTTCTGGCCATTTCTCTAGAGTTCTAACAGTGTTGCTCGAAAAGCAGTGGGGAGCAGGTTGGATACAAAAAATCTTTTCTTTCCTGAAGTCAAGTGCCATGGGGTGACAAGGAGGATGGAGCTACTGGAGGTGAAATTAGGAAAATTGTGGTCTAGAGAACCGCAAGAGCATGGCTGGCAGAGCAAATGGGCCAATTCCACCCCTTGGCCTTTGAGTCGTCTGACCTTGGGCAGACCCTGGAGCTCAGCAGACATCTGTACGGGAAGAATAATGCGGCCTCTTGTACAGAAACTGCACGAGGATAAAACAAGAACACTGATGGGGCTGAAAAGGGCTTCGTGGACCAAAAAGACTCAAACTCACATTCGTTATTATTGTTCTACATGGAAATAACAATCTTTCTCTTCTGGTCAGAGCTCATTTTCAATACCTGAGACCATTAGCAGATAATGACAAGCATCCAGGAATTGGGTTTTGCCAAAAATTTCCAGTGTGAATCTGATCAAGCCTCTAGATTCAAAAACAAACTTACAGGCACGACAGAGGACAGAGGAACACGCTCAACTACATCTGGGGACACCGTGGGCAAATCCAGGCTGTGGGAAACTCTTCAGGACAAATGAGCCAGCTTCTCCCGCAAATAAATTGCAGGGAAAGAAAAAGAGGAAGATTTATAAAATGAAAGAGACTTAAAGGGCATACCACCAGTCGAAACGTGTGCATCTTATTTGGATCCTGATTCGAACAAATTAGAGAAAATAAAACCACTTATGATGTTCAGGGATAACTAGAAATTTAAGTATTGAGGATACTAAGAAATTATTTTTTGATGTGATCATAGTATTGTAGCTATATTAAAAAAGAGAGTCTTTATTGTGAGGATCTACATGCTAAACATTTAGAGGTGAGAGGAAGGGATTCTGGAAGTACAGTGGTCCCTCCATACTGCGGGGGATATGCTCCAAGACCCTCAGTGGATGCCTGAAACCATGGACAGTACCAAACCCTATAGATGCTAGGTTGTTTCCTGTGATAAAGTTTAGTTTATAAATTAGACACAGTAAGAGATTAACAACAACAACTAATAATAAAATACAACACTTAGAACAGTACACTGTGAAACAAGTTACCATACATCTTAGCAAACTCAACAAGCTTTTTTTCTTTCCTTAGTAAGTCAAGAACTTTCACCTTTTCATTTAAAGGAAGCACTTTGCAGCTCCTTTTTGGCACGTCCAAATTACCAACATCACTACTCCTGCACTTCGGAGCCATTATTAAGTAAAATCAGGTCACTTGAACACAAGCACCAAGATCTCAGGACAGTGGATCTGATACCTGAGATGGCTCCTAAGAGACTATCGGGTGGGGCGTGGGGCGCGTCTACAGTGTGGATCCCCGACAAAGGGATGATTCATGTCCTGGGCGGGATGGAGCAGGACAGCGTGAGATTTCATCACACTACTCAGAACAGCATGCAATTTAAAACTTATGAATTGTTTATTTATTATTTATTATGAATTGTTAATTTAATATTTTTGGACTGGAGGTGACCGTGGGTGAGTGAAACTATGGAAAGTTTCACGGATAAGGGGGAAATACTGTAGCTTCAAGATGAAATGTGGGTGGGGGTGGGGACAGGTGAGACAAGACGGGCCATGAATGGGGTGGCTGGAACTGCACCACAGGCACCTGGGGGTTCTGTCCTCTGGTGCGTGTTGGAAATTTAACACGGTAAAAAGTAAACAGAAAAAAGGAGAAGGTGACAAAAAAGCAAGTATCATCACCGTGCTTTGTATGCCTCCATCCCCACTCGTCAACTCTAAAGTCTGTGCGGATGTTCACCTCGACTGCTCGGTTTGCAGAGAAGTGAGGCGACAGCAGGCACGGGCATGGGAGGAGGCTGCAGGGACCCCTCCTGGGAGGGAACACAGATCAGAGGGGGGCATCTCGTGCTGGAAGCGCAGGACTTTGCAAACTTTACTCAAGACAATTAACCTCTCAGAATGTCAACTTACCCACCCGTAAAAGGGGAGGAAAAAGGTACAGAAGTGCATCTCTTAAGAAGAATGTGACTGAAAAGTTACATTTGAATATTTTTCTTTGATATAAGAAAGACTTAGCTGAGGACAGAGAATGGGAAGAAAATGAATTCTGGAGGGGACACCCGAGGCCTACCCTCCATCCCACAGGACAGGGGCTCTCGGGAGCTGCGTCCATGGAGGAGACTGAGCCCCGCCCTCTCACTGAGCGCCCTGTCCCCCGGGAGCTCGCCAGGCTGTTCAGGGATCTTGGGGAGAGAACACTAGCGGGACTGTGCACCCAGGGTGCTGCTTCTTTACTTTCAGATTTTTTAAAAAGGTTTGGAAGGGCTGCTGTTATGCCATCTATAAATATTTTTTCTGAAAGTCTCCTTCACATACTTAGTGTCAGATTTGTCGGCACGTCTCTCCGGCGGCTGGAGCAGCGCTTGCCCAACCTGAGCACCGGCTCTCTGCAGACGGTCTTCCGGACTTCGCTTCCCTCTCCTTGTTTGCTTAACCTGTGAATGCTATGCCTGCAGCCAACAGGTGCCGGTCACGCTCTGACAGCTCGACAGAATTCAGCTGACTCCTGGCAGCAGCCCTGCTTCTCTCCCCAGCATCACGCAGAGGATGCTCCATGGGAACCACAGACTTACAGGAGCTCGGCTTTCACAGGTGGGGAAACTGAGGCCCGGGGCGGGGCAGTGATAAAGGAGCTCAAGGTCACTTCAAGCAGCCTGCCTAGGGTAATGACCCTGTTTTTACTCCCAAATGTAAGGGATTCTAATTACCCCCTTTCTCCCCTAAGTACTACTTGGTAAGAACTGTTAAAAAAAGGTTTGGTGGCAGTGAAGCTAAAACTAAGCATAACAAAAGATCTCTGATTGCATACTAGTCATTACTCTCAGCTCCCTCCCCTTCCTTGTCCAAGCCCAAGGTCAAGTGGACTTCCGGGCCTCCCCGCTGGGGCTATTCTCCTCCGCCCGCACCCACATCTGGGGCCTTCTGACTCCACAGCTCTAAAGCTCCCCCCAAACTGTCCTCTCCACCTGTCTTTCCTCAACACTTTAAACCCTCACTCAGCTCACCTGTGGCTTCAGAGGCTCCTAGTATTTGTCCACAAGCCCCTCCCCCTGTCTGCATTTAAGTCAGCTGGCGGTTTCCCCGCCGGGCTGGGAAGTGAAACTGGAGAAGGAGGCGATGAAGGCAGCCACGCATGTCCATGCCGAGGACTCAGCATCCTTCCTCTTCTCCCCGGCACCGAAAGTCTGCGCTTCGGCAGCTTAAGTGCCTTTTTTAGGGCAACTTGAAAATGAATAATTCAGCGGTTCCTCTTCTACTTGGTGGTGTTAGGCAAACAATTCAGACGGGGCAGACTTGCTGGCCCCACGAAGACCGGCCCTTCCCTTCATTCTGACATCATCGGATTTGGCCGTGAATCTTTAAGAACACCCTCCATCCTGTCTAATCACTAAAATACCACAAAGGAAGTTCACAACACTTAGACATAGGGAAAAAAATAGAAAGGTTAATTGCAACATCAAGCCTTCCCTCGCAGTCAAGCAGACGGTACATCGGGGCACCGAAGTTAGCAGTGAGCTCGTGAAGAGCCCTTCGTGTGGAATGTCTTAGTCACACCAGATTCCTGGACTTCAGTTTTTTGTCCAAATCCAAGCCTTTAAGGGTACCCTCCCCACGGAGCTCCACCCCTGAACTCCCAGGCTCCACTCTTTGACTCTGGATCTTGTATTCAAGCCACCTCAGAGGCTTTGTGGAGGCGGGTGCGAAGAAAATTCTAAGTTAAACAACCTTCCTGGTTTTATTGTGGAATTCATTTTGGAAGGATTCTCATTGGACAAGCCAAACCCTCTCTCCTATGTTCACGGTTGGAAAACTTCATTTGATATAATCTCCAGGCCCCTCCATCAGGAAGATACACAGAGCAGACCACTGCCTGTTTATAGCTCGGCTACGTTTGTGATCAGCGAGGGACAACGGCGCTGTAATTCTGGACAGGAAACTGGATCCACTTTTCTAATGACAGGGGAGCGTGTTCCCCATGTTTAACCCTTACAGAAGCACCTCGATCCCCAGGTACTACATTTCTGGGTTTAATAAAAGGTAGACAATGTGATAATAAGGACAGATTTGTCTACGTCTGTCACTCCTTGGGATCTACATGGCCAACCTCAGCTTTGTGAAAAACCTTCCCCATATGCTAAGGAATAAAGGATTCCCATCATTAGCTGATAATCCTGCTGCACAGAAGCTGCTTTGGGAAGGCATGAGGAAATTGTTGGAAAATCCAAGTAACTTTAGAGAATTCACCAGAAGGAATTCCCAGGTTCAGAGTCTTCGGAAAGACTGAGTCTCATGCAGAGGGAAGTGGCCAGGGTAACGTAGTGAAGTCTGACTTGTGGCTATGCTCGATTTATAATGTACCAACAGCATGGCTGGTAAGAGAACTTAAAGGAAATATATGGCTTCTCTTAAAGCCATTTCCAAAGGGCTCAGGGGTTCTGCATCTGACAGTGCATTTCAGTAACAAGAGGAGACCGACAGCAGGACTGGACTGCAAGACTCAGGACATTCAGAGCCAATTAAGCTTTTTGTTCCATCTTCCTTAAATAGATCAGAAAGTTATGACAGAGATACTGTGACCTAGGAAAAAAAAAAGTATCAACAACAAAGAAAAATGTAAGTTAAGAGTTATATCAGTAAATGTAACCAGGCCAAATCCACTTACAACAATAATATACATATTTGAAGAAAACCCCAAATCTAATGAAATGTAGTAGAAACCAAGTAAAAAGGCAAAGATTGACCAGCTTTTTTTGAAAGACAGAGAAAAGGTTTTAAGCCACACTCGCCAATACTATATGTAGCAAAATGAAAACAGAGAGATAAGTCATATTGAAAGGCACAGAAAATAATAAAAACACAAGTTTGAACTTGTCTTAAATCATAAGGCAAGAAAATCTACAAACTATGCAATGTAAAAATGGAAAGAGGGGCTGGCCCCGTGGCTGAGTGGTTAAGTTCGTGCGCTCCGCTTCAGCGCCCAGGGTTTCGCCGGTTCGGATCCTGGGCGCAGACATGGCACCGCTCGTCAGGCCACGCTGAGGCGGCGTCCCATGTGCCACAACTAGAAGGACCTGCAACTAAGATATACAACTATGTACCAGGGGGCTTTGGGGAGGAAAGGGAAAAATAAAATCTTAAAAAAAGAAAAAATGGAAAGAAATGTGATATCTGAAGTGAGTCCTACTAGAAAATGTACACCACCACCTGAGAACGTGACACAGTTAGGGGCTGCAATCACGTGGAATCTGAAAACCAGGTCACGGGGACCTTAGATGGAGGGACTCCCTAGGGCGCTGGGGGCGTGGCAGGAACACGACAGACCCTCCGAACCAGGAGCCTCCACTACGCTCCACGAGAAGAGGGAGAGAGGCTCCTGTGGCAAACAGGAACGACCGGAGAGGACCCGATGTGCTGGCTGTCACGAAAGGGCACAAACTCTCTGCTGTAGGTGAGACGGCCACGTGTCACCAAACCCAAGGGATTCGCCTGAGCAAACGAGCAGAGAGAACTCACGAATTCGGCAACGCCCCATGTTTTCTTTGTAAAGACAATAAACTCCCATATACCAGTAAGAAATATCCAAAAAACAAAATAAAAGATCTACCTCATCTCCAACAGGGACACAAATATTAAACAAGTGGGAACTAAAATAACACGGTACAAATCCCATCTATGGAAAACTGGATTATAAAATGCTGGTGGCAGAGGAAGTGCACGATGGCATTTCTTACTAGCAATGGCACTGAAGATAAAGAAACATAAACGGATCTCACAAGTCGATTTATAAAACTTGGTAAAATGACAAGATGCATGTAGAAAAATCGGGTGACCAAAATACCAAAGGGTTGTATTTTTTTAAACCAAAAAACCCAACAGCAGCAAACTGGCTGTACAAGATATCAAGATAGAAAACAAACAGATACTATCAAAACAGTATGGTATTTACTAGAATGAAAAGTTAGATCAATGGAATGAAATTCCAGACAGAAATCCAGAGACATATCTAATTATTGACATCTGATTTGTCAAATGTTAAATATTGGAGGAAGGAATCATCAATAATATTGGGCAAACTGGGTATTAATATGAAGAATAGTAAACAGACACATATCTTACCTATATGCTCTAATAAATCCCAAACAGGTTAAAGATATAATAAATCACTAAAAAAAATAAGAAAATGGATTGGGAAGTTTCAAAAGACCATTTTCTATTATTGAAACCATACTAAAAATGATTAATGATAAGGCTGATGGACTCTATCTCATCTATATCTAATGCTTCTGGACAATGAAATCACTAAAACTCAAACGAAAATCACTTGATAGGTAAAAGTTACGAGCAGCGTGAATGAGTGGTTAAAATCCAGAATGCACGTACGATTACTGCGCAGCTCCCGCTGGACCCACGTTCACAGGATGTAAGGAAACAGAGAGGAAAGAAGCAGATGGGGAAACGCTGAGTTCTGCGCTAACATCAACTTAAACATCTATGCAGTTCCACTCAGCACGGCCGAGAGCAGAGCAGAGTTCGCTACAGATCATTTTCTGGATTTGGCACAGAAGGTCTGAGACAAGTAGTGTTTGTTCCCCAGGTGGGACTGGCGTGCTGGGTCTACACATCCGGAATTCAGGGTGGGGGTGGTGAGAGGACCCAGCCCGTATTGCTGCTATGGTACTGGGCCCATCCCTCTGCAAAGCAACATGCCAAGGAGCCTTGAAACAGCATCTCTTTTGCCCTCATGATCTCTCTTTCTGAAAAATAGTCCGGGAATTATTTTTCTAAACAAAAATTCATTACAAAAACAGAAATAACCAGAAAGCTCGCAAATCCAGAATGCTTACGTAAACTCTAATTCATCAAGAGAGGAAAATAAAATTTTGCCATCAAAATGACAATTCAGCAGATAAGTAGGTGTTGTAAAAATTGTATGAAATAACGTCAAGCCAAAAGAACAAAGTATAGTATCCAAAGCGGCTTGTCCTGAGCACGTCCAGGGACAAAGCAACATGCACGCACAGCTGTGTACGTCTGAAACACGGCTAACTGTGTGCTCTTGACGACAGAACTGTAGAGACAAAATACCTCTCAGAGGTTCTGGCTATTTATTTAATAGCAAACAACAGCGACAGGTCCAACGGAGGTGCACTCGGCATTCTTGGTAGCTGCTAGATTTCAAACGGGAGCCAGAGTGGAGGGTGTCAGAGACGTTAATAATGATGATGGTGACTAACACCGCCTGAGGCCTGGCACCACCGAGCACTTGATGGCTGTCCACCCCCAGGAACTCGTGTGCAGGCAGACACGATACAGAACAGGAAACTGGCTCAGGAGAGGCTAACGGACTTGCTCAAGGCTCTGCTCTTCAAGGGAGGGTAGACCCAGGGAGCCCCCAGATTTGGCTCTGCACACGGTTTCTCCGCTCTGCGGGGTCTGGAGGTGCATTTAACTGAAACTTCAGTGCAGAAGTACAAACTGCTTTAAAGATACACACATTCACGAAGATGCTTTGAAGTGCTTTTTTGTTTAATCCTGGTGATTCTGAGTGACAGAGAGACGGAAACTACAACACAGAGGCTGTGACGGGTACTGGCCTCGAGGAGGCGGGTCCTGGTGGCTACCAAGGCCACTGCAGACTCCCCAACGCGAGGCCGCAGAAGGACTGACGCGGTCCAATGTAAGCTGACCTTCAACCTTCAGAGGACGATACAGTGACAGCACCTCT
This sequence comes from Equus asinus, assembly GCF_041296235.1. Classification (NCBI taxonomy): domain Eukaryota; kingdom Metazoa; phylum Chordata; class Mammalia; order Perissodactyla; family Equidae; genus Equus; species Equus asinus. Next base: position 15,794,722 of record NC_091803.1, on the reverse strand, counting down.
CTCCCTGTGCCCCAGACCTCCTTCCAGAGACCTTTTTTGCACTTACAAGCAAATGCAGCACACAGAACACACGGTTCTGAATCTTGCTTTTTTCACTTAATTACATAGGTTGAAGATCTTTCCATACCAGGACCTAAAGAGCTTCCACATTCATTTTTTGAGAGTAATAAAATAACTTAGCACCCAAATCGAAGATGACTTCTAGAAGACCAGAAGGGCTTTCAGTGGTCTCTACCCAGCCCTGCCCCGACTGGCCCCTCACACCACTCTGGAGCCTCTCAAACCCTGGGACTCTCACAGGCCACCGAGTGAACTCTGCAGGCTTGAACCAGCAACCTGGCTGTATGCACTGAGAATTATGAATCACGACACTCTTCATTTGGTACTTTTACACTTGGCGTTGGGACTCCCCTGGGAGAAGTTCAGAGAAGTGCCAGAGACAGCGCCGCAGAGCCCACAGAGCTGCCTGCCATGGGCAGAGGGGGCGGGCAGGCCCCGGGGCCAGGCCAGCTGCAGCCATCACCCCCGCCCTGAGCGCGTACTTCCACCTGCGCCCTCACCTTCACTGGCTCTAGAGACGTGCTAACCTTCTGAGAATCTTGCTCTCGGGGCTGTTCAGTGAGGGGTGGGAGGGAGTGGCTGTGTGAGCATCCTGAAGGCAACGACATGAGATGATGTGGGGCGGTGTCTGCACAACCGGGCACATTAACTCATGGACTACGCAAACGCTGACCGACGTCTTGCTGTGTGCTACAGTCGTGGACCCTCAGAACCCAGAGCTGGGCCCTTGGGGAGCTCCCAGTCTGGTGTGGCAAATGGGATGACCAGACATCCAAGTCTGACACACCTGGGGGCCCCAGAGGTGAGCGCCCGAGCACTAGGACAGAGACAAGTGGCTCCAGGAGAGCCGTCACAGCACCGTCCTTTGTCCTTATTTGGACAACTTTTCCTTAAACCAAAAATCAACGATCACCTGAGAATAACTGGACGGGAGCCCCCCAAAGGGTGGTCCCCAGGCCGCATGCACGTGGAGGGCGGCAGAGTCTTGGGTCCTTCTCAGATACTCTGGGGCGTGGCCCAGGGATCTGCATTTTTACACACTGCTCTCAGGAATCCGACTCAAGCTCAGGAGTCACTGACATGGGTGACGAGGAGCAATTTACTGACCTGTGCTGCTTCCCAAGTCAGCGCGAGAGCTGGGAGAACAGATCATTTTAAACAGTGTCAGAAGTCACGTGGGCTTCGTTTCCCTCTCCCACTATGCATCCTTGCCCTTCCAGAAGACATGCACAACTGCCCTACACTTCCTGACCCGAGCGCATCAGGGAGTTCCACATTTCAGCACGAGCCTTCTCACAGCGGGCCGCGCCCCAGGCTCCCTCTCACTTAAAATAAGCTCTGAGCAAATGCCCGTATGAAACGACGAATCGCAGAGCAAGCACACACGGGTCCCCTTCAGCAACGTCCCGAGCGGAGCCCCTGCTCCAGGCTGTTACACTAACTTTCAGCCAGGGGCCCGCCCTGCCCACGCTCGAAGCCCCCACTCTCCCCTTCGCTGCCCCTTCCCTTAACCCGCTTCAGTTTTCAGCACTTGACACAAGCCCAACTTTCATTAAACAGCAGTCTGCTTAGTGGCTTAGGGACTGCCTCCAGGAGGGCGGGGACCTTGTTTTCATTCATTCAAGGAACATTCTGGAGGCCCCAGCAGGCCGTGTGCTGGGCGCTGGGAGACAGCGGTGAACCCGCTAACAGGACTCTGAGCTGAGATGCTGGGGAGGAGAGAGATCAGTAGGCCAGGAAAGCCAGGGTGGGGCCTAAGGAGAAAGATAAAGTGGGGAAAGAGGACAGAGATGGCAGGAGGAGACGGCGGACTGCACGAGAGCTGGCGGCCCCTGCAGGGGCTCCGCCTTCAATTCCTGACACGGGCGGCCATCGCAGGGTCTCAGGACAAGCTCACACCGTGAGAGGACCTCTCAGGCTGCTGCTTCGCCAAGCTCGATGGGAAAGCTCCGAAGTTCCGTCTAGTCCAGTGAAGCTCGAGATGCCTGTGAAGGACAGCTGCCAAGCCCGGAGGCCGAGGGGACAGGCCTGGGCTGGAAACACGAATGTGGGGGCGTCGGATATAGATGGATTCTACAGTAATGGTGGTGCATGACCCCCGGGGAGTGAGGAGCAAGTGTGAAGACTGAGCCCAAAGGCCCAGCAGAGCCTGGCACACAGTAGGCACTCAATAAATACTTACTGGATAAACGAATGTTCAACCCCTGACACAGGAGGCACGGCCTGCGTCTGCGCAACAGGAGAAACGTCCCTCAGCTAGACTGGAAATACACTCGCCTGCCTTCATCGTCAAAATCCGCCCCAGGCCTCCTGATGCTGGTTCTTTGTCGTGGCTGACTTCCGGTCTTGCCCACGCATGCCAGCGGCGTCAGCCACTCAACTTAACGAGTTCTGCCCGCCTGCAACCTCCATACCAGAGGGGCCGGCGGGCATCCTCTGTCCCCGGAGGAAGGGCTCACATGGCACAACCAGAGGCTTCAGTGCATGCATGGTCTGGACAGGACCCGCCCCAGCCCCACCCCAACTGTTTCAGACCCGCAAGAGGTGGCTTCTGTGAAAGCACACGAACAGACTATTATTAAAAGCCTTTGCAACGTGGTGAGCACTGGGCAAAGTTCGAGGGCACAAAGGGAGGAGGGTCCAGTCGGTTCCTGAGATGCTGCCAATACTGTGGATGCTTACCCCTTTCTGTGCCACAGTCCCCTCTCACAGTCTGGTGAGGATTCTGGACCTCCTCTGAGAATAATGTTTTAAATACACAAATTTACTGGGGAAACAATTATTCTGAAGAGCAGTTATTACAATACTTTACAGAAACCCAAATGTGTGACATAGGAATAAATATTCTTCTTTTTCCTTTTTTTGGTCAGGAAGATTGGCCCTGAGCTAACATCTGTTGCCAATCTTCCTCTTTTTTTTTCCTCCCCAAAGCCCCAGCACATAGTTGTATATCCCAGTCATAAGTCATTCTAGTTCTTCTATGTGGGATGCCACCACAGCATGGCTTGATGAGCGTTGTGTAGGTCCATGCCCAGGATCTGAACCTGTGAACCCTGGGCTGCCAAAGTGGCATGCACGAATTTAACCACACGGCCATGGGGCTGGCCCCTAGCTGTTCTTTATTGATGCACTAATAAAGAATCTAGCGGCGGGTCCAAGAACTACTCAGATTTCGGAGTGGTGATGATCATAAACAGTATTTGAGATCTCTGTAACAACCGTGGTGCAATGGGAAAATACCTGATTTCCATTTGCAACAAAGTCACAGAACTGCTCTCATTTGTTGACTTCATTTGCAATGGAAGGAAATGTTCCATCGCAGTCAGAAGTTAGTAAAAATCAAGTACATGTTTCCAGGTCCAAATTCATGGCCCCTGAGTTCCCTCCATGGGATGGGAGAGACCAGAGGCCCTCTCACACGCATGCAGAGGCTCGCGCACATGGGCACGGGCGCAGAACGGGGCATGGAGGGGCAGGGATCCGTCTGTGCAGAAAGGTGAGTAGGTATGTCCTGGGATGTGATAAGAGTGTGGGGAGCCGGGGAAAGGCCCGTGGTCCATGGGGGAGCTGGATTCGGTAGGAATGAGGCCAGGAAGGCGGGGCGGCACCACAAGAGTCTGGAACGCCGTGCTGTGATTTTTCAGCAGAAGCAAGAAAAGATTTTAACAGAAAGATTTTAACAGGATCAGATTTATGTTTGAGAAAGATACTTCTAGCAGATACTTGGAGGATGGATCAGCCCAGGGAGAAACTGGCAGGAGGGAGATCCGTTGGGAAGATACTGAAGTAGTGAGGCCAAGAGATGAAAAGAGCCAAATTATTGTAGTGGCAGTGGAGACAAAGTGAGGAATGCAGACTGTCTCAAGGAGGTGGAATTTACCTGGATTAGATAGCAGGGGTAGTAAGAGTCCAGAAGGACCCTCTGTCTCTGGACTACAGGAGGACCATGTATGCCTGGGGGAGGGAGAAAATGGAAGGGAAGCTGTGTGCAGGAAAGAGAAATGTGATGGAGGATAACAAGTTTGCTTGAGTGTGAGATTCCTATGATAGAACTGTCTAGCAAGGAGTTGAAAATATAGAGCTTTATCCACTGGGGTATTAAACTTTTTCTTATTGCTTTGTAAGGGCTCTTTATATAGCTATGAACCTTTTCTCTGTCATATACAATGTAAATATTTTTGCCAGTTTATCCTTCAATCAATCAATCACCAGAAAGCTGTGAATCTCCCTGTATAATTTCTACTTTTGGCATCATGCTTAGAAAGGCTTTTTCTACCTCCACATTATATAAATATCCATCTAAAATCTCTCCTAGTGTTATGTTTTTGTCTTTTACATTTAAATATTTAAACCATCTAGACTTGATTTTGCATGGGGCTCAGCTCTGACTCTGTTATCTTCTACGTAGTTAGTCAATTATTCTGGCACCACTGATCAAAGACTCCATTCTTCTCTAACTTACTTAAACTCAAGCAATTTTTATAGACAACTTTTTCTAAAAATTTTCCCCCGTAATTTCAAAACCTTCAGAAACATAGACAGCTACCAGGAGAAAAAAAATAATCAACCATATACCCCCACACAGAATTAACCACTCCACATAACCAGTCCTTTCTCTATCATCAATGACAAATTCTGGATTTCTAATTACATTTGGGCTTTCCATGGAAAATGGAAGGATCCAGTAGTCTTTATGTTCTGTAAATCCCACAAATAGTACAGCTTTTTTAAAGGTAGAAAGAGCACAGAAATGTATCAAAGTGAAAATAGTTAAGCTTAAAAAGGCAAACGAAAAGGTAAAAATACATGCTATCCAATCAAATTTCAAGAATATACTCTGTTTTTGTGCTCCAGGCTATTTTGATGACATTGCAAACACGCCACCATTTTAATTTTCTCTCCAACTCCTGCAGGTCTATCTTCTGGGCAATGAGAGGGCAGCGGTGCGGTCACCTGGGGGTTAATTCTCACTGAGGCTGAAGGCCCCAGCCTCTGCTCCGCGCATCAGAGCATTAAATCTGAAAGCTCAGGAGAGCGATGCAGCGGGCTGCAGGAACGATGCTATAAAGTTCTGCATTAAAAATTCATATGGCAGGCTCGCCTCAGAACTCGGCTCTGGCTGAAAAGAGAGCTGGCGGGGAAATGTGAGACACCCCACTGTCTTTCTGGCAATTGGAGACATTCCTCAACAAACAGCACCTCAGGAAGAGAATGAAAGGCCAAACAAGCCGTGAAGGAAATCAATGAGTTCAATTATCCAGCTCGCTCTCACTTTCCTATAGGAAACTTTTCATTCTTAAGGCTGGTTCCAAACAGTCGTTTTACGATGTCCCAGAACAAGAGCCCCTCCCCCGCCCCTCGCCGGTGCCCAGATGTTTGGCACCTCTCTTGATTTGTTTTACACCAGCCCAGAGAGGCCCAAATTCTCCAACCCAGATGCAGTCAGCTCTGTCCTGAACTTGAAGAGTTGTCCCAAAGTGCGGCTGGAGGGGACCACCCATTGAACAACTTACTCTCGCTGTGTAAGACAGGGCTGCACACTCGTGGCATTTGGATTCCAGAAGACAGTCGCTCTGTGGTTATTAACCTCCTGACCTTGGGGCATTAACAGCTCTGCAATGGTTTGAACTCATGACTTTCTGTCCCCAGTAGCAGCAACACCCAAATGGTAAGGAGGTAAGATGTTAGGACTCAGGGCCCCTCTGGAAGATGGTGCGACACAGCACATATCACTCTGGTGCTGGGGGCATGCTAATACTGACAAAGAGCAGGTCTGAGCTGCAAACGCACTGATGTTCACAAGTTCAACGTGGAAAATGGTGGGAGTCGTTAGGGTTGGAACGGACCTTGCGCCAGGGGAAGTAAACCCACATTTTCAAACAGGGCCAGCGTGATGCGAGGCACCTTGAAGACAAGAGCAGTAACGGCAGCCCTGTTTATTGAGGGCACATGTGCAGATCCTGTGCCAGGCACTTTGCGTGGCATTACCCCATCTCACTTACCATGAAACTAAGTCCTGAGTAATGAGACTGAGTGCCCAGGGTTACTCGACTTGGAGTCAGGAGTCAGACCCTGTGGTGACCCTGCTCTTCCCCCTGCTCACACTGTGCCCCCAAGTCGTGGACAGCACCTTCCCCTCAGGCCCTGCTGGGAGAAAGGACTGGAGACCCCAGCTTTTGGGAAGCAACTGGGTGATGAGGTTTAAGAGGCCAAAAAACGGTTAGGCTCTTCGATCCTGTCTGTCATCCAGTCCAATTTTCTCGTTTTCCGAACAAGGACACTGCTGCTGCCAAGGGAGGGAACTTGGCTAGGCCACTCCTGGTGACAGAGCTGGCACCGGAACCGGAGTCTGCTGACTCCAGGCCTAGCGCACCTTCCACGGTCCACCGACCAGAGGAGGTTGTGATGTCTACCAATGTCACAAAACAGCAGTCTGGAAACGGCGCCTGTGCCAGTGCCGCGGGGCCCTCAGAGAATGCTGGGGCTCCAAACTCTCTCGTCTGATGAGGGAGAATATGAACGCACAGAAAGAGCAAGTGGGAAGCTTCCTGTCTAAACCTGTGAGGCAATGACAGCAGTACGAGAACTCAGGCTCCCAACAGCAGGGAAGCCGGAGGGCGACCAGCTCAGGGAGCCCCCATACAGTGGCAGGGCTTGCAGCCCGTGTCACGTTTCTGAACAACAGTTAATGACACAAAAGAAATATTTATAACACATTAAGTAAGAAAAACCTGCATATCTGATGCCATTTATAAAAAATAAAGGAAAAAGCACAGTAGGAAAAAAGACCAGAAGGAAATATGCCAAAATGTTAATAACAGTTACGTCTGTGTTGTGGGATAATGAGCGACGGCTTTTAAAAGCCTTTGAGAATTTTCTAAATTTTATAGAATAAACATGTATGACTTGTAATTAAAAATAATAAACATTATGTGAAAGGAATTAGTCTTCATTGGTTCGGGGGTGACCCACTGGAAGGACAGTTTCTCACTTTGCCAGCCTCCCTTCAGAAGGGCCCCTGACTGTCCAGCGTGCATGGACGGCGTCCTCCTCCGCCCCTTCAGAAGCACAGACGCGCTGTATCACAGTGGCCTGTGTGGCCGCGGCCCTCTCTGCAGCAGCCGGGGATGCCCAGGGAGAGTCAGGAATGCACGGCTTTCGAAGGAATTTCACTGGTGGCAGAAGGTGGCATGATCGTTCCAGACTGGACCTCCGTCACCTTTAGAAGTCCCGATGGCACCTGCTTTCTGCCGAGAAGCCAACAGCTTCCTCAGTTTCCTTTCTAGAGAGCAAAGGAGCTCACCAGGCAGCTCTAGGTCGCACACTGCCGAGGCTGGATCCACCTGTTGGATCCACAGTGGAGGCCACATTGATTGATCAAGTCAAAAGGCCCGCATGGTGAGGAAGTCCCGCACTGCGCTAACAAGCACGTGGGCCAGTGGACAGGGTAGGGGCCTCTGCTCAGGTGGGTCAGTCGGTGTTTGCCAGCACGTGCTGTCTGCAGGAACACGCCCTCACCCTTGCCGACCCCCACGTCCGGGAGGCAGGCAGGCACTCGCTGAACGCCTACCGTACAGATCGCTCCATGCACTAGGCTCTTCACAACAATCCCCAATCCGTTTCCTTTAGCTTCAAACTGTGAGTTCCCCAAGAGTTACCTTTATAGTGAATCAGAAAAACTTCGGGGACCTCAAAAAGAGGCGAAATTTTTATAAAAGCATGCCAAACCCAGGTGACAGCCTACGAACAATGCTTTTCTCTCCAATCGCCCCTCCGAGGATGCTGGAGGAAGAGGACTACGATCTCTATGTTCGTAAATATGTTTATACACACATGCATACCCGACAGCTCTGTGTACACGGGTGTATACAGGGCACGTGAGCCTGTGTGCACAGCACATCTGAACGCCGCCCTCTGGCCCCCCACCGCCTAGTTCTAGCACTGGACCCAACGCCTGCCATTGGAACGTGGCCTTAGGAAGTCCAGCTGAAGGGAGGAGGAGGAAAGGCTGCCGACTCTCACTGATGCCATGTAATTTCTAGAACCGTTTGGAGTCCATGGACTCCATGGTCGAGGAATTTCGGGGTTTGAATCACGCAGCGCCCGCTTCTTTCTGCTCAGTCCCCTGGGCTGGAGAGGACTCCCGAGAGACCAACTACTGCTCAGAGGAAACGCAACAGCTGCCATGGTGCAAAAGCCAAGGGAAGCCCTCGGGGCTCCCCCAGGCGTCGACTCCTAGGTGGGAAGCAAGACACTTGGACAGAGATGGAAAATCCCAGGAATTCTACAAAACGCACAGTTAGGCACTTTTGGAGATAAGATGTAGGAAAAAAAAAAAAAGTCGTTGGTTGTTCCCTCCAAGTCTGATTTAGTCCTCTTTAAGGTTCAAGGGACAGTAAGCTCTCTATTTAAGACCATCCCCTCAGAACCATCAAAGTAGCTGCTTCTCTATTTTTAGGGAAATTAATCTAACCAGGATAATTACAGCACCCAGACTGGAAACTGATGACTCATCAAAAAGACAGGAAATAGGAAATTTTACATTCTTAAAAGTACAGCAGGGAGACTCCATTTCAGGAGGCTGAAGCTGGTCTGTTCATTCAATTGGGGGAAGCAAAATTTGTCTAATATGGTTATTGTGATTACTGGGCTCGACCTGGCCAAGTTTCCTGCATCTTTCATGTGAAACTGTGAAAAAATAAATCACAGAGAAATGCATCTGCTGGGGTAAAGAAAGGGGGGCTCGCGGGAGAGAGAAAGGAGACCTGAACCCCTTCCAGCAGCCTGTTACCTGGTCCGCCCTCCCCCGGGCTGCTCAGCTCTCTGCAGAAGGCAGCACCAGAAAGGGACTTCACAGGCCGGGTGCAGCGACGGCGTGCGATGCCAGATTTTGAATCCAAAGGACTGGATTTGGGGCCTGACTCTGTTCCTAGGACTGTTTCCTCGTCTGTGCAAAGAGCACAATAAAAGCTTCCTCAGTGATTGCTGGAAAAAGTAAACAAGATGCCACGCAAGGAACCACTGCGAACTAGGCCAGAGGAACCCGTGTGCCTGGAAGGTGTCCCTGCCGCCACACCCCCGCACACTGTCTGCATTTCCTCCTCAGGGAGCCGGGTCTGGAGCTGCCGGTCTCCTCACCGTGGCCAGGGTATCTCAGGTTCTCCGCCCTGCTGCTGGGACCTGGAGTTCCCAAGCTACCAAGGTGGGGACAGGCTCCCCTAAACAATGTCAGTCAAGCCCTAAGCCAGCTCGCTTGGGGAGTTTCCTGCTTTTTCACAGCATATTGCATTCTGTGATAAAACACTGGTTACATACACGATATAAAGAAAATACTCTAAAATGAACCCAAGTGAAGTTCCTCATAAATGTCTCTTCTGTAATGTACGATGTAAGTGTGTGCACATACAATGCAGTGCTTTTTAAAAAGCATACAGGCAAGGAATACAGCATGAGTAACCTTAAGAAATATGAATTTTACTGGCAGGAAAGGTTTGGGAGGTGCAAATTCTCCTAAGACTAACATTAGCTATAAAAAATGGAGTATTTCAGTGCAATTCAATATTTTCTTTCATCGGAGGCTCAAAGCCTCAGCCCACAAGTCAAGAGGAATGTAATAAGCTGCCTGTATGTGTGACGACCGAAGCTCCTTTTGCAACCAGAATGCCGGGGGACAGAGCAAAGAGGTGGCCGTGGACTTGAGCAAAAATGGGAATTCCAGCACTTTTGCCCAGAACGCTGGTATCTTGGCTGGGAGGGCAACACTCCTCCTGCAGTTTCGGCCACAACCTAACAGCAACCTCAAGCCGAGAACAAGCCAACAGCGGCAGAGGACAGGCGCAGAGCCGAGGGTCGGGGAGAGCTGTCCCGGCCTCTCGGGGCCGGCTAGTGTGCCCAAAGTCTGCCCACTCGCAAGGCCACCCGGGGAACCGTTCAAATATGAAAATCCACGCCGCTCTGCTTTGCTAGACTGTCCAGCGACAGCCACTGAGGATGCTAGCTCTCCATCTGCAGAGAGAAGCGGGAGGATCTGCACACTGGGGACCTGCTCAGGAAGAGGCACTTTTTTAACTAAAAAAAAAAAAAAAACCAAACGCAGAGAAATAACTCACTTATTTAACCCAGGAATGGTTATAATCCGAAGGCTGCAATCCTCTTACACAACAACTGTTTTGGCAAAACCCTCCGTGTTCCAACAGATATTAAACTGTGCTTGCCATTTGTCTAAGGAATCTCGCATTAATAAACATGAAGAAGAACACTTTCACCTCCCACTCTCACTGACAGGACAAAACAGAGCCCAGCTGTGTTCATCAATGGGTCCTTGTTCTGCACATAAAGGCTAATTACATTTAGCTTCAAGCCTACACATGGAAAACTTTACTGCTGCCGGCCGTCAGTCAGCCCGTGCCGGCCCAGCTGACACAGGGCGGCGATGCCTGTACGCAAGAAAGCGGCTCTCGGAACAGCCCCGGTGCCTTCGGCCTGCAGCCTGCTTTCCCAAATCGGGGTGAGGGCTGGTCATCGCAGTGGCACCTCCCAGCGACAGGAAGGCAAAGGCAACACATGCCCTTCAAATCTCATGGGGACATGAGCTTATCTTCTCCGAGACCTGGGAATTTCAGAAACGCACACGGAGCCTACTGTGAGCTTGCTGCAAAGAGCTTCTGTCTTTTGACAACAGCGTGGCTAACAGCTGTAGTGACAGCTACCATTATGCCCATTGTACAGGTGGGAAAGGTGAGGCTAGAGGTCAATGAGTGTATCCAAGGTCACACAGAGGGTGAGCAGGGGACCCCACCCAGCGATCGACTCCCAAGCCAGCCCTTCTCCACTGGGCCTCGCCACACCCCTCCCTACATTTTCTGTCAACAAATATTTAAGAATCCTCCTTTCAAAGAGAGAAACTAAATTGTTTTGAAAGGTTTTATGACCATTTGTGAAAAGATGTGCCCCGGCGGGCTTATATTCACATGTATTAACGAAAAAATGTCAAGTCTAATAAAATACACGTAGGTTGGGCCTGGAGCAGATGGTAAAGTGACAAACCTTTCCCGGAAAATAAAAGGGGAGAGGAATGTGGAGGGGGAGGCTTCAGATGGGATCTCCAAGACTGCAGCAATCGCCTCCAAAGTTAAAAGAAAGTAGCAATTATTATCTCAGTCCATTCTCGACATTTTTTGTGGATTACTTACTCTGGGGACCATTTACAGTAAGTGTCTGGCCCCAGGCTGCCTTTTGTTAGCAGTCAGTCCATTTCTGATTGGGGAAGTGCCCGACGCCCCTGTGAGCATCGGGGCAGTCCCTCCTGGGCGTGCCCACCTTGCCCCTGGGGGTCAGCTTTCAGAGCCTCTGGCTGGTCCTCCAGGAGGTCAGCCTGGCCTGCCCTGTGTGTCCACAAATTACATTCCTTTAGCCTCCAGGGACCCCTCACCTTGACTCATTTCAACCTCAGATCACATGTCACCACCTTCAGGAGACTTCCTTGACAATTCCGTCCTTTGGCTCCAGCTGCGTGGGGTCTGTGCTCGAGATCTGCCATTCCCACCTCCAGTGCCCTGTCCCCTGTCTCCCCCTGCTCCTCCACCAGAAGCTGCCCTCTGACTTTGGCCATGGGGAGTCCTGACAGGGGGAGGGAGGAGGGTAAGGTTAGAGGTTGCCGGTGCAGCCCTGGATCCCTCTCCTTTCCCAAAGACCACAGCTCCTCTCAAGGAGGGCCCTCCCAACCTAGGCGTGGTGAAGCCCGGCCAGTGCTAGGCTCGGACGCCCCATTCCCTCTGGTTTCCCTCCTCCCGGCCCACGCCTTGGCGAAGGGTCTCGACATGGAACTCTCTTCTGATTGTCCCAGCTGGAGCATGCTGTCTTCCGTGGAGACCCAGGGGCTCACTAACGTCCCCTCGCTCAGAGCAGCGAACACACTGGACTGCAATGGCTTTTCTCCCCCTGCACCTTTGTTTTTTACCTTTGAGGAAGATCAGCCCTGAGCTAACATCTGCTGCCAATCCTCCTCTTTTTGCTGAGGAAGACTGGCCCTCAGCGAACATCCATGCCCATCTTCCTCTGTTTTATGTGGAACGCCTGCCACAGCATGGCTTGCTGAGCGGTGCCATATCCACACCTGGGATCCGGGCCGGCGAACCCCGGGCCACCAAAGTGGAATGTGCAAACTTAACCGCTGCGCCACCGGGCCAGCCCCACCCCTGCACCTTTTATCTCAGGATTTCCAGAGCCCAGCACAGACCTATGCACAAGGCGGCCTCCAGGCACATCTGCGGGATTAACGAGCGGGTCTGTGATCTGGGAGTCGTGCCCGTCACCAAAGCCAGGCTCCTTCTCTCCACGCGCAGACGTGTACACCACACCCTGCCTCCCCATGCATCACTGAAGAAGATGAGAGAGTTCCCTGCTATGATTACAGGAGGGGACACACCCCAACAGTGCCCATGGCCCCATCAGCAGTTTGTGACAACAGCCACGGTCCTGAGGCAGAGTACTTTTACCCCATAGAACAACTGACTCCATACTTTTGGATTCTATTTTCCATTTCCTGTAGTTCGATGAAACTGGGCAAGTAACATAGATTTTCATTAACTTGGATTTTGGAAAAAAAAATCTTTTTGGCCTTAAAACACACTGATATGATGGGAAGTATCAGCCTAGAAATGTTCCTCACTGAGCCCACACCCATAACCACCACTTCTCATCAGATGCCAGTGGGGTCAGGGTTCTAGAAGTGGTCCAGCCTCAGGAGGACCAGCGTCTGGTATTCCCCTGGGTGACCTTGCTGATTCAGGTGACCATCCCAAGACCTAATGTTCTCACCTGTAAAATGACAGAGGTGGGTCCTCGGGCAAAGCCCAGGAGTCGATGTGTCCATAAACAGTAATTAGAAATACGTAAGACTGAAAACGAGCCCCATCATCTCAAAGGCACCTTTGAGCCTGTCCAGGAGTGGATCACCTGGGAGCAGGCGGCCGAGCTGTCCTCTGTTAAGTGGCAGTCTGGCTGACAGAAGTGAATCACTCCCAGCATCAGCCTGACCAACAGCAAGGCCAGGAGAGCGTGGGGACAGGGGATAGAACGTCCCTCCCTCTCTGGTCCTCTCTCCCGGTCACTTCCCTGGCTGCCATATTCCCTACCTAGAGAAGATGAAAACCTGTGAGTGAGGAAAAGTTAAGCCCTTCCTAGTTCTCTGTTGTGCTTCTTTCTCAACCCCTAAATAAACCAATTACATGGAGACAATTTTGCCTTGTGGCCTTGAGGAGCCCGATGAGAAATTTATGAATCGAAACCAGGGACCAGCACTTAGCCATCACGTGACAAGCAACACTCTTTGCTGCCAATTCTGAACAGTGTCGGGAGGTGCTTTACGTCATGAGGAGGATCTGCTCCCCAGGCAGGTGGATGTCCACAGCTAGCAGCGCCTCACCAGCGTGCAGGAGGACAGCACGGCAGGGGCCCTGGCTTCTGGAAGCTGAGCTTTCAGCACGCTCTGGGAGCAGAGGCTTTCAAAACGGCTTCTGGTTGAGATTCATGGGAGGAATGACATTTTACATCATGATTTTATAAATATAATTAAAAAATGTCACACGACAATGCCTAACTTTATTACGTGTTATGACAACTTTTTTCTATTCTGTTATTTCGCTTTTTATTCTACTTTATTACCCAACTAGCTGGTTGCCACGCAGTAAATTGATGTCACGACTGTGACTCACAATTTGAAAAACAACATTGGCTTAGAAGGGTTTACAGGCTGGTTGCACAAAAGATTTTTTTAAGTATGTAATAAAGCAAACTTTGGCTGATTATAGATACACAAAATGTATCTATGTCTTTTAGAAAGAGGTGTAGCTTAATAAAAGTAAAATAACGCAAACTAGTGAAATAATCAAATACATCACAACCAAGGTCACTATGAATTTTGACAAGTAAATGATGTGGATAAGAGTGAACGGATTGAGGAACTAGGGTTTAGCCTACAGATACAAACTATTTTAGAAAAGAAATGCTACCAACTGAGGACAGAGCTACGTATCAGATTAAAACACAGTCGTCCCTTGGCATGCGCGGAAGACCCCCACGGGTACCGAAGTCCACTGATGCTGAAGTCCCTGACACGAATGGCATAGGATTGGAATATAATCTACACACATCCTCCTGAATACTTTAAATCATCTCTGGATTACTGATAACACCTAACACAATGTAAATGCTACGTAAATAGTTGAGATAGTGTATCGTTTAGGGAATAATGACAAGAAAAAAAGGCTGTACGAGTTCAGTACAGACGCAACCATTGCAGACCTTTCGACCCTGGGGTTGGTTGAATCCTTAGATGCAGAACCTAAGGATGCCAACAGCTGACTGTATTATAATTTCTAAAAATTGAATTTACTGAGAAAAACGACCTACTTAGTACAATACAGTCCAGGCAGAAATAATAGAAAAACAAAGATGACAGACTGGCAGAAAAGGGAACCGAGGCACAGACGGTGAGGAGTGTCAAGGTGACAGCAGTGGGTGTAGTTTCCGCCGACCTGACATCTAGGGGGTGAGGTGCTCTCAGCTGTGGGGTCAGGGGCAGGTGGGGACGCACATCCGCCATCCTGCCGACGGTGACGCCCTGGGCTGGAGGAGTTCATCCCAGAGCCTCCAATTTTCAAAGTGAAATTTTAACAGTTACCACACCTCAGAACCAGCTTGCCCTGTGTCACCTAAAGTCACGTTTTAGCAGCTGAGAACGGGGTAAAATGATCTGGCAGTTTCCACGGGGATTAGACCGGCCGACAGGTCAGCCGTAGTCGCTGAGACTGACAAGGACATTTTAGTCTCTGTGCAGGAGTTCTGTGTTCATGATCAAAACTGGTTCTGACCACCAGGCCCGGGCAGCTGGGCTCCCAAGCTCTCGAGCTACTGAACAAGCCAGAGCAAAGGTCAGGAGCCCACCCTCCACGGGCCCTGAGAGCAGCTGGCCCAGCAGCAGCCTCAACGGCCAAGGGCGAGGGACAGGATAGAGGGGAGCCAAGTACCAGCACCCCACACGGAGCAGAAGCCTGGGAGGAGGGTAGCATATTCAGAGGCACCCCAACTCACCAGCGCCCCCTGAGGCCCTGTGTGACCACAGCAGGAGACCTTTCTCCCTGGCCTACGGCAGCCTGAGACACAGCCAGGCCCAGCGGGGAGGTGGTGGCGGGGGACAGGACATGGGGAAGGGAGTGCGGGGGACACGTGTTTCTGTGGGAGATGGGAGGAGCCTCCCAGAACAGGAAAAGATGGTTCAAACTCGAGCCTGGCACTGCCTGCCTGGACCTCACTAGAGGCGGCTGTGCTAGCAACGATCTCTGCTGCACCTTCATCCTTCTTGAATTCGGTCAACATTACTTGCTCCTTTCTGGGGTTCTGCATGGAGGCTGGACCGGCAGCAAGTGGACTTGCAGCGGATCATGGATTTCCTTCTGACTAGAGCCCTGTGTGACAGAGCTGCCCAAATACGCACGCTCCCTTTGCGTGTGTGTCTGCGCAGGGATGCCCCACGTTGTAAGGTGTGAACAAATACACCTGTATGGGAGTGAAGGACTCGGGCACAGGTAAAAGGTGACACAATCTACACAGACCAAGCTCCACTAAACATCCCATGTATCACGTCTTCTGTAAGCTAAGTCTTTCCCAACTTTTTTAGTAAAAAGCACCGAGCTGACCAGGCCTCGTAATAATTATGGAAAAAAGTTTCAGGTGGAAGGATTGTTCTGCGAGCACCAGAGCTTGCTGTCACATCTTGCGTATTAAATAGACACGAGCGACTCACAGGAATACTATATTCCTCACAGCAGCCCGGAGGCCAAGCACCTTCTAATCCTGGTACCGCTTTGCAAAGCCAACAGACAGGAGGGTGGGGCAGGGAAACCTTCTAAGGATCAGCCAATCAGGGACCTCTGACCATGCAGACAGAGGCAGCCAGGCAGAGACTTACTTGGCAGTAATTTCTTCATCATATTTGGTTTTCAGGTCAAATAATTCTGTTCGAGTTTTTTCCAGGGCTGAAAGGCACAGGACATAAAATCATAATATAAGATACTAATTGTTCAAATTAAATTAAAAAAGAAAAAGCACACAAGTAATATATTCCCACTTCGAAGGAGTCAAAGACAACAGAGTACACAGAAGGAGGAGAAAATCCCGTCACTTCTGTGCCTCTGATGCCCAGCACCTCCTCCGAGATGACCATTGGTAAGAGTTGAGTGTGTAGATTTCATACTTTTAAATATATTTTATTACTTTAAAAATATTTCCATGTGTAACTGCATATACGTATATATTTTTTTCACCTCCCCGATAAAGAGGATGATCCAAATACTCCCTGGGACTCGCTCCTTCCCCTTGGTAGAATGGCGTGGAAACGTCTCCACGTCAGGACACGGGCAGTCACAGCAACAATGAGCTTTTCTACAGAGCCTGCCACGTGCCGGGCACTTGAGGACACCTAGAAGCAGGGGTGCCGGGTAAGGAGCCGAGACACTCCAGCTTCAGAGAAATACCATCTGGTTGGCCTCCCAAGAGGCAATTTACATTGCCATCAATAGTACGAGCGTGACGATTTTCCTATATTCTCATCAACACTGGATATTATCAATTTAAGAATTTCTGACAGTCTGACAGGCAAAACAATCTTTCACTGATTTAATTAGCATCTCCCTGACTGTTAGAAACGGTTAACATTTCTTCATATGTATACGGGCCACGTGCATTTCTTTCTTTTGCAACCTGCCTGTTCGCACTCTTAGCCCGCTGCTCTATGGGATGTTTCTCTATTTTTATTGATTTATGGGAGGGCTTTACATTTTTTGGACATTATTCACTTGTTTTTTCAATTTGTTGTGATTATTTTCTCCCACTCTGTTATCTGTGTTTTAACGTGGACTATGATGTCTTCTAAGTTATTTTTCCACATTTAAATTAAATATATAGTGTGGTTTCCCTTTCAGAACAAAAAGAAAAAGAAAAGGAAGAAAAAAGAAGTTTAAAGAAATGATAAAAACTTCGGTATAACCTTTTTTGGCATTTTTTCGATCTTAAAGGTCTGCTATTACTGTTCTCCTTAACTTCACTTAGGGTAGAAATAAGGTTTTTTTCCCTATTATTGTTCCAAATGAACTGTCAGTCCTTGACAGTTTGGTGATTTAGATGTGTTTGTTGGAACAAGAGCAGGAAGACAGGATGGCTTGTGGAAGGGATGAAAATGGAATTCAGATCCTCCCACCTCAACATTAACAGCTCAATGTGGGTGACTAATGCAGTCAAGGTTGGGGTGGTGCTCTCCGAGGCACTCTGGCTCCCTTCACTCCTCCAGGCTCAACAGGTGTCAGAGGGGACCTGGAGGGACCAGGAGGTCCAGCAAACTTCCCACATGCCAGTCTTCCCTGCGTCACCTGGACTAGGAGGAAGACGAACACACCTGTTTGCAGAGTCTGAACCTTATGTTCCGCCTCCTCCAGCTTTGAGGTGGTAGACATCTGGGTCTCTTGCAGCTTTCTGAAAAGGAAGAGAATAAAGCCAAATTGGTCATCTTGTTTCCCAACTTACACATCGTGTGTGTGCTGGAGCATCTTCGCTGTAATACACACAGCCAGTGACAGGCGTACGATCGGGTGTCACTCGTCAGGCCAAGAGCACTGGGGGGTCCACTTTCTGATCTTGACACCCAACTTGGTACCCACGTGTTATAACATGAAGTTGCATCCTGTGGGACTTGACAGGTGGTAATTGATGTAGAAGGTTATCATAAATGTAACTTGTTCTTGAAATGCCAGATATTTTTTAAAAAACCCAAAAAAACCCAACCATCATCATGCACTCATTGTTTTCTGAAGTTAGCCCAAGAAGAATGATACATTTACATTCTGCTGACACAATTGAAGGAATTTGTTGGAAGAAAGGAGCTACTAAATAGATGTGACAGCTGTTCCATTTCTGTTGTAATGGAATGCAAATGCAACTCCAATACCTAATGGGGAAATTAGGAATGTTTTAAACTACATTCCACATATTTCTATTTCCCATGATCTCCAAGTGAATTCCCTGGTCAATAAATAGCATTCCTTCCTCCTAATCTGCAGAAAATCTCTAAAAATAAGTTTATTATTTTTACATCATATGAATATAACACATGCTCTCATAATAATAAACCTGGGAGTACAGAAAAGCAGAAATTACAGTTAAAAAAAATCACCCAAATTTCCATCACCTACGGAAAAGGACTGCTCACATTTTCACGTATTTCAATTATAACACTAATATATGCTCTGAGTTAAAAAACACACACACACACAAATATTACAAGAGTGTGGAAGGTAAAATGTCCTTTTCCTTCCTTGGCTGTATTTCCTCCTCAGACAGAGTTCTTTTGTAGCCTTCTAACAATTTTCTATATGTACAGAAACACAATGCAACATGGAATATACTATAGTGTAATATATACTCATATGCAACAAACATAGTGTAATATATAGTCATTTGTAATATACATTCATACATAACATACTGTAATGTAATATACATTCATGCAATACACACTCAATGTAATATACCATGGTATAATATTCACTCGTGTGATACACTCATATGGAATATACTGTAGTGTAAAACACACTCATATTTAATATACTGTAATGTAATATACACTTATATGTAATATACTGTAGTGTGATATACACTCATTTAACATATTGTAGTATAATATGTAATACACACTCATATGTAATACACTGTGGTGTAACATGCACTCTCCCCACCTTTCTTTTACTACAAAAGGGATCCCAGCACACACGGTGCTCTGCAGCTTGCTTTTTCACTTACCTCCATAATTTGGAAAGGTTCTACTCCAGCATACAGAGTTCTTCACTCTTACTACATAATTAACTTACCCAAGCCTCCACAGACATTTAGATTGTTTACTGTTACCTTCTACTAAACAAGTCTGCAATGATCATTATATAGATATTGTTGCCTACTTTGAGAGTGAATCTGTTGGATAAAACCGTAACAGAGCAATTACGATGGTCAAAGGGTATATGCAATTCTTTCAATGGACATCGAGAAACTTCCCAACAAAAAACCTCACCAATTTAACTCCTGCCAACAATATGTGAGAGTCGTTTCCCGTGCCAACACTGGATAAAATTAAACTTCATTTCGTTGCTGAGTAAAGCTGAGCATTTCTCTTTGTATGAACTCTCTGCTTATCTCCTTTGCCCGTTTTTTGCAGCACTGATTTTTTCTCATTAATTTTTAAGAGCTCTTTGTATATAAAGAAAATTAGCCCTTTTTCTTAAGTGGTGAAAATATTTCTTTCCAGTTTTTTGATGTTTTTAAAATGTTGTTTATTGTTATTTGTTTTTAAAAAGCTCTTTTAAATTTTAGGTAGTCATAGTTACATAGCTTTTTTTTAAATATAACTTTTCTTTTATGCTTAGAGAGATTCCCTCCTCCAAAATTATTAAAAACAAAATATTTGTCCAAGTTTTCTTCCAGTATGTACATGATTTAATTATTAATATTTAACTCCTAAATCTATTTCAATTTTTTGGTGTAAAGAATGAGGTAAAGATCTAGCTTTATGCTCCATCCCCAGCGGTCAGTCAGTTACACTTTTAATATAATTAATCCTTTTGCCTAATTTGGAGAGGCAGCTTAATAACAGTGAATTACTGATTAAGTTATGTCCACACTTCTGTACTGCATGAGCCTGCTCTACGCAGATAACTTTGCAGCATGCATTTTTCACTTCACGTGATGCCGGATACATTTCT
Organism: Equus asinus; assembly: GCF_041296235.1. NCBI lineage: Eukaryota > Metazoa > Chordata > Mammalia > Perissodactyla > Equidae > Equus > Equus asinus. Next base: position 15,774,857 of record NC_091803.1, on the reverse strand, counting down.
GGTGATATTGCAAATTCTATGTAACTACTATTTGAATGGCTGCATAGTGTTCCAGGTAGGGACGGCCCATCTTTCACTCACCCATTTCTCACTGGCAGGGCGTTCTGATTGCTTGCACCCCGCCCCGCCATTATCAATAACGTGGTGAGACATCTCTTTGGGTGTAAAGTGCTTTCCTAGGAGGCGTATTGAGCACTAGGTCCATATCTGCTGGTCAAGAGGCCACTCCCCTTTCAGAGCCCTGACCCTCTGTGTGGCCCCCTCCCTTTCCGGGGCTGCACCTGGTGCCGCTCTCCCAGCAGCGTGGGTGTGGCGTCTCTGTTCAGCGCTGGGCTCGGCCCTGGTCCCACAGTGAGGACTTCTGAGCATGTCTGAGCACAAGGGAGACCAGGGGCGCAGTGGTGGGTCAGGCCCCAGCCCCACCTCTGGCTGACCAGCTGGGAGAGTGTGGGCAGGTCCCTAATCTGAGGCCAGGTCTCCCTGTTTGTAAAATAAGATCGTCTACTCTGCAGGTCTGCCATGGGCACTCAGTGAGTGGAGCGGCCATTCTTTTCTAAATGGAGCCAGCTTAACAGTGCTCCAGAGAGGCCTTGGTGCTCCAAGAGCTTCAAGGAGCCCACTTCTAGAAGTCCAAGGAGCTGCATGCAAAGTCAATGGGAAACAGCATGACAACAGCCCATGCCACCGTCAGGCTGGCCTCCTACCTGTCAGCATACCTTTGATGCCTCTTGTTAATGGACGTACACATTTCTCCATGATAGGGCGAAACTTTAAAATCTTAATTTCACCAGAGGTCTAAAAAAACCTGGCATGCCCTTTGAATTGGTAAGTTCAACAGTCCTGACAGTGCTTTCATTAAATCGTCACCAGTGAAAAACCAACTCACTGTTTGTGCAAAAGTTTTGGGTGAAGCAGGCCAGCAGAAATCTAAAACTCCCAGCAGCTGGATGGCGCAGTAGGATATTTTACTGATATCCACTCCTTGACATATGAAGCAGTGTGACGTAAGGAAAAGATGAGAAGAGGCAAAAAATTTTTACGAATCCCAAGATATTATGTGTATGTGTGTGATGTTAAATAGCAAAATTATTTTAAGAGAGGACCTGCAGTGGGGGATGGTCTTTCCATCTCTCTGCTCAGCTCAGGTACAACTGCCATGTGCCAGCCATACATGCTCAACCCCTGGACTCGCATGGCCCACTGACCCCCGGAAACCATCCCCCAATGAGGAAAGACTGGTACAATGTCACTCAAGGGAGATTCAGAAATTACAGAATAAGGGACACCTTTGATTTGGGGCTTTTTGGTGAGGAAGACTGGCCCTGAGCTAACATCTGTTGCCAATCTTCCTCTATTTTGTATGTGGGACGCCACCACAGCATGGCTTGATGAGCGGTGTGTATGTCTGTGCCTGGAATCCGAACCTGCAAACCCTGGGCCACTTTTGTTTCTCAAACAAAATTTTACCTGGAACCCCAAGGATTTTGGTTTACAACCTGGGCTTATTTCACAGATAGATTTTTAAAACTGTCTTGTAAGGTGAAGCTTTAGAGGTAAAACGTTACGTCAGTTCAAGTGGACCTGAACACACACTCACCTCTCCTTTTCTGCAAAATCATTTTGTAACTTTTGTTCCTTCTCAAGAGCTATGGTCTCAGCTTGGTTCTTCAGAGTCTGTTCATATTCTCGGATTTTCTCTTTAAGTGCTTTTATCGTAACCTCTGCAGAAAGAAAAAAAACTACAGTGAGAGAAGCACGATTCTACATGGCTCTTTACAAGGCCTTCGTAACCTGGGCGGACCAGTGTGTTTTAAACTTTCGCTCTTCAACTCTGACACAAAATCAATGGCTACGAGTCCCTTCGGAGACCTTTTTTCTCCCTAAATGTTAAATTGAACTTTAAACGTTGAGGCTGAGGAGGATCCATGGATTTTTGCTGGGAAGAAGAGCTATGGTTTCTCTAATACAACTTAAAATAAAAGGGGGGGGGGGAATCAACAGTAAAATATAATATCACCTTATTGATGAGTCTTAAATTAGTCCTCGACTGAGGGAAGATTGACAAAGTTTTAGTGTGGGTTTAAGTACTTTCTTACGAAGAACACAGCTCATGGTCGTGTGCACCTTCTGGAAGAAGTGGTCTTGGGCAAAGTCAGGTGCAGTCACAGGCCTCCCTGGCCACGGCCGCAGCTCTGCCGTTTTGAAAGAGGTGAAACAGGCGGTGCGCCAAGTGGATACAGTGCCACATCCTCGGTGGAAGGGCCCTGCCCGAAGCTTGGGTGCCGAGAGCACCCCCCACCTGGCCAGAGTTGGGCGGACCGGGGCTGAGCATGCAGAGCAGAGGATGCAGGGCCTGGGGAAGCCGTACCTGAGGGAGGGTGAGCACCAGGGGCAGGGCAGCAGTGCTGTGCGACAAAGGAGCCTGCAGCGCCCAGAGCTCAGGACACAGGGCCCCTTGAGGGGCAGAGCTGTCCCTGGAGAGCCTAGGCGCCCCCACTGCCGAGTGTACGTTTACAGCTGTCACTCCAATTACCCCAAATGCGGACACCAAAGCAGATGAAACGAACGGGGCAGGTCCTAACTCCAACCCGCTGGTGGCTCTAGGGCAGGACCACTCCACGTGCTCCCTCCCATAGATGCCTCCACGCCACTCTGCACGCTGGGCGGTCCTGGCTCTCAGGACAGGGGAGCCCTTGGGGAACCGCACCTGCTGAGCACAAATCCACCTCTCAGAAGGCAAGGCTGTGGCTCTCTGCAGGTCCAGCACCTGGCACAGGTGGCGCTCGGGAAATGGCCAGGGCATGAACGAATGACAGAGCCGAGGTGAGGCTGGCCAGGGTGAGGCCCAGACGGGACCTGTGACAACGGGGCTCCAGGCTCACGGGAGAATGTCTTTGCCGAAGTAAGAGCTTGGACTGGTGGCCCTTGTTCCCTCAGGTTGAAACTCATGTCTGCTTTGGCTCCCTGGGCTGCACGGACACGCTGGGCAGGACAGGAGAACATCACTTGGGCATTCAGCGCCCACACAGCTGAACGTGGAAGAGCCAAAGGCTCTTTCGTTAAGAGGAGAAATTAGCCCTTTGCATTAAGTGGAGCCCAGAGGGTTCTCCCTGGAGGGAGATAGGGGATTAAAACCAATGACACCGTCAGGGCATCTGAAAGAAGAACGGGGGGCTTTCTGCCTTTTAGGCTGGTTGTTTTGAGCCAGAACGAAACGCTCCATGAACGTAATGGTTAGTGATACACATTACTCTCAAGCCATACTGACCAGGCCAAAGCTGGGCCAGGGTGGAACACTTCCAAGATGGACACTGAGACAGCTCACCTCTGAAAACACTCGTATATTCCTTTAAGTCAGTGGTCTATGTGACCGTGCAAACGTACAGCATTTTCGCCTTTAACAACAGTTGGAAATGTCTGTTGAGCTCCTGGGCCCCAGTGCTCATTCCAATGGGGTTTCTCAGCGTGACACATCTATGCTCCTTCCAGGGAAGTTGGGGCACTAGCTGGGAGCTTGCACTCTGTCTGATGGGGTCTCTTTGCCACCCCCACCCTGGGTGGGCTGGTCACTGACCGGCCAAGCCAACACCAGTGGCTGACTGGTTCGGGAGCCTCCGGCCCTTCTCTGTCCAGCAGCTGTGGCCCAGCAGCATCCTCACGTGAGGGCAGGTGAGGAGGAGGAACAGCAGGGCAGAAAGGACACTGCGGGGCTCTGCTCTCATTTGCTGTGCCCAGCGCCCCAATTTACTCATCTTTAAATGGGGTGGGGGGAGACTTATGGCACACGGTAGAGAAATTCCTTTCCTGCGTAACTTTTCATCAACCTACAGTAAGGCTGTGATGATGGGACAAGTGACGTGCGCCCCAACCCTTCCAAACAATGACCATCTTATACTGGGGAGAAAGGAGAGGAAATTGACATTTTTCTGGAGGCTGGGAAAATCTGTAAAGATATCAATAAGTAAAGAGAAGCGGAGGAAATTTCTGGAAAAAACAATAGTGTTCAATGAGAGCAGCTGATATTTACTGAGTGTCTGGAACAGCTGTAAGTGCTTCCCCCACACGCTCTCACTGAATCCTACAGCAATCCCGCGTGGGTAGGATGGGAGTCCCCCCCACCAAGAAAGGGAGGTTTGTCACACAGTGACATCACTCGCTCAAGGTCGCACAGCTAAGTTGTAGCAACAAAGGGGCTCCGACCAGGTCAGTCTGCCCCAGGTGCCTTTGTTCTTAAGTCTTGGATCATATATTTCATTTAAAAACACCCATCGGATGAGGCCTTTGGGGAGGAGGACATCCCACATTTGCTTGTGGCTCCTTGTCAGGCCCTGTGCAACCCGGCAGTAGGGCACCTAGCCCTGGGGGCTGACGAGGCAAGGTGGGAGAGGTGGCCACATGGAGACCTTGGGCCACCTGCACTGTCCTCCCACAAAACAAAAGCAAACTAAAGGAGACACAGAGTGGATCTGTCAAAATAGATGCCAGAGGTCACTGGAAGGAAAATCCAAAGGACAGTCCTTGGGGTAGGTGCAGCGACAACGTCCGTGTGGTCCGTAAATGCACAGACTGACGGGTTATCTTTCACCGGAGCACGTGGCCCATTCTGACAAAAAATAACTCTTGCTGGGGGAGGCCACCCATCTCTCACCCGGACCCCAGCATGGGAAGTCCGACACCTCACTTCCAAGCAAGGACACAGCAGCGCCTCCAAGTCTCAAAGGCTCGCCGTTCCCTGTGGCGCCAGATCGAGGTGGGGTCTCAGCTGTCTCCCCAGCCCATTCCCCTGAGGAAGGCCCTCAGGACCACTCAGGCCTGAACCTTCCAGCTTCCCATCAGCCTCTTCCTGGACCCTTCCCCCGGACAAGCCTTGACTGCAAGCCTGTCCCCAATGGTCTCAAGGCCTGAGAACACTCTTCACAATCGTCACCAGTGAACTCTTTATCCAGGCCCGGGAGCATATGAAACGGGAAGCCACCCAGAGGGAGTCACCCAAACAGCCTGCCTTTCCTTTCTAGCTCCTTCCTCACCGACACCCCTAAACAAAAACAAATGGGTGAATTTCTCCCTGGATTTGGCTGGAAAACCAACAGCTGTGGTCAGATGGGGTTATGATTTCTCCTCAAGACGAGGAAGCCACAGGCTCCCAGACTCTGAACACATCTGGATGTTCGGTGTAGCAGAGGTTTCTTTGTTCCTCCCCGACAGGAAAAGCCAGGCAGCCTCTGCCCTCTCTGCTGGGCTGGCGGCTGGGCCGCCGCACCAAGGGGCTGTTTTCCATAATGAGTAGGTGACGCTGACAAGGAAACAGTGGTGCTCAAGCATGCAGACTCGAAGGATGCGTCTCCAGCCTTAATGTATCGGCAGCAATTATTAAATGACTGACTGAACGTGGCCCTTTGATCATAAGCTGGCACCCTGACAGGTGTCACCCGCAGGCAACGCATCCGTCCTTTAAAAGGCAGATCTTATCACATGCTGATCCAGGAAGAATTTTAAAAGCATCCTGACCCGTCCCGTCGGAGGGCAATAAAATCCTATGTAGTTACATGTGCAGAGGAAAGCTTTACTTCTAAACAGCGAAGCATTATTATTATCTCTCTTTAAAGGCTCCGAGTCTTGCCCCACCCCGACTTTATGACGTATACGACAATTAGAGCTAGTCCCAACAGTGTGGCGAAGGCAATTAAAAAAAAAGAAAAGAAAGGAGACAAAAAGGAAAAGAGAAAAGCACCGAGCACGTCTTCCACCAACCTTGATTCTTCACTTCGGCAAATTCCTTGTTGTATTCTTCAAGAGTTTCCCTAAGTTTCTGGTTCTCTGTTTCAATGTCGTGCAGCCGCTGCACTTTGACCTGGAGCTGCTGCCCCAGCTCCAGAGCTGGCACGGGATCTGCAAGAGAGGAAAGCACAAGTCACCCCACTGTGGACACAGACGAGCCACCCTCAGGGTCACACGGAGAGCTGGGGCAGGTCTCCTGGGCGCCCGGGAGGTCCGTCTCCAGCAGGTCCCCCGGGGCTGCCACCACTTGCCAGAAGCTGGGGCCCCTATGGCCTCACCGCCTCCTGCAGAGCCCCCGGGAGCCCCATGTTTGGCTGGGGCCTTCTCTGTGGCCTACAAAGGATGTGTACACAGATGACAGTGAGGACATGGCACAGAGACCCACTCCAGGATCCTGAACACATGAAAGTGGGGTGGGAATGGCTGTGGTTCCCTGGGTTTGTCCACTTCTCTGGCGTGCTGTGACACCTTAGATTTGATAGAAAGAGAGATACAGGGGGTGGGGGCGGGAGCAAGGCGAGAAGACCTGGGAAAATCAACCATGACCCTAGCGCCCCACTGGGAGGGTGTGCAGGAGGCGCTCACGAGCTTTAATCTGTTTTCAACAATTCTATGCTGTCGGAAAGAACCCCTGACACCCGGAGAGCGTCAGGCAGTCCTAAGACACTTTTTCAGACATTTTCTCATTTGAGCCCCACAACAACCCTGGGAGGGGGTGTGAGATGCGATCACATTCCTTTCACAGAGGTGGGACTGAAGCTCAGGGAAGCCGAGCGCCTTGCCCAAGGGCCAGTGAGTGGGCAGAGAGCGCGTGAACCCAAGTCTGTTAATTCCAAGTGACCATTCTTCCAACAGGGAAGGTCCCTGAAGGAGCGGAGGAAACAAACATGGGCTTTCTGAGAAGCCACTCTACTTAGGACATGATCCCCCGCCATCGGGAGCCTCCTTTAGAGCCAGGGCTCAGCAGTTGGTGATCTGAAGACTGGAGGACCCTAGGTTTCTGCCCTTCCCCAGAGGCACAGCTGGTGACTAGCCTGCTGTGACCCATCCTAGGCCAGCGAGCCAGCCAGTCAGGAGGGCACCGCCCTCCTGATTATAGTCGAAAGGGCAGGAGAGGGCATCCGGGCCAGTAAGATGAGGTCTGGTGGTTAATTCAATGTACAATCTGCCATCAGATTTACTTATAAAAAATTGAATTTTAACCTAAAATTAGAGATTGCAGACATGGATTTACAGTGCTAACTGTTGGCCTTTGCCATCAATTACCATTAATTCAGCACAAAATGGAGAGACATTAAATGTTTCCCTGGCGTCAACTGCATCTGTATTTTTTCTTCTGCTGCCTATGAGGCACTTATAATCCACCTGCCGGGCACCAGGGGAGCACTTCCTCTGGAATTCTCAGGCTTTGTCAGAGGAGAAGAATACCCAAGTCCACTGGGCTTAGAAAAGATTACGGAAGATATTCCTGGCATGGAGGCCAGCATCACTGGGGAGATGGTTGTAAAGATTTAGTCTCTGGTTGAGGAATGCTAAACACCAAGCCAGTGGATCAACAAGGGTATATATTCAAGAGCTCACTTAATTTTCAGATACCGGAGTCATTAATTTTTCAGACCACCCCTGGTTCCTGGAAACGAGGGCTTGATCCACCGTGCCTCTGTTGGCGAGTCCACCAGGAGCCAGGAACTCTTTGAGATGCCAACATCTTTGTAGAGTTTATAAAAGGCAGGCACTGGGATACATCCAGCCCAGCGGCACCAGACCTGCCCGTGGGGTTTAACACCAACACTGTCCATCATGTGAAACCCTTGGCTGTCGGGCGTTTATTCTCTGTGTATATACACTTTATGAGTATATCCCTTTCTCGCTTGTGGCTTTTCATTATTATTTTAATCAGCATTAAAATATTTATATTTAATTAGATTTCAAAAGCTATTTCGGGGAGACGGTTCCTTGTAAGTAGGAGTAGTAATAACACTAAAGACTGAATTCCTCAGAACATTCCAGGTGCAGTTTTTTTTTCTTTTTAATTTCAGCATCTTTCCAGGGTACCTTCCCACCCCCCACCCTTTCACTCCTCTGCCCACGGCCTCACGCTGGGAAAATGGCGTGAAGGACATAAACAGCATGCCCATGGCCCCACTTCATATAGAACTACAACTTGAACTTGAAACAGAGGTCACGGACGGACTGAGAGGAACGCTGCACTTGTATAAAATTCTATTAACGTCCACTCATGGAGGCTTTCTGGCACAATTGCCAGCACAAATTATATTTTTAAAGAGCTCAGCTAGTATAGTGCCCTCTATCCCTAAAATTTCTGCCGACAACTTTCCCAGTCCGTTCCTTTTAAAAGGCCAGGACCCGCTACGTCTGCTTCGAATGAAAAATAGCTTCCCTCGCTCGATTCAGCAAGGAATTCAGTGACATATAAAAGTAACATACACATTATCAAGTGAATGGTAACTAGACCTTTAGACAAATTTTCAAAGCATTATATTGTGAATGAAAATTCTGGCAATCTCATCATTATTCATTATGGCATGTATATTTAATTTAACACGATTAAAGGTTAATGCTAAGTAGCAAAACTGGTCACAGGATAAAGAATGAACTGAATGTTCAAACGTCTCTATGCATTAAACTTCAAACTTTACTACAGTACAGCTGAATGCCTAAACGCCGACAGCATCTGAACATTGTTTTGGATTATGTAAAAGGCATTGCTAAAGTACCTCTTAGGCTTAATTTTTATTACTTGTATTAAAGGAACAGCTAATTACCGCATGACAGTATAATGACTCCAGCATGTTTGGGCTGGAGACCAAAACAATGAATTTCGGCACGCCAAACCCCAACCTGAACGTTAATCTAGGCGAAATCATAGCTTTTTGTCTCGTTAATGATTTCCAATGCCATTTAAACCCCACACAAGTATTGTTAGGTCTTATTCTGAACGTCACAAGCCTCCGATCTCAGCAGCTCAATTAGGGAATTGTCTCGGGGAGGCAAGAGGACACACCCATACGTGGAACAGGAAGACACAAATCCTGCAAGCTCCGTCTGCCCAGCCTCCTCCACGTCAACATGCATCCACCCAACGGGACAGACTTGCAATGTGTTTGACAACCATCTAACAGGTAATTCCTCAAACACTCTTTGAGGCACTATATGGCCCATTATGCAACACAACACTCAAAGAACATAATTACAACAAACAAATAATACCGTCATCTGCATTTATTCAGCATCTTCTCCCAAGCCCATGTAACATTATCTCATTAATTCCAGCCATCACGGTCAGAGGTCGGCGGAGAGGGCTCTGCAATGCGTCACGCGCTGGCATCTCACCCAGGGACAGGGACGGGGGGAGGAGAGAAGATGGCCAGGCAAACAGGTATGCAAAATTTTAATTAAGATTTGTGCTTCCTGAACCAGCAGCCAACCAGATTATACTGTCTCTTCAAGTACTAATTTAACAAGTATTTCCTAAGCATCCGTCTGCTCTGGGCAAGGCCTGGGTGAGGCACTGGGACGGACACCAGCCAAGACGGCCGGGACCAGCCTCGCGGTAGGGATAGAGCATGTTCACAAATACACAAATAACAAAGGTAAAGCAAGAAGGGCCGTCCCGAAGCAGAGGAGTGGGACATCACTCCCAGACAGAGAAGTGGGAAAAGGAGATTTTTTTTTCCCAAAGAAGAGACTGAATTTAGACCCATGGAGTGGGTGGGGCAGTCTGTCCACGTGGAAGATGCAACACGCAGGGGAGCAAGGAGCAGGGAAGTGCCCAGCATGCCCAAAAGAACAGTTCAGTCTGACTGCTGGGGCCCCTGTACACATTCTATGGCATCAGGACCATTTTAGGTGCCAGGAGGACACGGTGGCGAAGACGACAATCCTTGCTCTCAAAGACTTGATGTTCTAGCGAAGTGGGGGATCCAACAAAAAGCAAAGCCCAACAAAACAGAATCCTTTCAGGTGCTGGCAAGATGAAGAGAGGAAAGAGGGTGTGGAGAATGGGGAATGGGTCCTGGACACAGACGGGCAGGGAGGGACTCTTGGAGGAGGTGACAGTGGGATTCAGACCTGTGAAAACACACTCTTGGCAGAGAGAACAGCAGTGCAAAGGTCCAGCCATGGGTGTGACCTGGCATACTCAAGACACAGAGCGAAGTTAGTGAGGCTGCTGTGAAGGGAAGGGAGAGCGGCAACGGACAAGTGGTTAGAGAGGGAGGCCTGTGCTCAATGATTTAAAGAAAAATATGAACACAATCAAGGAGAGAAAGGACGATATAAAGAAGAATCAAATGAATTCTAGAGCTGAAGATACAATGTCTGAGGTGTCGGGTTAGTACAGCAGGTAGTGTGTCAGTCTCATAAAAACAGTGTCTGAAATGAGCCAGAGCCTGAGTTTGGATTCAGTTCTCCTCCCGATGGGAAAACCATCAATGAAAAGGACTCTTGCAAGATGAGCCGCTGGGGCACGAGAAGAAAACTGTAGTACTTTGACCACAAAAAGGTTTGTTGGTTTTCCAGTGGCAAAATATGTAAGAGTTTTAAGCTTAGAGATGAATTATACAATTTTCTTTGAAAAAGCTAAGTGTTCCAAATTAGCTGCCCTGTTCTATGATGGCAGACGGCTATCAGTAATACACTGCCTGGCAGGCATTTTTGAAGAAAATAAATACGTAACCTATGTCTTTGAAGTAAATGTGATGCTTTAATACTTAGTGGGAAAAAAACTACTTCTCAAAAGAAACTCATGCTATAGTGACAGCAGTCTACAAATGCATATTTAGAAATGTTCCCATCATCATATAAACTTATAGGGAAAGATAACATCCTCTGTAAAACATCTCAATGCCTCACATCATGGGAGGAGTGCAGCACAATGATTTAAATGTGGGTCAGACTGCCTGTGTTTGAATCCCAACTCTGCCACTTACTGGTTGTGCAACTTTGGACAAGTTACTTATTTTCTCTGTATCTTAGTTTCTTCATCTATAAATCAGGCATAATGACTGTGCCTATACCATGAGATTTTCATGAGGATTAACTAAGATAATATCTGCATATCTTAGAAAATTGCCAGGCACAGAGTCAACACTCAATAAATGTCACCTGTTACTAACCAACTCAAACCTGATTAAATATTTGCCAAAAGAAGTTTCAAACCATTTGTTTATAAAATAAAAAATACAGTATCTTCTGCCTAGTTATCAAGAAAAGTAGAATATCAGAGAAAATAAAAATTTACTAGTTGAATTTCAACAAACACCTTCTTAAAATTGGTACACAGGTTTCAAAAAAATGAATCATATTTTCATAAAGATAGTCAATAATGCACTGCTTTGGTTTGGATCTATGTAACTTTGTGAGTTATCTTTTCCTGACATTTATGACAGCCATTAAACCAAGAGAAAATTAACAAAACCTGGAGACTTCCACTTCTGGCCACGACAATTAGCTGGTACTGGACTTGACCTCTAGCCATGAAAAACTAGACTATTAGGCAGACTACATGAAACAACCATTGCAGATATTGGACAACCAGCAGAGCAGGACTGTAATCCCCAAGAGAAGGGAAACAAGTGAGATGAGTCCTCTGACCACTCTGACTTTCTGCCAGGAAGCACTTTCTGGATTGCAGCACAGGGAAGGGGGAACCGAAGCAGAGCATGATGTCTTCCTGGGTGGAAAAGACAGAGATCAGAAGATTGGGAGGCCGGGGCAGCTGGAATGTGTAGGGCAGAGCACTGGAAAGGAAGGGGATATGCAGAGAAAGAGCTAGAGAAATCTGCAGTGGAGCAGAGTCTGTTGCTAAAAGCTAAGGTGCAGCCGCATAGGGTGAAACTCCACAAGGCTGGGCAAAGAATTATATGGAAAGTCTAAGTGAGCAACTCCCAGAGTTCACAGAGGGTTGGGAGACTTCTGAGTTGCACCCGGCCAGAGAGGAGAGACTTGCTGAATAGCCAGGACATTCAGTAGAGACACTAGAAGGGCCATATCAGAGTGGAGGGCTAAAGGAATCCTAAAGTAAAGGCGACGCCAGACTCACTCCCAAAAGCTTAAAAACTAGCCTCAGAATGATCGAGCTGATCTGCAAGTAATTTAACTGCCTGCCCAAACAAACTTAACACTCTTAAGAAAGACAACGAAATCCAGATAGTTAAAAATTACAATGCCCACCATCCAACCAAAAATTACTAGACACGCAAAGAAGCAGGATAATCAGGAAAAAAAAATCAGTTAATAAATACAGAATCAGAAATGACAAAGAATGACGGATTAGTTAACAAAGATGAAAACAGCTATTGTAAGCATGCTCAAGGATTTAAAGAAAAATATGAGCATGATAAGGAGAGAAATGGAAGATATAAAGAAGAAAATGGAATTCTGGAGCTTAAAATGCAATGTCTAAAATGAAAAAATTCCCTAGATTGGCTTAAGAGCAGATTAGACACTGCAAAAGAGAAAAGATCAGTGAATTCAAAGCCACAGTCATAGAAAGTGTCTAAATTGAAGCATGGAGAGAAGAGACTGGAAAAGTTACCAAAACCTCAGCCACCTGTGAAACACTATCAGGCAACGCAACATACATGGCCCAGGAAGGGGAGGGGCATATTTAAAAAACAGTGGTGAAATTTTTCAAATTTGGCAAAAGCTACAAACCTAAAAATCGAAGAAACTCAACAAACTTCAAGCAGGATAAATACAAAGAACACCAATAAATATAACCAAATTGCTGAAAAGAATAATAATAAAAAAAATCTTAACACCAGAGAAGAGAAGACTCATTATCTACAGGAGAAGAAAGATAAGACTGACCAGAGACCTCCTGTCAGAAATAAGTAGGTCAGTTCTGAGAAAGAAAAAACAAAAATTGCTAACATATAGTTTCATACCCAGCAAAAAATATCTTTCAAAAATGAGGACAAGGTAGACATTTTTTTGTTTCAAATGAACAAGAGCTGGTAGAATTCATTGCCAGCATTCCTACACTATGAAAACTGTTAACGGACGCGATAGGCTGAGCGACAATGAAGCTAGATGGAAACCTGGATCTACACAAAGAAATAAACACCACCGGAAATGGTAAATATATGGGTAAAAATAAAATACTATTTTTCTAATTTTTAATTTTCTTAAAAGACAATTGACTATTTAAAAGCAAAAATGGTAACAACATGTTGTACAGTAATAACACAGGTAGAAGTAAAATGAATAACAGAAGGAGGAAGAAAATGAAAGCGTATGTAAGATTCTTATATGTGAAGTGATGTAAGATTATTTGAAGCTACAGTGAGATAAATTAAAGATGCTTACTGTAAACTTTAAAGTAACCACTAAGAAAATAAGACATAGAATTATAGCTAATAAGACAATTGGGGAGATAAAACAAGATCATAAAAAATGGTCAAAAGAAAGCAGGGAAAATACAACAAAAAACAGGTAAGACAAGCAGAAAACAAACAGTAAGAGAACAGACTTAAAACCCAACTTTAGCCATAATTACATCAAATGTAAAAGATCTAACATTCCTCTTAAAAGGCAGATTGTCAGACTGGATAAGAAAGAAAGTCATGGCTGTTTACAAGAGATGCTTAAACATAATGATAAAGACAGGTTAACAGCAAAAGGATAGAAAAATATAACATGAGAACACTAATTGAAAGAAAGCTGGAGTGCCTATGTTAAAATCAGACAAAAGAAACTTTAGGACAAGGAATATGGCCAGGAATAAAGAAGATCACTATATAAACTTAAAACAATCAAATCTCTGAGAAGATATAACTAAAGAGATATATATGCCAAAACATGGCTTCAAAAAACATGCATCAAAAACTGACAGACCTGAAAGGAGAAAAAGAAAAATTCACAATAATAAAGATTTCAAAACTCCATTCTTGCTAATTGATAGTAGAGTTAGATAGAAAATCAGTACAGATACAAAAGACTTGAATAACACTATCAACCAACTTGACCTGACTGACACTTACAGAGCGCTCCATTCAGCAATTACAGAATACGTGTTCTCTTCAAGCACACACGGAACACTCATCAAGACAGAACATACCCTGGTCCATAAAACAAGTCCTGAAAAGTTTAAAAGAACAGAAATCATGTAAAGCATGTGTTCTGACCACAATGGAATAAATTAGTGACCTAAGCCTCCACTTTAAGAAACTTGAAAAAAGAGCATATTAAACTCCAAGTAAGTAGAAGTTAGCAAATCACAAGAAGAGAAAGCAATAAAACTGAAAACAGGGCAAAAAGAGAAAAAGCAATGCAAATAAAAGCTGGTTCTTAAAAAAAATCATTAAAATTGATAAGCTTCTAGGCCAGATTGGTCAAGAAAAGAAGAAAAAGAATTTATAAATTCCGAGATCCAGAATGAAAAAAGGGACATCACGACACATCCTACAGATATTTAACAGATAATGAAATATTATGAACACTGTGGCAAAAATTTTGATAATTTATATGAAATGGATCATTCCTTGAAAAATTACCAAACTGACTCAAGAAGAAATAAAAAATCTTAGTAGCCCTATATCTGTTAAAGAAATTAAATTTGTAACTAAAAACCTTGAAACAAAGAAAATCTCAGCTCTTGATGGCTTCACGGGTGAACTAGAGAAGTTTTAAGGAAGAAATAATAGCAAGCTTACACAAACTCTTTCAGCAGAGAGAGGAAGGGGGAGCACGTCTCCACTCTTGATCTCCACTCTATGAGACCAGCGCTACCTTGATACCAAAACCCAACAATGACATTAAAGGGGAAAAACCCAGCAAAAAGCTATCGTCCTATATTCCTTATGAACTTAAAATGCAAAAGTCCGTAGTAAAATATTAGGAAATGGAATCCTGCAAGTTCTAAAAAGCATAATACATCATAACCAAGTAAGATTTATTCTAGGAATGCAAGATTGCTTTAACATTCGAAAATCAATCAAACTATTTCAACATATTAAGAGAATAAAGGAGAAAAATCATACAACATCTCAACAGATGCAGAAAAAATCTGACAAAATTCAATACCAATTCACAACAAAAACTCTCAGCAAACTAGGAATAGAAGGGAATTTCCTTGACCTTATAAAGAATATCTACAAAAAACCCAACAGCTAACATCATGCTTAATGGTGAAAGCCCGGAACACTTTTCCCTAGTGTTGGGACCAACGTAAGGATGTCTGCTTTCTCCTCTTCTATTTAACATTGTACCAGAGGTCCTAGTCCTGCAAAAAAAGCAAGAAAAACAAACATGTGGGGCTGGCCTTGTGGCCAAGTGGTTAAGTTCGCGTGCTCCACTTCGGTCACCCAGGGTTTTGCCAGTTCGGATCCTGGGCGCAGACATGGCACCGCTCATCAGGCCATGCTGAGGCGGCGTCCCACATAGCACAACCAGAGGGACCTACAACTAGAATATACAACTACGTACTGGGCGGTTTGAGGGGGAAGAAGAAAAAAAGACTGGCAACAGATCTTTAAAAAAAAAGAAAGAAATATACAGCATTACAGACTGGAAATCAATATGGATATAGAAAACTTGAATAACAGTATCAACCAACTTGATCTAACTTACATTTATAAAACATTCCATTCAACAAACTATAAAGTACACAATCTTTTCAAGGGTACATGGAATATTCAAGATACAACATCCTGGGGAAGCTACAAAAAACCTTCTAGAACTAATAGATGAGTTTTAAAAGGTCATAAATATAACATTATTACATGAAAATTAATGGCATTTCTATACAAAAGCAACTAACAATTGGAAAGGAAAATTACAAAGGAAACATCATTTACTATAGCATCCAAAAACATGACATACTTAGGGATAAACTGAACACAACATATGCCAGGCTTGTACACTGAAAACTACAAACATTGCGGAGGGAAATGAAAGAAGACGTCAACACATACACCACGCTTGGACTGGAAGGCTCGGCAGCGTTACAGGTGTCAATGCTCCTCGAGCTGATCCACAGATACAGTGGAATCCTGCTCCAAATCCTGGAAGGCTTGTTTGTAAAAACCGATCAGCTAAATCTAAAATCAGTATAGAAACTCAACTGGCAAAACCAATTTTGAAAAAGAAGACCAAAGATAAAGGACTTATATCATCTAATTTCAAGACTGACTATAAAGCTACGGTAATCAAGATGGTGTGATATTAAATAAGGATAGCCATACAGATCAAGGAAATAAGAGGGTCTAGGAAAAAAATCTCACACATATATGTATCATCCACTGATTTTCAATGAACCTTGACCCTCTTTCATACCCTACGTGAAAATTAACTCAAAATGCATCATAAGCTTAAAGGTAAGGGATAAAACTATACAACTTCACTAAAAACACACGAGAAAAAATTGATGACCTTGAGTTAGGCAATAAATTTCTCAAAACAGAAAAAGCAAGAACCAACAAAAGAAAAACATAATAAATTAGAACGCATTAAAATAAAAAACTTTTACTTTTCAAATGGTAACTGGGAGAAAATATTTACAAGACATATATCTGACAAAGGACTTATATCTACAATACTTTAAAAATTTACAACAATAGTAAGACAAACAACCTGCTAAAAAAAAACGGGCAAACGATTTCAACAGCCACTTTATAAGTGAAGATCTCTAAGTGACCAAAAGCACATGAAAAAATATCTAGCATCATTAGTCACCAGGAAAACGCAAATTAGAATCACAATGAAATCTGCTATACACCCACTAGGAGGTCTAAAACTGAAAAGATGGACCATGCCAAGTGACGGAGAGGACACGGAGCAACTGCACTCTCATGTGTTCCTTGTGGGGGACAAAAGGACACAAACATTTTGAAACTCAGTTTGACAGTTTGTTATCAAGCTAAACACACACCTCCCCTACGCCCCAGCAATACTAGCCCTAGGAGTTGACCTATGAGACATGCAAACCTGTGTCCTCATGACAACTATCCGTGATGCTTACAGCAGGTTTACCCGTAGCAGCCACACACTGGAAACAATCCACCTGTCCACTAACAGGGGGCCGGGTAAGCAGACCGCTGTGCATCCATCCAGTGGAGCCCACCCAGCCATGAGACGGTACTGAGACTACGGTGACAGCAACACCCAAACACCGGGCTGAGTGAAGGAAGCCGGACACACGAGAATGGAGGGCACACCCACTGGCTCCATTTACGTGAAACTCCAGAAATGACGACTCTAACCCAGCTCGACAGAAAGCGGATCCGTGGTGGCTGGGGTCTGGGATCATAGGGAACTTTTGAGGCAACAGAAAAACGTTCTGTATCTTGATTGTGAGGCTGGCCATATGATCAAACTGCACACTTAAATGGGTACATTTTATCCTATATGAATTATGCCTCAAACAAGTTGATTCCAAAATGTAAGTTTTTTTAAGAGATTTTACTTTTCCTTTTTCTCCCCAAAGGCCCCTGGTACATAGTTGTATATTTTGACTTTGGGTCCTTCTAGTTGTGGCACGTGGGACGTCACCTCAGCATGGCTTGATGAGCGGTGCCATGTCCGCGCCCAGGATCTGAACCGGCGAAACCCTGGGTGGCTGAAGCGGAGTGTGCGAACTTAACCACTCGCCACGGGGCCAGCCCCTAAAATCTAATTTTATAGTGAGCAAAAAGCTTTTGTACCCCTAATAAAATATAAATTTTAAGTCCTTTTTACTCTTCATCACATCCTTTTAGTTCTATTCTTAGTATATGATTTACAATGTATTTAATACTCTGCTGTAATTACACATTTAAATAAGTAAATAAATAATAAGAATACATTAAGGGTGCAAATTCAAGATTTTTACTGTTGGGGTAGATGACTAATAGCAGTTTGGAGACCACGGCCTCAGACCTGTGTGGCTGCTGTCAAGGATGGACGGGGGGCTGAATGAAGGTGGTGAGCCCAGCGAGCAGGGGAAGGGGGCTTGGACGAGGGAGGTGGTGGGCGACGCCTTGAGCAGTCGAATTTGGGACACATTCTGGAGCTGGTCAATAGGGCTTCCTGACAGACTGGCTATAGGTGTGAGGGAAAGAAAGGACTTCAGGCTGACCCCCGCATTCGTGGCCTAAGCAGTGGCATGAATGGTGACACCATGCACCTCTCTGGGAGGGCTTGGGGGAAACCAGCCCTTCTCTGTGGTCACGTGGAGTTTGAGAGCCCAACGGACATCAGAAGTCACCGAGGGAGAGAATGTAAACGGAGAAAAGAGACAGGCTAAGAACAGGGTCCCGGGGGACTCCCACACTGAGAGGAAGGCCAGGGAGGCCTGCGAAGGAAGAGTGTAAGCGGCTGACAGGTGGGCTCAGCGGGCGGAATTGACTCAGAGGAGCTTTGCCGGGATGGGGAGTAGAGAGTTGGCCAGTGGCTGGAAGGCGTCTTCTTCTTCTGATCACATGTATTTTCCCAGCAAAACATGAGATGTGTAGCAGTCAGGGCAGAAAGAAGGCACGAAACAGGACAGGTATGGGCCAGAGTGGGAACGAGGGTGGGGCCGGCTATGCAGTTTAGACCTCAGGTAACTAACTTGCTCTGGCCCTCCAGGGACCCTGGCACATTTTGTGTCGGACGCCCTGGGTCACTGGGAAGGACGCGTTGCTGTGCCCCGATAAAGCCCAACGGTCTCGGTGCAGGGGAGTTCTGGAAGACGGAGAGGACAGTGCCGAAGGTCACAGAGAGCTACACAGGCTGCAAAGCAGGGCTTCCAATTCCGTGGGGGCCACAGTGCGCCGGGGAACGGGGAAAGGGTTCTGGGGCCTGCAGGGAGCCGCTTCTCCGTAAGTCGTGAGGCCTGAAAAGACGGACCTCACTAAACCGGAGCACACGTTTGCCCCGCAAGCCCTGCGGGCAACGGCGTCCCCTGCCACCCGCCAGAGGATGAGCGTGCCCCTTGTGAGTGCCATCCCTGTGATGACATCACGGCGTGGCAGCCACTGCTTTTCGCCAGGGCACTCTAGGCTAATGTAATCATACGATTACATAATTAACCCAGCTGTCTCATTAAGAAAATCAACTGGAATTCAGGGCATAATTAGTCATACAGCAATTAGCATGCTGATGAGCAACTGATGAAAAGCTGTCTAGATATCAAGTGTGCCAGGACCACCCCAGTCACAGCGAGGGGGGAAGGAGGCGACACACCACCCCACACAGTGAACCACGGAGTCCCCAAGTCCCTCGGAGCGAGTGCCCGCACCCGAGCCGTGTGAGGACAGGAACGCAGAGGGACGGTCCTGAAGAGGGCAGGCACGTGTGCGAATGCCCCTGTTGTCAGGCTGCTTCCTTTAAAATGTTTATGGCTAACTGCTCAGCCTGCAAACACTGGGGACGTGAAATGGGGAGCTGTCAGGCCCCAAGTTTGTTGTAAGCTGTTCACGGAGGGTGGAGAAGCTGCTTCCTTGGCCAGCATGCAGTGTTGGGCAGAGCATCACTGTCCCTCGTCCTTTTGTCCCCAACGCTGGACCAGCTCCGGTCCCGCAGCCCAGGAGGGAGACGGGAGAGCATCTGCAACCCACAGGCTTCACCCCACGCTGCAGCCCCAGGGCCCTTTCCGTCCCGTTACGGTGCTGGTGGTTGACTCTTACGTGTGAAACACAAGGTTTGATGCCAGTAAACTGAAAATGTGTCTGGGGACCCTGTGATCTCCGGCTCCTGAGGCTGCAGAGTTCTCTCTGGAGGGGCCATGGGCACTGGCTCCGTGGCCAACGCCAGGAGACCCAGAACACAAGGACTGGAGCAACCTTACGGGATCCGGCGGGAGCGGCCACACTTCCACAGCCTTCAAAAAAGCCCCCGACTAGCACATGGACTGAAACCTCAGTATCAGAAGCAACTGGGTATTTCTAACTAATCCTAAGGTCTTGTCACCTTTTCCCAGGAGTCTTGCTATGGGATCCCTGAGCGGGCGGCTGATAGGGAAGAAGTTAGAAGAACGGAAGGAATGGTGTTTTCTAATTTTAACCGACAGCGTGGCCTTGCTTGAAACTAGTGTGAGGGGCAAAGGCCCAGATTAGTGTTCTATTCTTACAGAGGGGCATTAACAAGCAGTTCTCAAAAACGACGATGTTCCACTTTATTTCTGGATCTTCCAATGCTGGGCCAGGGGGGATATTCACAGGAGAGGAAGTTTTCCTAAGTCCAAATCAAACCCCCTCAGG